>NC_060123.1:460226472-460536115 GCF_021461395.2 Schistocerca americana
TCTCTGCAATGATAGTCATAAGCTGTACAAGGGACGACCATGGACTGTGAGATTGGGTGGGTTAATGGCTCTCTGCCAATCATAGAAATAGGTTGTACAAGGGAAAATCATGACTGAGAAAGTTGCTGAGGACCAAATTCCCATTACCATGAGTCAGTTCTGGTACCTGCTGCAGTGTTCACCTGCTTAGCTGGGTGGTTCCATGCTTGCCTCCCATGAAAGTGGACCTGGTTTCGATTCCCAGCAGGATTAGAGATTTTCTCCTCTCGTGGACTGGGTGTTGTGTTGTCCTCTTCATCATTTCATCCCCGTCACTGGCACGCAAATCTCCCAATGTGGCATCGAATGAAATAAGACTTGCACTTGGCGGCTGAACTTCCCCGAATGGGGCCTCCTGGCCAATGATGCCATACGCTCATTTCATTTCACCTGCTACAGTATTGTTGAATATCCTGGAACAACTCTTCTGCACTGATGTGCCCATTCTGTCCTGCTGAGAGTTTGTCGAAGGGGCTAAATATGGTGGAATTAAAGGCATTATTTAGGTAGATTAGGTTCTTTGCTGACACTGTTTTGAAAGGGTTGTTGGGAAGATTCAGCAGAGGGCAAATTGGTTTCAGAGCTGTAGTCCCTGTTATTGTCACTGTAGGCTGGAACGATCACTCACTTCGTTTCCTGTTTAGCAGTATCCTACTGTTCGATAACTCCGATTGCCCAATTCCCCTTGCTTATAGTAGGTGGGGGTAGCTACAACTGAACCATCTGCTGAGCACTCCTGAGGACCCTGATTCCTGAAAATATAGGTAGGTTGTAGGGATGTCTAGTGAACATCTTCCTGAGTCTGTTCTCTTGAGAAATAGCTCCATTTCTCATGTCCCAATGACAGCTTGGACTACTATAGAGGGGCATATCATAATCTGTTCCCTCTGGCATTGGCACAGCTCTTCTGCTGCCATCAGCATGTCGCTCTTCTTATCCAATGCAATTATCAGAGTCTCCTTTGTTCTAATATGTACATATTTCCCTAAAGTTCGAATTCATGGAATACAGGCATACTTCATGGCATTTATATCTCTTGTTAGTATCTTTAGCTTTCTCTCTTTTCTGTCACCTAGCTCTTGATCATATACCAAGGTACGCATAGACTGCCTGTGAATGTCTTGCTCACTTTCTCATGCCACTTTTTTTTATCCCTTCCTCGTTTTTTTTGGGACCAACACTGATAATGGTGGTAAAGCTATCAGGTAGATCTGGAAGGACTGAATGTGCCCCCAATGTGGATGACTTTTGTTCATGAAGGAGATCATAATTTTGTATTTCCCAGCAAGGTCTTCTAGACCTTGATAACTAGCATAAAATTTTTAGTTTTTTCCTGTAGGGTGTCGGGGCTCATCAGTATCACTCACTAGCCTATGAGGTATGAAGGAAACAATATTATGAAAAGGATAGTTGCTGCTCACCATTTTGTGTGTGTGTGTGTGTGTGTGTTGTCTATTTTCAATGAAGGTCTTGTTGGTCAAAAGCTCACTTTCCAATAGTCTTTTTGTTGTGCGTATCTGCGACTCAGCATCTCCACTACATGATGAGTAGCAACTACCCTTTTCATAATTTTGTTACATTCCACAGTATGTAGGGAATTTGGACATTCCATTGACTCAGTCATTCCTCCATATTTGCTTTTTGCACTTGGCACCATACTGTCTATAAGATTTTCACAAATTTCTGCACTCTGGTTTTCATAATGTGAAATGGGTGTGGCAGATTCCATCCATACATTAACCTTGTATGGTGATAGACCCAACTCTTATGAATTTTTGACATGTATGCACCAACTATGTAATGTAACAGCATATCCCAATCATTATAATGGCTGGTGAAATAGTGACTCAGCACTTCCGTATCATTGGTTAATCTGTTCCATTCTGCCATTTGCTTGCAGGTTTAACAAGCATGCTCTTAATTTAGGAATTCATAATAAATGATAAAGTTACTTTATCAGCTGTGACAAGAAGTTAATAGCTTGTTCTATAATCAACATCTCTGCAGTAGATACCAAAATTTAACAAATAATTACTAACCATGGCTCATGCCAATGTGTCATCTTGTTGATACAGAATGCTATCATTTCTATGTTGTGCCTGCCCAAAAGCACTTAAGATTTCCAAACCAGTTATATCCAGTGGTTTGTTGGCCTTCAGTAGTCTTAGAAAACAGAACACACTAATGACTAAATTCAGCTCTGTCTCTCTCTCTCTTTTTTTTTTTTTTTTTTTTTTTTTCCCCCCCGAGGTACACAGTTCTTTACGTACTGTTCTACACCCTGCTTACATGTTCACTGTCAGTATTGTTTCTCTACATAGTGTTCTGCTGTTCTACAACCTCTATGCCCTGCTAACACATGATCATGCACCTGCTTTAAAACTTCATTTTGCAATGCAGCTGGTAATGCAGAATGAGGCCCAACTTTTGTTTGTTTACATAACACACCATTGTGCACAAAGAATCAAGGTTGCATTGCAAACAGCTTGCAATCTTTGTAAGCAGCTTGCACCTCTGCCACTCCACAATGGTGAAACATACTTGTTGTATTGCACAGTCTTTCCGACTCAGCCCATCTGCATTTCCACGTGATTTGCCAGATCAATGAATTGCCTAAAAATCAAATTAATGAGATTTACCACCCAGTGTGTTAACTGGCTCAAACAATCTTTCAGACCCAATAGCCACTTCAGTGATGCATGATCCATTACGCCTTTAAATTTTCTGTCTTAAAGATAACATCAGAAATATATCATTCTATATATAAGACGTACTATTTTTTTCTCCACCACAGGGTAGTTATTTTCCACTCTGCTCATTCATTGTGAGGCATAAGCAACTGTATGCTCTGCCCCACCCAAATCCTGTCTTAACTTGATTGCTCAAGTCACATTACAGCACAAATTTCTTTCCATGATTGTCAGTTCAGAATGAATCTTCTCTCTGCAGTGGTATGTGCACTGATCTGAAACTTCCTGGTGGATTAAAACTGTGTGCAGCCAGGACTCAAACCTGGGACCTTTGCCCAACACAGTAAAGTGCTCTGCTGACTGATCTACCCAAGCTTGACTCACAACCTGCCCTCACAACTTTTCTTCCACCAGTTGGTCCTTTTATTAACAGTTAGTTCAACCAAAGGGGCACATCTTTGTGCTTTGCTGAGCAGTGAAACTTTGATCCTTTCTTCAATAGATGAGTGATTTCACTACATACTTCCAATGATAATTTGCTAGAGCCAAGAAAGACCACAACTCTTTTTCTCTACATTGTACCAAAACAATGTGCACAGCTTTTATTATCCTGGGCTCTCCAATGAGACTAAGTACATGTCCTAAATACTGTACCTCTTCCAGTGGAAAGTGACACTTTCTATACTGAGTGTTAGGTGTGTCATGCATAATCACTTAAAGACTTTCCTTAGCAACAATACATGCTCTTCCATGTTCTTCCCAAAGACAGTTACATCATCTAAATATGCCATAAATTGCCTGGGTTTCAATTCCCCAAAACTGCTTCTAAGAGGTACTGAAATGCCACCAGGGCATTTTTTTAACCAATTGGCATATGCTGATATTGATAATGTCCTGGTGGGACTGTAAATGCTGTCTTTGGGTGATTCTCTGTAGCTATGCTGTTATTTCTATCTGATGATAAGTGCTCCACAGAACCATGGTAGGAAAAGATCTACAATGCCCAAGATTATCCAAATTTTCCATTATAGACATATCAAAAAACGTTTTGCATCATCCCAGTTTCCAGAACTCTTGAAGACAGACGTTGTCTGTGGATATTGTATCATAGACACAGACCCTTTCACTGTTCAGAGATGTCACTAAACCTGCCCAAAGATGTAAACAACCATGCATGAGCAGTGCCTATTAGATGGAGGGGTCCGACAGCCAATCAGTTCCTGTCATTCCACCAGGAAGGAGGTACACAACTCGTGTTGTCTGTAGTTCAACCATGCCTAGATGGTCAATACCGTGGTTGAATTGAATCCACTTTGTGCCAGGAAGGGCTCTCAACGAGGGAAATGTCCAGGTATCTCGGAGTGAACCAAAGCCATGTTGTTCGGACATGGAGGAGATGCAGAGAGACAGTAACTGTCAGTGACATGCCTCACTCAGGCCGCCCAAGGGCTACTACTACAGTGGATGACCACTACCTACATATTATGGCTTGGAGGAACCCTGACACCAACACCACCAAGTTGACTAATGCCTTTTGTGCAGCCACAGGACGTTGTGTTAGGATTCAAACTGCGTGACTTCACTCCTGACATCCATGGCGAGCTCCATCTTCGCAACCATGCCACCATGCAGCATGGTACAGATGGGCCCAACAACATTCCGAATGGACTGCTCGGGATTGGCATCATGTTTTCCTAACTGTTGAGTGTCGCATATGCCTTCAACCAGACAATCGTCGGAGACGTGTTTGGATGCAACCCAGTCAGTCTGAAAGCCTTAGACACACTGTCCAGTGAGTGCAGCAAGGTGGATGTTCCCTGCTGTTTTGGGGTGGCATTATGTGGGGCCGACGTACGCCTCTGGTGGTAATGGAAGGAGCTGTAATGGCTGTATGATATGTGACTGCCATCCTCCGACTGAAAGTGCAACCATATTGGTAGCAGACTGGCAAGGCATTCATCTTCATGGATGACTATTCACGCCCCCATCATGCACATCTTGTGAATGACATCCTGCAGGATAATGACATCACTTGACTAGAGTGGCCAACATGATCTCCAATCATGAACCCTATCGATCATGCCTGAGATAGATTGAAAAGGGCTGTTTATGGATGACGTGACCCACCAACCACTCAGAGGGATCTACACCAAATTGCCATTGAGGAGTGGGACACTCCGGACCAACAGTGCCTTGATGAACTTGTGGATAGTATGCCACGATGAATACAGGTATGCATCAATGCAAGAGGATGTGCTATGGGGTATTAGAGGTACCAGTGTGTACAGCAATCTGGACCACCACCTCTGAAGGTCTTGCTGTTTGGTGGTACAACATGCAATGTATGGTTTTCATGAGAAATGAAAAGGGTGGAAATGATGTTTATGTTGATCTCCATTCCAATTTTCTGTACAGGTCCCAGAACTCTCGGAACCATGGTGATGCAAAACTTTTTTTGATGTGTGGATTTGGAACTGGAGAAGAAGCTGTAACTGTATGCTTGTTAAGGTACCAATAATCACAACAAAAACAATATGCCTTCATTCTATCTACACTTTTCTTCATGATGGTCACACGAGACTCCCCAAGGATTGGCACTTTCATTGATAATACATCTCATAAGTGTTGGTTACTAAATTATTCCCTTACTGGTTGCAGGTGAAATGGTGGCAAAGACACATGATGATTCAGCAGATTCTCATATTCTAACAATAACTGCTCCATTACTATCATCTCTGCTCCTTCCATGTCTACTATCTTCTCCCGTAATGCGGCTAAACTAGCAGCCTGCTTAAGCTTAAGGTCTGAATTTGCTCTATCTAAATCACCTCCCTCCAAAATCTTAAAACTGGCAACCATCAGTGCTTGGACAATTCCATGTTCGTACTCTAAAATTATCTGTCCCACCCAACAGGCACTACCTGCATATAGTCAACTCCTTTATGTGTAGAACACTACTGCATATGAAACATTATACTTGATCCAGTTCATCAGTTTGCTGTAGTGGCACCACTACACATAATACATTTACCGTCAGATAAGTCCCTATACTTATCAACTGTGGTTTTCCTGACCTTACAGTACATGTTTGTGCAAAATGACCCTTTGTGGCCATGTGTGCAGTCTAATTTGTTCCCCTTACTCTAGGGATGAACCTTGCAACAATGTGATCCTGTCAGCAATTTCCCCCAAATGGAACAATGTCCCTTCAAGTTGTACCATGCACCGAGCAGTGTCAATTTTAGCATGATTTTTTTCTTTAAAAAAAAAAAAAAAGGAAAAAAAAAAAAACACCCTAACGAACTAACCCTAACAGTAGGCAGCAACCATTTTCTACATGAGGCCAATCCAAAATCTCCACACTGCTGAGCCCAGGGAATGCACCACATTTCCACCCACTCCACTTAACTTACATCATAATGGGTCTAACTTTCTTTTAAACCTCCTGAGGACACCTACCTGTGTCCAATAAAATCTTGTGCTTCCTTTCATACATTAAGCTATGTAAACAAAATTCTGCTAGTGCACTCATTTTGGCTGTGTTTATATTCACAGGAATGGCATGTGGCTGCTCTGAGCTGTCATTGTTGTTTAACAGAGTTGTTTAACATCCTGTGTCCATGTATCATGTCCCCTGTTAGGCTTTCATCTGCAATCCCACCTGGTTCCCCTATTTACCCCCATGTATACACTGTGGTTCATGGTATACATTACATATGTGGCTCATTCATCCACACCTGTAACATTTAACACATGTGGTGAAAATTCATTTTCTATCCCAAAACCTAGTCAGTGGATCTATCTTCTCTAAGGCCATTACAGTCACTATGGCTTCAGCTGAGTTCTTAGAGATCTCTGCCCATACTTTTCTTGACACAGAAATGTATCCAGTGCCCTCTGTTGTGCCTCTTGCAGAAGGACATTGTTAGTATCATTGTTTTCTGTCAAATTGTGTGTATTGACATTCACCTTTTGAGTCCTGTCTCCAAAGTTTTCAATGGACTTCCCTGGTTTTTGTGACACATTATTCAGCCATTCCCTATAATACTTAGAACTATTTTTTTCTCCTTTATTACTGTACCTTGCTTGCTTTCAGAATTTCAACTATTTTTGCACTTCTTAGCTCCTCATGATACATTCTGTACCTTTTTGCATTATCCACATAACATAATTTGGCCAAATGCAAAATCTGTTCCTGCAACCAACATCCCAGCTTATCAGCTGTCAACAGCTTTTCTAAGTACACTTTCTCTTTCCTTACTCAAAAGAGGAGAGATTGGGTCATTGGTACTAGCGTCTAGGATGGATACTGACTTACTAGATGAGAACTGATCCCTTATACCCTCTACTGGCTCTTGTGACACCAAATGTAGCTATCACATTATGCTCTGATCATTATGCTGATACCATTGTTTCAATTGGTGAAACCAATGTTGCAGGATGGTCACTTCTGCCTCCAAAGTGCTTGTGTGTGTGCCTGTGGGAGCAGGGGGACTAAGGAATAAGCTCGCCAGTACCATGGCATGTGGGGAGGCATGAATGCTTACTCAACAATAACATTCTTTATTATGTGATGCTTTCATACAAGAGGTCAGTGAGAACAGTCCAGGAGTTGGCTGTGGCTAGCAGGCAGTTAATTAATATGCTAAGGCAGCAGAATGCAGAGGCAGCATAACAGCAGCTGGCAACAATGGTGGCCTTGCTGACACAAGTTTGGGGTCAGCTCCTTGGTACTGTGAACTTTATGGCTGGATTAATATAAAATGTACACAGTCCAAGGCGGCTGCCTCAGATGTGCAAATGCCCTGACTTGAAAACAGGATCCTCGGAGACTAGATAGAATGTGAGGAGATGGCACGACTAGGTGGCGTCATCTCGGCAAATCCAGTTCAAAGCCTGGAAACCATCAGGGCTAGCTGAAGGCTCATAGACAAGTGGCTTTGCCCAGTTGATGACACCGTAACTGATGGGCCACATATTGAGCTGACGACAGGTATATTTATACTGCAGTGACTGAATGCACAGCAGCAAAGGAATACTGCTGTGGCTGAGTTGGAAGTGTATATACTCAATCCAGCTTGGGATGTTATGAAAGGAGATTATATCCCATCATGCAGTCAGCTATGGAAATTCTGCTTGGTTCCAGAGCATGTAGTGATTCGTTCATGCCAAAATGCAGAATGCTATTTGAGCTTTATTGCAGCAGCAGCCTGCAGAATTAGGTAGGTAGTTGGCCTGCATATGCCATGAATGGTTGCTGAGGCTTATGCTGCAACAATTATGTGTGACTAACAAAGCAACTGGTAGTTTTTTGCTCTATAAACAGTATACTACAATCATTGAAATCAGGAATCAAGTGATGACATTCTCCTTTCTAGTCACCCAGACTGCATGACATGAATATATACACCTGTTGGCACTGCCTTGATTTACTGCTTCTTACTTTTCTATTAGCAGCCATGTGCAACAAATTCAACAAAAAAGTCTTTCGCTTTCTTAAAAGATCCTGAAGGAGCCAGAAACTAATGATCCTGCTTAAGAGACATTTGATAGACATGAGGAAAACCATTTGTAAAGCTGAGTTCCCATATGCCACTAAAATAAGACCACAGAAAGTAGCATGATGACTCAAACTGTGTGATGCCATGGACTGGTGTGGCATCTTGTTTTTCAATAAGGCATCAGCCGAAATTGCATAAATGGATGTGAATGTCATCACCTGGGCTACAGCAGTAATGCTGCTTTACAACCTAAGAAAAAGGAATAGAAAACAGAAGTGTTCAAAAGTGAATGATGTGCAATACAACTGGGTATTGAATACGCTGAAGTACATGAAGATTCAGTATACAAATTACAAGTGTCATCATTTATGGAAGTTAAAAACTAGAAATTCACTCATTCATTCTGTCATTAAGTGCCCACTAATAACAGAAACTTACACTAAATATGTAGAGTCTGGCTTTTATAACCAGATGATGCTATCATTATTATCATCTGAATTAGCTAATTGTACTGAATGAGAGGTTTAATTACATGTAGCTTTTTCATTTTCTCCATTTTAGGAATGAAATGAGCTACTGGAAAACTAAGTCTCTGCTATTAATTAGTCAATTATGTATTTTTATCTACAAAGTAATTTAGGTACAAACAAGAAATGTATGGATTAGATGATATGAATGTTGTTTGGATTCAGTACACAGATTTGTTATTGAATGCTCATAAGATGAATGATAAAACCAAATGTAACTGACAGCAAGTTTGTAAATAGAATATAGATATGGAATATCATGCTTCTGTTAATATACACACTATTATTTTGTTGTTGTGACTCATGGGATGTTATGATGCAGCATGAAGTAATCATGTCTTTATATAATGTTTAGAATCACAGTAACAACAAATTAACTGTAACCAAAAAACCTTTCATGATGAATTTCTTGTATTAGATGTGTGTATGTGTAACTCACACAAATTATCTCACTTTTATTTTAAAAATGTTCTAATACATTTGAAAGAAGTATAGTGACAAAAGCTTTACTGAAAGTAAAATTTGTTGTGCATGTAACTTTACAAAAGACACTGCTTCAAACTGAGTCTCAATCTGTTTTCAATGAATCATAATTTTACCTGTCTGTTGTGATACCTGACAAATATCTAAACAGGTTTTTGGCAGTCCATTAAACGAGGAAGGCAAATGGCATCAAAAAGTTATAACAACTTTAACTTTTAGTGGTGTGACTGTAATTTAGATGTTTCCACAAGCACCTTTGATGACACTACTTGAGTGACATCGCTTTGATTGCTTGTGGAAACTCAGATTAAGGGCAAAGATTATTCACTTAAGTTAAATCAGTCTACTTGTGGTAGGTGCAGATGGAAGCTAATGTAAGCATTGGCTGCAGTTATTGTTTTGCCCGTAGTTTGGCAGCTCATTGAGATATGTGTGTGTGAAGAATACTAATCATGATTCTGTTTCCAGATTACTAATTGGTTGAAAAGTAACAGTTGACTGTCAGAAATATATTGTGTTAAGTATTTCAGATAGTTTAGTTAATTCAAAATATGTTGTCTTTATCTCTAAATAAACACACTAAAACCAAATTTCAGGTGACGAATTAAAAAAAGTTTCATTTTTCAGTTTTAGCATTTGTAGACAATAGTATTTCCTGTGTTTGCTCTGTACATTCCTGTGGCTCTACATTTATCTCACTTCTTCATTTTCCTTGCAGTGGTGAAAGTGGTGCTGGCAAGACAGAGAGCACAAAATTAATTCTTCAATATCTAGCTGCTATAAGTGGCAAACATTCCTGGATTGAACAGCAAATCTTGGAAGCAAACCCAGTGTTGGAAGGTAAGCAAATTCTAGAAAAAAAGTTGTTTATAGCTTTTGTATAACAGTATATTTCTGTACATTCATACACTTTATTAAAGATAAGTAATTGTTTATCGGGATTTCAGTAGCAGAATATTGCTTTACTGCAAAGTATTTCTGTTTGTTGCATAAGATGATGTTGTAATGTGTTTTCTTGCAGTTATACTCCACAGTTGTGTTGTGTTATCTCACTTAATATGCTTCTGTAAGAAGTTTCAATAATTAAAAGCAGTGCTATATGTGTAATGCATCATCTTCTGCTTCATTATATACTGGAAAGTGAGGCGGTACACTTAGGTGCTGAACTCGTATTCAGTAGGAGCAATCTTCAAATCCTCATCCAGTTATCCAGGTTTAGGTTCTTTGTGGTTTCCTTAAATTGCTTCAAGAAATGCTGAGGTTGTTCCTTTTGGTAGGTCATAGATGTTAAATTCCAACCTGTGATCTTTTTACATACATACAACATTAATACTTGTTACAGTTACTATTTCATATCTGAAAATTCATTTATTTAGTAGAAGGAGTTGTCATTCAGAAATTCTTTTAATTTGTTTTTAAATGTTGGTTGGCTATTTGTCAGACTTTTAATGCTATTTGGTGAATACCAAAGATTTTTGTGGCAGTATCATTCACCCCTTTCTCTGCCAAAGCCAGCTTTAACTCAGAATAGTGAAGATCAACCTTTCCTCACCGTCAGGTGGCTTGTGGAGTATGGATGTAGATGTAGATGTTATAGCTATGGACTTCACTGTTATTTTTGCATTGAGATGGGTTATTAATAACAAATTTTATAGGTGAATATACGTATTGTGAAGGTACTGCAAATATCTTGAGTTCCTTAAATAAATGTCTGCAAGGTGATATTGGGTGGGCTCCAGCTATTATTCTGATTACATGCTTTTGTGCAATGAATACTTTTTCTCTTAAGGATGAATTACCCCAAAATATGATGCCATGTGAAAATAATGAATGGAAATAGGTACAGTAGGCTAATTAACTGATATGCTTATCACCAAAATTTGCAATAACCCTAATAGCATAAGTAGCTGAACCTAACCGTTTCAGTAGATCATCAATGTGTTTCTTCCAATTTAATTTCTCATCAGTACACACATCCAGTAATGTTGAATATGCTGCCTTGACAACAGACTTCTGTTCCTAGTCTATATTTATCAATGGTGTTATGCGATTTACTATACAGACTTGTATATACTGTGTTTTCTCAAAATTTAGTGACGGTCAATTTGCAGAGAACCTCTTAATATTTTTCTGAAATTCATTATTTACAATTTCCTCAACTGATTCTTGTTTGTTGGGTGTGATTACTATACTTGTATCATCAGCAAAAAGAACTAGTTTTGCATCTTCATGAATATAGAGTGGCAAGTCATTAATATACTGTATATTAAGAACAATAAGGGACCCAAGACTGAGTCTTGTGGGACACCATACTAGATACCTCCCCAATTAGAGGACTCTGCTAATTTTTGCAGACTATCTGTACTGTTAATTTCAACCTTCTGCATTCTTCAAGTTAAATATGAATTAAACCATTTGTTCACTGTCCCACTCATACCACAATACTTAAATTTTCATGATTCACATAATCAAAAGCCTTTTAGAGATCACAAAACATCCCAATGGGTGATGTTTGGTTATTCAAAGCATTTAATATTTGGTCAGTTAAAGCATATACAGCATTTTCTGTTGAAAAGCCTTTCTGAAAACTAAATTGACATTTTGTTAGTACTTTATTTTTACAAATATGTGATGCCACTCTTGAATACGTTACTTTTTCAAGAATTTTGGATAAAGCTGTCAGAAGTGAAATTGGGCAGTAGTTGTTAGCATCAGACCTATCCCCTTTTTTATGAAATGGTTTAACAATAGCATATTTCAGTCTGTTTGGAAAAATGCCCCGTTTCAGTGAGCTACTACATATGTGGCTGAGAATCCTACTTATCTGTTTGGAAGAAGCTTTTAGCACTCTGTTGGAAATGCCATCAATTCCATGTGAACTTTAACTTTTGAGTGACTTTATTATTTTCCTAGTTTCAGTAGGAGAGGTGGGTTGAAGTTCAGTTTTAACAAACTGCATAGGTATTGCCTCTTCCATATACTGTCTTGCATTTTCTAATGAATAGTTGGTCCCCATTTTCTCTACAACACTTACAAAATGATTATTAAATTTTTCTACTTCTGACTTATTGTTAACAAAGTTTTCATTGAGTCTGATAGAAATACAGTCTTCCTGTGCTCTCAGTTGCCCTGGTTCCCTTTTAACGATATTCCAAATTGTTTTGATTTTATTATCAGATGTGCTAATCTCAGACATAATGCACATACTTCTGGAATTTTTAATAACTTTTCTTAATACAGTGCAGTAGTTTTTATAATGTTTCACTGTTTCTCGATCATTACTCCTCCTAGGTATAAGATACATTTCCCTTTTCTGTTTACAAGATATTTTTAGCCATGTAGTAACCCATGGCTTTTCATTTACATTACTCTTCTTTTCAAAGAAGATTTTGTAGCTATTGCTAGTACAGAGTGTGCATGTTACAAAACAGACGCATGGTGTATGATGTATTCTGATCAGAAAGACTCAGAGGATTTTTTATGGGGTCTTCAATTTGCTGACTTTCTATGTTCCACTCTTGTTGTTGTAGCTGTTATTTCTCCTACCAGCTGCCAGTATTGGAAAAAACTCCACATGGATGCACTGTTTCTTGCCCTGAAAAATTCCCCCTTGTAAAATTCATGTATATGGAATCCTCTCTCTTGCTCATTCATTAAATATGTTTTGTGTTTCTGTATGTCACTCATAGCAAAAGGTAAAACAGTGAACATCATTATATGTGCATTAACACTAAAAGCAATGCCAAATGTCAGCCCACATGTCTAAGTACCCACCACTGAGAGATGTGGCAAAATGATGCTGTGGGCTGCCGCATTTTATGATACAGTCCCTCTCACTTTTGCACATCTTCTCAACTCCTACTGTGCTATGTGTATTCCACTTTATACACACATTTCCTTAGTGTTTTCCTCATTACAAGCTCTCTGAATGTTCAAGAAACTAGGTAAACATACAAATTGTGTTCAAGACTATTGAGTGAAAAACAATGATTGCAAATTATGTGCTTTCAGTTCACCAGAATTAACAGGAAATGTAAACCATTATGCTTTAATCATTTTTGTATTTGGTGATACGAAAGGCTGTTTCATATCTCAGTATGTTGTGGAATGAACAAAACAAATCTTTGACACTGTCAGAAGCAGCAGCACAAAACAAAAGAAATATAAGAAAAATACATTTGAGGAAGAAAGATATTATCACAGTGATTTACATTTTAGTCATAAAATGTTCACAGGTATATGAATGATGAAGTTGGAATGAAAAAAATGTGTAATGAAAACTTATATTAAACTGACATGTTACGAGATGTCATATTCATGATCTATGTAACAAGTATTAATGTAATGTAATTGCTTATTACATGAATGCTTGAGGGGCTTATCCTGTTACAGGATGTGTTTCCTGCCAGCATTAGAGTATGGTGTGTAGTTGTGCCTAGCCAAGTTCTACACCTATACACATCATGTGCTTTTAGTAAACATTTTTGTGAGGTTTATGTAAATAAGTAAAATATGTATTTCTATTTGGTGTCTGCATGGAAGGCTCATTAACTTACATTTTGTTTCATAGCCTGCATGAAAGTGGCTTTCACGTAAGCATAACAAATGTATACTTTTATATTATGTCTACATTGAACTTCTTCCACTTATGCCTTGTCCAACGTGACTGCAAATGATTACACCTCATCTTTAATTATGGACTCTGGTAAAGCATAAAAACAAGCCCTGAGTGCTTAATACAATAATGCAAACTGTCTTTATAATATTGGTTAAAGTGTGTTTCGTAACATCATCATTAGAAACTCCTATACTTGTCCATGACAATAAAGGTCCACACATGATGCATAGTCTGTTGCAGGATAGCAAAAATGGGGAGAAGTCTTACCACTTTTGCAGTATATTCCAGACATAGTGCCATCAGATTACCATCTGTTCAGGCCACTAACAAAGCTCATTGTGCTCATGATATTGAAGACATGGTGACTGGATTTTCTTTGGACAAGTGTATGAAGAGTAGAGGCACTGATTTTTGCTACATGGGATGCATACCCTCATACCCTTCTTCAAAGATGGATTAAAACAGTTTAAAATAATGGAGATTATATTGAGAAGTGAAAAGTTACTTCCAAAATGTTACACCAAATATAGATAATTCATTTTGTTTTCTTGTTAATTAGCTGTTAGAGAAATTAGAAGGCATTACTTTTTGTACAACTTTCAGCCTGCTTGTATAGAGTAACATGTGAGACAGAGAGGTGTGGCAGACCAGGATTGAATCTGCGTGACAGATTAATGACCACATGTTTAGTGCACCGGCTGGCCTAAGTTTCTTGTTTAGGCAAATGCTGGGCTATTGCTATTTCTGCCTCAGAAAATATTGTATTCAAATAATTGAAACATGATAACATAGATCAAAGATTACATGATTTACAGACAATTGATGATAGCATTTCCTTCCCATAGGTTAACTAATGAATGTGGTAGCATCCAGCCACAAAGCTAAAATAAAATAAATTTACCAAATCATGAAAATAGTGGACCTTGTTTGATGGGATACACCCTAGGAACAATGACTTTCAATAACTTTCATAATAGCAACTAAAAAACAAAACTGCAACTGCTTTGTTGTCATGGCACTCCAAAAGTCCAACTAATGTGTTCATTAATAAAAATAGTACATAGGATTGCAAACTGGAGAGCTTAAGTTTCTTTGTACAAAATTAAGAACACAATACTTATCCATGTGTTTTTAATGTGAATTGAATGACTTGCAAGTACTATAATTTACAGTTTATGAGGGAAAGGAAATACAAAAAGTATTGATTTAATAAATTTGCAGACAATAACATTCCTTTGCTATAATGGTCAGCTGTAAACATTTGTTATTTCATGATTTCTCTCTTCTTAGAGTTAAAACAACAAGTGTGTGATTAAAGGTATGAATGCAATTTCAGAGACAGTAACAAATTTAATGTATTAAAATTTATCATCATTTCAGCTTTTGGAAATGCCAAGACAATACGCAATGACAATTCATCCAGATTTGGAAAATATATCAACATCAATTTCAGCCAAGAATGTGTCATTGAAGGTGCTGCAATTGAGCAGTATCTTTTGGAAAAGTCTCGTATTGTTTCGCAAAATAATGGTGAACGTAATTACCATATATTTTATGAAATGCTTGCTGGTTTGACAATTGATGAGAAGATAAGCCTTGACCTCAGAGGACCTGCAGATTATCGTTACCTCACAGGGGTGAGTAACAGTTGTCAATAATTTTCTAAAAAAAGAGAGAAATTTCTTTCAGCTTAGAATATTTTGGCAATGATTAGCTTATTCATGTAGATAAGCTCATTGGACATGGTACTGGTCACTCCCTGGTCATTTTGCAGCACTGTAGACATTGTTACAATTGTACCAGTCAGTCATGTTACCCTCCAATGCTGGTATAAGTTGTGACAGTGAAGTGGCATGTATATGCCAGTTGGTTGTATGGAATCAGTGTAATAAGATGGGATGTGACAGAATGGCAGAAAGGAGTTATGGTGACTTGACTATGACCACACCTTGTAGGAAGGCATCAGATCTGTTATTTTATCAAAGTAGATCAGGGACCCAAGCAATAGACAGAGATCAGAGATTGTCAGGAGGGCCACATAATGTATAACTTTAACTCAACATTTGTTTTCAGTTATAGTAAGCATTTTAGGCCATAGTAGCAGCATGTAAATCACAATTCATGGCAACTATGACAAATATAGGGTGTACATAAAGTATGGGAACACTTTAAATTATTTACTGCACAAGAACCAAACATTGTACAGATAGCATACATATGTCATTTTGAAGAGAAACCTTGAAAGTTTTTTTTACAAACATTTGATATGCGAACCATGAGTGACCCAGCAGATGTCAATATGGTAATCGAATTCTTGCCATACCTGTCCCATCCCAGCATGGCATCGTTGATTGTGGCAGTCGCTTCCTGTGTTCTCTCCTGGAGATCTGCTACATCACGTAGTAGGGGCGATACATACACCCGATCTTTAATGTGTCCCCACAGAAGAAAGTCACACGGAGTGAGATCTGGTGACTGGAGAGGCCATTTCATGAAACAGCCATCCCTTCTGTAGCACAGCCAATCCATTGATACCACAGCTCCGTGTTCAGGTACCCATGAACTTCAGTATGAAAATGGGGTGGAGCCCCATCTCGTTGAAAGATGAATGGAGAGTCCGATTTCATTTGAGGCACCAGCCATTGCTGCAACTTGCCCAACACACAGAAACCTCGCTCCACACCTGAACTGTCCATGTTTGCGATTAGCGCTGAGTATCGGCAAATTACCAAACTACGCTGTGGCAGTATACATGAAAACAAGCTTTGAGGGTTTCTCTTCAAAATGACATATGTATGATACCTGTACAATGTTTGGTTCTTGTGCAGTAAATAATTGGAAGTGTTCCTGGACTTTATGTTCACCTGTATGTTTGTTGTTTCAGAAAGTATATTCATTTAGAAAAGTCGACTTCTGTGGTAGGCAGAGACAATGGAGTACCACAGTTATCATGCTTATTATGACAGTGCTGTACACAAATTATCCAGTTAATAAGTACCTGAAAACAAATAAAATGGTATTTGTAATAAGATAATATGAAAAGAGCATCTCTTATTCCTGTTAAAGTTAGTTTCATAAAATAATGGGTATGAAGGTGGGCATCCATGATGCCCTTTTACACAACAGCTGGTAGTTGAAAGTCTCTTTTATATTAAAATTTGCTACAAATAGTAAATTTTAGCACAAAATCAGTATACAGAGTTAGACGCTGGTTAAAAAACCCTTCTAATAATGCATCCATTCATCCCTGTATGATAGTATGTGTTGAGAAAAAGGTATGTTCACTTGAGAAATAATATATGTGGTAACTATCACATCTGCAAGGAATGATATACTACTTACAACCATGTAACACAGTGTAAGAAAAGTGGTTCTAAAATGATGTTAACTGACAGAGATTGAAGATGAGTCTCATGCACATCCAATGACAATCAGTTTCAAACCTGACAGGATCTGCTGCTTTTAGTGAATGCAGGTCCATTTCTATCATTTTATGACTGAACATTCTGAAGGAAACTGCATGCAATGGACATTTGAAGACAAATACTTTGCAAAGCACTGTTGCTCACAGAACTTCATCAAGCTGCACATCTTGAGTGGGCCAGAAGCTGGACAGTAGCTGACAGAAGGCATGTAGTGTGGTTTTGTGAATTGCAATTTTTGCTTCTTTTCAATTGATGTAAGCTACTTAATGAACCAACAGATCAATGAGGCATTTAACAGGCGGTATGTGGAGGAGTAGGTCACCCCTGAGCTGGTTCTGTGATATTTTAGGTGTGTTTCCCATTCCATGCATTGGTGCCATTTATTCATGTTACAATGAACATTTCATTTCAACATTCTTAGTGACCAAGTTGCTACTGAACTGACATATACCAGTCAGTCAGGTCACATCAATCATCCTTCCCTTCAATTTTCCCTCCACCGTCCTGTATTGTTTTTCCCTCACCCCCTCTATATGATACAACCTTTCATTCCAAATGAGCTGTAATGCTGCTAGAATTAAATGGCCAGGACCATGTAACCATGCAGGTATTCTTGTGTGTATGTTTATTCTGTGTTACAACAGTATGGAAAGGATAGACTGCTAGTCATGTCCTCTGCAGGAGGACATTTTCGAGTAGCTCAGCAATGTCTTTAGTCTTGTTTGTACTCAGTGTCTCAACTATTTGGTGACTTGTCACCTTTACTTTTTCCATTACTTATATTCCACTACAAACTTTCTATGACCATATTTATTTCCATAACATTTTGCTTTTTAAGAGTTGCTAGAAATGACAATTGCCATGACGCCCAAGGAAATTGTTAGGCTATATGAAGGAAACTCTGATTCTGAAAGCTAGGATTATGCCATGTTTTTATGTCTGTTTCTGTTGCTGACTGATTATTATGAACAATTTCTGTCTGTGGTTTATTACTATGTGAAGAGTTAAACACAATGCAAATTAAGTTACAGTTACTGGTAATGTAAGAAACATACATCAAATTGTGAAGTTGGCAAAATGTATGGGTCATATTATTTTATTTATCTGAATGACCTAGTACTAAAATTACATAATGTACTCTTTCTATATTATTTAACTTGCATTATAATGATGTATCACAGATACCTATATATTCCATGTTTTCTTTGTAATACATTCTTATAGTATCTTCTGCAGTAGTTGGTTATTTTTGTGTACATGTTTTCCTCTATTAAGCAGATGCAATTAAAAGAGTGTTACACCATAACAGTCTCTTAAATTGCCATGCATTTAAGACGTAGAGGGAAAAAAGTAACAGTTACTTCATGTATTGTGTTTGTTACCTTTTATTAACAGTTGAATCTTTTATCACTCTCACTTCTTCATTAAATATGTAGTCCTACTGTTGTAGTATACACATCATCACCAACTGTAGTTTGTTTGCTTACTTGTTGAGGACTAACATGATTTCAAAAATGAATCACTCTTTCCATGAACTATTATTCACATTTATGCAAACCTTTTTTTATTGGCAATCCATCTCACTACTTATCCATTAGATTTTCTTCTTCTTTCTCCCATTTCTTGTATACTCTTTTTGTGTAGTGGAGATGTTTAAAAATACTGTCTGGAATACTGATCAATAGTAATGTGTGACGTTTTAGGCATTTATATAGTATAAAGTTTCAGGATGGAAAAAATAATTCAACTTATGACTTGAACTCATATACATCATCTATTCTTGACTTTGACCAATTCTTGTTGTTTATTTACTATTTCAAGGGAGGCACTCTGACTTGTGAAGGCCGTGATGATGCCAAAGATTTTGCTGTAGTCAGAGCAGCTATGAAAGTCTTAAATTTTAATGAGAATGAAGTCTGGGAAATTATAAAACTTTTGGCTGTGGTTCTGCACCTGGGAAACATCAAGTACAAAGCCAAAGTTATAGGTTTGTATCAGTTTATAAAATTCTCCTCTATACTTTGAAGTAATAACCTGGTAACTAATACAACCAAATCAATATTGAAACTACATAAGATTAATTATTTACTGCAGGTGTCTTGTAGAAACTTAAATATGTGTGATTTTGAGACAGAAAAGGAGAGTCTGCTTACTAACAGCTGAAACAGAAACCATTGAATCAAGGACAGAAAAAACCTTTCAAAAACAAAAAATATGTACTTTTTCCGAAAATTAACTCATATATAGAATACTGGGAGAGAAACTAAATATGATATTTACAGACACGGGATGGCAGGTAATATTGTCCCACACCCTTAATCAGCAAAAACACAAAATAAAGGAACATTAAAGAAAAAGTATTAATATGTAGCATGTTGGAAGGCATCTCTGTGCAATGAGAAAAAATGATAGTGAAGCATGGAGATGAGATTTGTTTACCCATGGTGCCAGAGGGGACAGACACCTTCCATGCTGTCAAACATTCCACAGTTTTGCTGTACACAACAATGAATAACATTGTACCACCACTGAAGTATGGTTGCACCATAGACTGGAGGAGAGCAGTTATCACATCCAGTGCTATTCATGGCAATACTTCTGGAGGAACAGTAAATTTCATTAGCTGATGGCAGTTGGTGAAGATGAATCTACAGAGCAATTCAGAGGTGGGCCGCATTCTGACAAAGTGTTCAGTAAGAAGGTGAGGCAGGCAGTTAATATCTCAAACATGAAAGCTAAATACTAAAGCAATTAATTAATTTAGATGAAGACAAGTAAAGAAACTTATGGGAAAAAGCTACTGTGGAAAATGTGGTAAGAACTTAACTTTAATTAAAAAGTAAAATGGACGAGATAGAAAAATTTTCCAAGTGACTTTTGGAAAAATAGGCAGATTCCATAAAACAGAGGCAGAAGGCAACTACTACCAGAAGAGGAAGGAGGCAGAAAAAACTGTTGATAAGAATTTAGAGCAATAATTGTACAATGTTAAAAAATTGATTGTGACAAGGCATATAGTCACTGTTGACCTTAGTTATTTTGGCACCTTAAGTGAGTAATGCAATTGGCACCCACAGAAGTTTACTGCTGTATGAAAAGGCACTACCAGCTTTTAAGGCACTGGTGAACAAAACTGCATGTGACTGCTGTTGTGTTGCCGCAAGAGTAAAGACTTTTCATCATGCTAGTGTGGATGCAAAACTGTTAACTATGTAAGTGGAGGGGAAAAATCCAGATTTCCCCCTCCTGTTCCAAACACAAAATTCAGGCACTCTAGATGACTGTCTAGTTCATTTATATGGTAGACCAGTCCTTGCATATGGTGAGAATCTACTATGTGTTGTATCCATGCCCTGATCCTGTTGTTGAATTCTACTTCGAGGCCAGCAAAATGATATTGGCTATTGTTGGTCTGTCGATTTGTGGCAATTCTGTTCTGATAGAGAACTGGGCACAAAGTCAAATACAAAATACTGAATGAAATGTTTATAGCAGTTGAAGATTACATGGTATCACCCTCTGATGATGACATATGTTTCACACTATAGGAGATCTTATGTGTACTTCTAAACCTGTTACAATAAATCTGATGAAAATAGAATACATGGGACTCACTTTTAAGTGCAAGTAATGGACATAATTTGTTTGTCAGAGAAGATGTCTAACTTAGATCCATGACACTATCCACATTGTTTTTTCCTGTTGATGTCCCTCTGCACACCTCACAGACTAAACCATAATATTGATTTTTTTCTGATACTTTTGCTTATTCACTCAATGCTTATCACCTAAATAAGTTAACTGTTGTGATTCTCACTTCAGGCCACAACATTTATTGTGCATAAATAACTTCCGTAACATCAACATAAATTTTCAGTTAGTCCTTGTACCAAACAGTAATAGTTCTTCTCAAAATATCCGTGCAAGCCACCAATAGAAACTATTATGGGCTTGTTCCATAATAGTGAAATAGAGTCCAAGCATGGCTTAGTTAGATGAGTATTTCCTAATGAAAGTTCTACATAAGTAAGTGGTGATGGAAATCATAAGTTCAGGATTTGCAGCACTATACACACAGTATGAAATCAAAGCATTGTGTAGTCTGTATGTAGAAGTGAGTTGGATAACAGCAACTGAGGAAGAGAATGATGCCAGGAAGTCTTTTATTTGGCTGCTGTGGAAGCTCACTGTGATAGTTGCTGTGTTCACAGCATAGGTATGCTCATTAGATGTGTATTTTGTATGCGATTGGTGTCTGGCATATAAAGACTGAGATATCTTCTAATCATGAGGTCAGAAGAAACTGCATGCTTGTTACTTCATTATCTTCTTTTATTTGTAGATTAGTAAATTAATGTAGTTATTTGTATGTGATGAATGCACTTGTTGAATTTTCAGGCATTCTATTACAGTTATGTTTTCTTGTTTGCAGCTAACATTGATACATCTGAGATAATTGATAAGGTACATGCCAAGAAAATTGCCGACATACTTGGTGTACCAATAGAACCACTTATAGAAGCACTCACCCATAAAACAATATTTGCTCATGGAGAAAAAGTGGTGTGTATACAGATCTGTCAGCTGTGAATTTGCTTGTATTTCCTGTTCTCTATTTATCTGTATATCACTTTGAAAAACTCCATATTTCTTTCACATTTGCAGAGTACTTGTGAACTAAACCTTAGTCTTTCTTACAATATTATTGTGAACACACATCTCTGAAATTAAATAAATATGTTGTAACATTTACACATTATCTGTACCCAACATGAGGTGTGTATGAGTGGCAGCATGTTGCAGCCTTTTTTGATCCTGAGTATAATGCCAATACTATTATAAATGTAGATTCATGCACAATTGAGTTGGACATATATACAGCATTGGGTGATAATGTGAAGAGAAAAGGGAGGAGGAGGAAATAGCAGACAGAAAGGGGGAACGGAGGAGACAGGCACAGTTACGGGGGAGGATGGGGAGGGGGAAATGGACAGAAAGGGAAGGGGAGGAGGGGGCAGGTCAACTGATTGGGGTGTCATCAGATCTTGCACAGCTCATCAATGCGACACTCTTGACCAGGAATGGCATTATACAACTCACTCCACTTTGGCTGGATTCTGGATACGCTGTACATGGTAACTCCATTTTTGAGGTTTTGGAGGCACAGTGCTTTTCAGGCACCACCATATCAAGGGTGTACAGAGAGCCTCCAATCTGGTCAAACTACTACCACCAGAGCCAACTAATAATGGAAAAATGTGTTGGTGAAGAGTGGATCTCATCAGTTGTAATGTGGTAGCTGAGTATTCAGCATTGCCTGAGCATGTGCTTATTCGTATCTTCTATTAGTTCATTTCCTCCTCCCCCTGTTTTGTCCCTCTCCTCCACCTTCCCATCTCTGTCCACCTGCACCTCCCCTCCCCTCCTCCGCCCTCCTGTCATCTGCTCCTTCCTCCTCTGTCTATCTTCTCCACCCCGTCTAAGTCAATTTTCTCCTACCACTTCTCTCTGACCATCCCTTCCTGCCTCTGTCTCTATCCATCTCTCCTCTTCCCTCTCTATGTCTGTCTCCTCCTCTCCCCTCTCTCTGCCCACCTCCTCCTCTTCTCTTTCTATCCATTTCCCCCTCCCCTTTCTCCCCCATAACTGTGTCTGTCTCCTTCTTTCCCCCTTTCTGTCTACTATTTCCTCCTCCTCCTTTTTCTCTCCACATTATCACCCCAGCATCAATAGGTGGTTGCTGGTTTTTACCCTTACAGTTTTTCTTTCCAGATAGTAAGTAATATGTGTACTAAGTTTGGTTGAAATTTGTCTGGGGATTTAGGAGGAGCTTTTTACCCATGAATTTGTCCGCACATGCACTTGTCATGTATATCTCACATCTATTTAACATATTTCACATATATTTGTAGATGTATTTCACCTATACCTCTAATGAATTCTGCTGTGCGGTTTTGTTTTCATGCAGCTCAATGTTTACAGTGTTGTATCTCCTGAACTATGTGTTGTTAAATTTATATGATTTTGCAGATACATCCAGTGTATACTGTCTGCAAAATCATCTTACTGTTTATGATGTCATATCACCTGGACTATGTGTCATATGATGATACATTTTTGCAAGTACATTCAGTGTTGTATGTGAATACTGTCCGCAAAATTGTTACAAATAGAGTTAGCAGTAAAAAAGTAATAAATTAAAAGGTCATGCCTGGTGCAGCAATTTTACTGCATGAACAGCAAAAATGTAGAAAACAATAAACTGTTTTCCTTTCATCATTTTGTGGGAAGTCAGTGAGGAAAAAAGTCTCTTAAAGGTCTGAAATTATATGAAAGTTGGTTGCAAGCCACCAAGTGCTCTCATTCTCAAACACTGGATGAATACAGTGTAGCTATTTATGCATCATAAGGTACACTTCTTTTTCACTCCCACCCCTAGCCCTTTGGAGGTAGGTGGTTCTTACACTCACAGTATTTCTTTCCAGATGGTAAGTGATATGCGCACCAAGTTTAGTTGGAATCGATTCATTGGTTTATACATACATACAGGCATTTTATAATATTTATGAATTGTAATAGCAGATAGATATGCCACAGAACAAAAAATCAATTGCAGGAGATGATCAGCTATTCCATCTGGAAGAAGGCCTTCTCACTATGGGGTACAAAAACCATTGCTCTCTCACTGTTACTGATGTATTCACCATGAGAGATTCCACAACTGTGTTGAAGTTTAAAATGTATCATTTATTTCACCATCTCAGTTGCATATTTATTTTTATAATGACAAGTTTTATCAGTATTTGATGATATTCAGATCTATAGGTCGATTCAAAAGAATATTTACAAACTGACATGGCACATTGGACATACAAAACATATCAGTCATCATATAGGAACTGGGGGTTGCAAATGCCATGAGAGGGCACTGCTGTCATGAGACCAAAGCTTCACAGCAAGTGTCCTCTCCACCAATAAGATAGATTTTTCACTCAAGGTTGTGAGGAATGTTCACAACCTGCAAATATGGGTGGATATGAACCCTCACAGTACAAGTAATCATGCCTCACAATGCAAATTTACCCTTAACATGTAGGCTAGCATCATTTGTGGCTGTTTAATTGGGCCATACATTTTCCTGAACCGATTTGATGGTCACTGGTACCTTTTATTCCTGTGAGAGGTTCTGTCAGATGTGCTGAATGATATTCCCATGCCTATTCATCATCACATTTGATTTCAGCATGATGGAGCCCCCATGCATTTCAGCAAGCAGGTGAGGGCACATTTGCAGGCAACCTTTCCCTGCCACTGGATTGGTTGCAGTGGGCCAGTCACTTGGCCATCACAATTACCTGATCTGTCCCCAAATGATTTTTTCTTGTGGGGGTACTGGAAGGGCCTTGTGTATGAAATACCTACTGCATCACTGGAGGCTCTTGTAGACATGACTGTTGTGACAGCAGGCTGTCTTCAAGATACACCAGGTACCTTTGAGAGGGTGCACCATTCAGTGCAGCGTCAATGTCAAGTGTATCTCAACGCTTATGGACAAAACTTTGAGCATCTCCTGTAGTAGGCATCCAGTTGTAACATGTTAGTAAATAACTGCAATGCCACTTAGTAGCTCTGGATGGCCCTTGCACCACTTAATTCCTATGTGATTACTGATCCCTGTTGCAAGCCTGATGTGCTATGTCAGTTTGTTAACATTTTTTTGAGTTACCCTGTATGAAGTTACAAGCAATCCTGTTGGAAGAACATCCACAACTGAGCATTATACCAGAGGTTGAAAATACTGCTTCAGTTGTAAATTTCTTTTATTATTACACGATCAGTTTCGGGCTCTTCTAAACCCATCTTCAAGTGTCGTAACTGTGCTGTGGCCCCCGAGCACCACTGTGGACGTGTACTAGGTGCAGTGTGCTACCGACGAGCACTCATAGGTAGCACACCATGCCTAGTAAACGTCCACTGTGGTGCTCGGGGGCCACAGTGCAATTACGACACCTGAAGATGGGCTTATAAGAGCCCGAAGCTGGTCATGTAATAATAAAAGAAATTTACAGCTGAAGCAGTGTTTTGAACCTCTGGCTGTAGGAAGTAGCATATGCAGCCTGTCATATCCGTATGGAACTACACATCATAGAATTCTGTCATTGGACATGCAAATTACGGTAAAAGGTTATTGGGGCAATGAGTCATAGTTAAAGACAGGAAAAAATCATTTTGTTTTAACACCAACTTCCAGGGCTTTTTTAAGGCCCTAGCAATATAAGCCACTGCTTGGGGTGCCAAGCTGAGAGGGTCACCAGAAATGCTGGAAGTGTAAGATATCTATAAAGGATGTATCACAATTAGTAGGCCGCTTGAGGCACCAATCTGTGCCCAAGTGGCAAGTTTTGTATACAGTGTGTATTACAATTAGTAGCTAACCCTAACATAGCTGAATTGTAAGGAGGAGGATGCATGCCACATGATAAGTCACTTGTGTGGAAAAATGTTCTTGAACCAGCCCTGCCCATTTTGGTGATATTTCTGCCAATTTTGGTGTTATTTTTTGTTCTTATACACCCACTTTGGGCTGTAGTCATGATTTGAATGTGATATGGGCTTGTAATTAACACACAGAACTCATATTTGGAAAAGATGTTGCATCAATTTATTTACTCAGGTGATTATATGGTGAGGATTACCAGGGGTTTAGGGAATTTAGCTCCAGTAGCCCCAAACCCACCCTGGAGGAGAAGAGAAGTGCAAAGATAAAGGAGACTAAGCCATTTAGTGTCTGCTCTGGCAGCAACTTGGAACAGAAGCAGAGCTGTCTTACTTCTGTGGCTCAAGAGCTCTCAGTCTCACAAGTCATATAACCTTGTGGTATGATTTGATTAGTCATGTGGCTTTACTAGAGAAGATTTGGCTTACTTCAGTGTGAACCTGTTGATTGTTGTCGCATCAGTGGGGGGGGGGGGGGGGGGGGGGGGGGGAATCTACAAAATTTAAGTAATGAAAATTTCTCATGTTTGGGGTGTGGAGGCACAATGTACATCCTCTCCCCTCTTCTTGAAAGAACTACCTTGGATGAATTTAATAACCTCAATAGGGCCTTAAAAATGTTGTATTTTCATTTAACAAATGAAATCTTGAAATGTCGTTGGGTTTAAAAAATTACCGTTCATGCTGTAGAAAAATAAAAGTTGTAATTAACTTTGCACTTCTTCTCAGTACAATGCACTGAAACTAGGAAAAGGAACAAGATGAGCTGGAGGGGAGGGGCTGTACATTTTCTACTGCCTAAGATGTGTACAACATATAGTTACACACAGTATTAGAATAGCAAGCAGCATGAAGGTCACTGTTATGTTAACTAAAATATTGCACCGTTGGAATGTTGTAATATGGAAGGCAGCTCAATCTAGTGTGCTTTTTTGCTGCTCTTGTGCCATCAACTGATCCAAATTCTTGAACAATTCAGCACTGTTAGCATACGGAAGATCTGATAAGACAGGAGGTTTGCTGAGAGAGAACTTAAATTCCAGAATGTGTAACAGAAATGATTCATTAGTGGCATTCAAAGTTTCTTTCACTTGTACGGAGATCCAAAATGCAGATCCCTGGATATCTCAGTGGAATGCCTTGAATAGACATTCACTATTATTCAGTGATACTTGATTAATGAATGGAATGAAATTCCAATTATATCTCACAAGTGATACCAGAATGGGATATGGAACAGTAAATTACTAGCTGATTCTTACACAGTAGAAAAAAGGTTCCATTAATTTGACTATCAGTCAGAGACACAGTGGTTGTTAAGTTTCTGCTAGTAACAGAAAAATTTCACAAAGAGAAGTGTTGGTGCAAAAAGTTAAATTGGTACAAATATAGTTTGAGATATACTGGCAGGTCTATAACTCTCTAGCAGATAAAGCTGTGTTATGTTTGTTAATCATGGCTGAAATTTAGGCATTCCTTTGTTTGCCAAGCTATGTACTTGTGAGGAAATTGCCAGGGGATAGGGAAGGTACAAATCCAATAATGTAAGAAAAGACAGATTACTACTTATTGTAAAAAAAAAAAAGACACGGTAAGTTACTGACAAGCACAAGTAAAAAATACTTACATAAAGCTTTTGGCCACAGCCTTCATCAATAAAAGACAGACACAGACATACCATTCACACATACATGCAAGCAAGCACACCTCATGTTCACATGAGTGCCAACTCAGACCGGAATGCAACTATCAACATGTGTAACAAGTTGTTCATTAGTTGCACTGGACCAGAATGTGTGCATGAGATGTGCTTGCTTGTGTGTATGAATGGTGTGTGTGTCTGTCTTTTACTGATGAAGGCTGTACCCAAAAGCTTTATGTAAGTGTCTTTTAATTGTGTCTGTCTGCAACTTAACATGTCTTCTTTGTGGTACATAGCAATCTGTCTTTTCCTACATTGTTGATATTCCTATCTCAAGTTTCTGTTGTTTGAAGGTGTAAATCCTATATCCTTACAATTCCAATCCAGACAGGATATGGGAATATGCAAGTGAAGAATAAGTTTGGAGTAATCTTAAATCAGCTTAACAGTAATACACTTATAATACAGTAGTTTAAAGCCAGGAATGAGGGGATATAAGATTTGAAGATGAGGGAAGGGGGGGTGGGGGTGGAGTTATGTTAATATATTTACTCCAAAACTTATTACTTCCAAGGAGAAATGGAATCTGCAAAAGATATTGAATTGTGTCACTAAGGTGTACTTGGAGACCAGACATGTGGAGTGGTGTTGAGTTATGCTTATTCAGTCCAAGATGATCAATAAGTGGTTAAATCTGGCAGAAAGTAGAACCTTAATTCTGATGCCTCCTTCAAATTAGCACAGCAGCCCTCTGCAGGATGGGGCTAGAGTTCTGCACATTTGTAGTGCAAGTTTTCAAAAGTTCATAATCTATGGAAGAACTTCATCATACCAGACAACGGTGAAGACTATGTGACAACAGTGTCTCAACGTAGTGAAATAATGTGAACATGTTAGTCAGTGATTCAGTAATAGAGGCAGGTAATAAAATATAGATGAATGGGGAGTGTGTAACATACAAATGTAAAAGTAGTGTTGCATTAGTATACAAGGTCTTACTAGTCATATGGAACTGAGATACAGCCACAGAGAGCCACATTAGAACACAAACTGTCATGTAATGGAGAAAAAGTATCAGCTGTGTGACTGGCATTGTTTGATGAAGCTCAGATGGCCACAGTGAACAGGCTTTTACTCATAGCAAGCAACCCAGAGGAGGAGAAGTTATGAACAGGGAGTGGTAATCTCTAACTAACATGCACAGGGGCAACTTGACAAGAAATAACTACACATAATCCACATATCAAAATTGTACCTTTGACGTATTATGAAAATGAAAAAGGAAAAATATTGTGGACAAGTTCAGAAGGTTCCTGTTTGCTCATGATGCTACCCATAAGGCTGAGGTTATAGGGGTGATTGTCCCACTGAATATCAGTGAACAAAATACAATACACACATATGATATTTCTTTTGGAACAGGAAAGGTCCACACCAACAACAATAAGTTTAATATTATTTATGACAGTTGTTTCAGCTTTATTGCCATTTTCAAGTAACATGCAAATACAACATTGGTGAGACTACCTACATATAAGCTGGTTGTCCTTGTGAATAATTATACATTGGAATTATACGCTGGTGCTTATATCCAATTTTCCATGATATTTAGTAATTATAAACATATGGAGTATGTTTTGATACTTATTTGATAGTTTGTTTACTATAAAGTATAATCTGACACTTATTTGACAGTTTGTTTACTATGATGCAATATGTTTACAAAATATAATTAGCTATCAATGGTAAAATGTTGTATTCCACTAATTGGATTTTGCTGTGAATTATATCTACGGTCTGAGTATGTTTTGTTGTCCATATGTACTATTCATTTCATGGTCCAGTTTGTCAATAACGTTTTCCAGATAATTTTTATGGTTAATGTCTGTGTGTTCATTTAGTATTTCATGTGGATAGTCTCTTGTATAGTGTTATTTTTTTAGATGTAAAAATGAGCTAGATTGATTACTATCACTATTTCTGGTGTGCCCATTGAATCTGATATTGTGATGACTGCAGTAATTTCTGTAACAATAAAACAGGACTAAATTTTAGTACCAGATTCAAAGAACACACCAGGAGCATACTCGCACCAAAGATATAATTCATAGCAAAATTCAGTCAGTGAAGTATAACTTCACTGCTTAGCTAATTATACTTTGCAAATATAGTAAATGAACTGTCAAATAAATATCAAATCATACTTTATACTAAATGAATTAACAAATAAGTGTCAAAACATATCCCATATGCTTATAGTTACTACATATCACAAAATCAATGTGTATTATACAATGACAGTTTACTATGGATGCAATTTGGACATCAAATCAAATTAGACATAATTACCAATGTATAACTCCAATGTATACTTATTCACATGGACATTCGCCATATATGTAGATAGTCTCACCAATATTGTATTTGTAGGTTACTTGAGAATGACAATAAAGCAGAAAAAACTGTCATAAAGAATATTAAAGTTATCACAGCTAATCTACACCTTTCCCTGTCAGAATGTCATATTATAAAGTGTTTTATGCTGTGGGCCCAACTGAATGAAAAACATATGCAATACTTAAGCAAAATTTGTAGAAAGTTGGGGTCCGATGAGGTGAAAACACAGGACAGAATCTTCAGTATGGATAAACAATTGAATGACACAGAAAATACTGGCATTCTCCTACTTCAGACTTAAGATAACATCTGTTCTTAGCCTCTAGTACATAAATTGTACAGAGAGGCAGAATATAAATTGTATGATGGGAACACATCTGTTGCTGTGGTTTTTGTGTTGACAGTTCTTTCTGTGTTTTGCTGGATCCAGCATGCTATGCCTTACGAATATTAGTCACTTTGTGCAATAGTTCATGCCAGAGAATGACATACTTTGCACAAATATATTCTATAATAAGTTACAGTGTAACATTCTAGGGTGCAAATACCCAAAATGTGAAATATGTGTTCAGATTACAACAACGAGCTATCAGAATAATGAGCAAGAGTCACAAAAGAGCACACTGCAGTGAGCTATTTAAAAAAATGGGGTATTCTGACAATCCCAAGTGAATATGTCTTGCAAACTACAGTTTTTATTCACAATAATATTGAGCAATATTTAGCAAACAGCTGTATACATGATCACCAAACCAGAAACAGTAATTGCTTGTACCTAGACAGAATGAATAAAACTAAAACCCAAACCACTATGTTTTACCAAGGTGTCAAGCTATGCAATAAATTGCCAAAAGAAATAAAAAACATAAAGGAGCTCTGTAAATTTAAAGCATTCCTTAAAGAATATGTATTAAAACATAGTTTTTACTCGATTAGAGAATCCATGCAGCATAAAATTGGCATAAATAAATGATCAGGTTAATCAATTATAAAGTGGACATTCTAGATTGTAATTTACCCATACAAGTATTAGAGGAGTCTTGTGATCTATTTCTTTTGATTGAAGCAGGTTCTTCTGCATTATGTAATTCAATGATAATAAAAAAAATAGAGGGAAACATTCCACGAGGGAAAAATATATCTAAAAAGAAAGATGATGAAACTTACCAAACAAAAGCGCTGGCAGGTCGATAGACACACAAACAAACACAAACATACACACAAAATTCTAGCTTTCGCAACCAATGGTTGCCTCGTCAGGAAAGAGGGAAGGAGAAGGAAAGACAAAAGGATATGGGTTTTAAGGGAGAGGGTAAGGAGTCATTCCAATCCCGGGAGCGGAAAGACTTACCTTAGGGGGAAAAAAGGACAGGTATACACTCGCACACACACACATATCCATCCACACATACACAGACACAAGCAGACATTTTTCTGCTTGTGTCTGTGTATGTGTGGATGGATATGTGTGTGTGTGCGAGTGTATACCTGTCCTTTTTTCCCCCTAAGGTAAGTCTTTCCGCTCCCGGGATTGGAATGACTCCTTACCCTCTCCCTTAAAACCCATATCCTTTTGTCTTTCCTTCTCCTTCCCTCTTTCCTGACGAGGCAACCATTGGTTGCGAAAGCTAGAATTTTGTGTGTATGTTTGTGTTTGTTTGTGTGTCTATCGACCTGCCAGCGCTTTTGTTTGGTAAGTTTCATCATCTTTCTTTTTAGATATATATATATATATATATATATATAATGGAAGGAAACATTCCACGTGGGAAAAATTATATATAAAAACAAAGATGAGGTGACTTACCGAACAAAAGCGCTGGCAGGTCGATAGACACACAAACAAACACAAACACACACACAAAATTCAAGCTTTCGCAACAAACTGTTGCCTCATCAGGAAAGAGGAAAGGAGAGGGGAAGACGAAAGGAAGTGGGTTTTAAGGGAGAGGGTAAGGAGTCATTCCAATCCCGGGAGCGGAAAGACTTACCTTAGGGGGAAAAAAGGACAGGTATACACTCGCACACACGCACATATCCATCCACACATACAGACACAAGCAGACATATTTAAAGACCAAATATATTTAAATATGTCTGCTTGTGTCTGTATGTGTGGATGGATATGTGCGTGTGTGCGAGTGTATACCTGTCCTTTTTTCCCCCTAAGGTAAGTCTTTCCGCTCCCGGGATTGGAATGACTCCTTACCCTCTCCCTTAAAACCCACTTCCTTTCGTCTTCCCCTCTCCTTTCCTCTTTCCTGATGAGGCAACAGTTTGTTGCGAAAGCTTGAATTTTGTGTGTGTGTTTGTGTTTGTTTGTGTGTCTATCGACCTGCCAGCGCTTTTGTTCGGTAAGTCACCTCATCTTTGTTTTTTTTTATATATATATATATATATATATATATATATAAAAAAATAGGGAAACATTCCACGCGGGAACAATATATTTAAAAACAAAGATGATGTGACTTACCATACGAAAGTGCTGGCAGGTCGATAGAAACACAAACAAACACATACATACACACAAAATTCTAGCTTTCGCAACCAATGGTTGCTTCATCAGGAAAGAGGGAAGGAGAGGGAAAGACGAAAGGATGTGGGTTTTAAGGGAGAGAGTAAGGAGTCATTCCAATCCCGGGAGCGGAAAGACTTACCTTAGGGGGAAAAAAGGACAGGTATACACTCGCACACACACACATATCCATCCGCACATACACAGACACAAGCAGACATTTGTAAAGGCAAAGAGTTTGGGCAGAGATGTCAGTCGAGGCGGAAGTACAGAGGCAAAGATGTTGTTGAAAGACAGGTGAGGTATGAGCGGCGGCAACTTGAAATTAACGGAGGTTGAGGCCTGGCAGATAACGAGAAGAGAGGATATACTGAAGGGCAAGTTCCCATCTCTGGAGTTCTGCAGGTTGGTGTTAGTGGGAAGTATCCAGATAACCCGGGCGGTGTAACACTGTGCCAAGATGTGCTGGCTGTGCACCAAGGCATGTTTAGCCACAGGGTGATCCTCATTACCAACAAACACTGTCTGCCTGTGTCCATTCATGCGAATGGACAGTTTGTTGCTGGTCATTCCCACATAGAAAACTTCACAGTGTAGGCAGGTCAGTTGGTAAATTACATGGGTGCTTTCACACGTGGCTCTGCCTTTGATCTTGTACACCTTCCAGGTCACAGGACTGGAGTAGGTGGTGGTGGGAGGGTGCATTGGACAGGTTTTACACCGGGGGCAGTTACAAGGGTAGGAGCCAGAGGGTAAGGAAGGTGGTTTGGGGATTTCATACGGATGAACTAAGAGGTTACGAAGGTTAGGTGGACGGCGGAAAGACACTCTTGGTGGAGTGGGGAGGATTTCATGAAGGATGGATCTCATTTCAGGGCAGGATTTGAGGAAGTCGTATCCCTGCTGGAGAGCCACCTTCAGAGTCTGATCCAGTCCCAGAAAGTATCCTGTCACAAGTGGGGCACTTTTGTGGTTCTTCTGTGGGAGGTTCTGGGTTTGAGGGGAGGAGGAAGTGGCTCTGGTTATTTGCTTCTGTACCAGGTCGGGAGGGTAGTTGCGGGATGTGAAAGCTGTTTTCAGGTTGTTGGTGTAATGGTTTAGGGATTCTGGACTGGAACAGATTCGTTTGCCACGACGACCTAGGCTGTAGGGAAGGGACCGTGTGATGTGGAATGGGTGGCAGCTGTCATAATGGAGGTACTGTTGCTTGTTGGTGGGTTTGATGTGGACTGACGTGTGAAGCTGGCCATTGGACAGATGGAGGTCAACGTCAAGGAAAGTGGCATGGGATTTGGAGTAGGACCAGGTGAATCTGATGGAACCAAAGGAGTTGAGGTTGGAGAGGAAATTCTGGAGTTCTTCTTCACTGTGAGTCCAGATCATGAAGATGTCATCAATAAATCTGTACCAAACTTTGGGTTGGCAGGCCTGGGTAACCAAGAAGGCTTCCTCTAAGTGACCCATGAATAGGTTGGCGTACGAGGGGGCCATCCTGGTACCCATGGCTGTTCCCTTTAATTGTTGGTATGTCTGGCCTTCAAAAGTGAAGAAGTTGTGGGTCAGGATGAAGCTGGCTAAGGTAATGAGGAAAGAGGTTTTAGGTAGGGTGGCAGGTGATCGGCATGAAAGGAACTGTTTGTGAACTAGATACGGTGGATTTTATAGCGGCGGTAGTGTTGCCTTTTAATATGTCTGCTTGTGTCTGTATATGTGTGGATGGATATGTGTGTGTGTGTGCAAGTGTATACCCATTGTTTTTTCCCCCTAAGGTAAGTCTTTCCACTCCCGGGATTGGAATGACTCCTTGCCCTCTCCTTTAAAACCCACATCCTTTCGTCTTTCCCTCTCCTTCCCTCTTTCCTGATGAAGCAACCGTTGGTTGCGAAAGCTAGAATTTTGTGTGTATATTTGTGTTTGTTTGTGTGTCTATTGACGTGCCAGCACTTTTGTTTGGTAAGTCACATCATCTTTGTTTTTAGATATATTTTTCCCACGTGGAATGTTTCCCTCTATTAAAAATATATATCTGATGTGACAAAATAATGTACATATGTATGTATAATGACGACATCCATACAGATGAATAAATAAATAAATAAATAAACAATATCCAGAATGGTCCACCACAGGGTCAAGTGAATTTCTTAGTTGTGTCCAGTTTTGTAGGTGTTTGTTGTAACATCACATTATCTCCTACTTGCTGTAGCAGCATTCAGACATTCTTTCAACTACAGCTTCTGTGTTGTGGCAGCGTTGTTCTACTGAACTCTCTTCCAAATAAACTTTAATCATTTAGCTAACATAGTACGATGAAATCACATATTCTCTTATAATGGCCTCTGAACTCTCAAGTGGCTGTACTATTGAGTGGTGAATGCTTTTGCAACAGTCTCAGTGGTCATGTTTTCAATTTGTATCATAATAAAATCATGAGAGAAATAATCATTGATAGACAAAATATATCTGTTATTTTGGGCCGTGACGGGAAACAGTCCCATGATATTGAGTTCCGCAATTTTGAAATGTCCTACTGATTCAAGTACAATTTGAAAAGCTATATTTGGTCTTTATCCTTTCATGCTTTTCTTGCAAGGTAGATAAATTTGAATATAAAATTCTATATCTTTCTTTTGGTGTGGCTACCAATAATGGCATGCATGCACACTTGCTTGTTGCTTTTTTCCATTATTACATGCCTCTATGCAATCACGTCATTGTTGCACTATGTGGTTGCAGATAGCCTTTGGTACTACTGTCCATTCTCTGATGGATTAATTAATCCATTAAGATAACTAATTTCTTACACTCATAACTGGATTTTTGTGCCTTTTTTAATTCCTCACTAAGGATGTTGTCAACTTGCAGCATCCTGTTTCATCCCACATACTTGCAAGCTTGTTAATTATTGCAACAGTTCTGTTTCTTTTATTTATTATATGCTTCTTATTTAATCTGATCCTTGTCCACATTCTTTTTCCTTCTCTACAATCAGTTTTTGTCATCTCCTTCTCTATCAGCTATTACATGTGACATTACTTATATCTGGATTCATTCTATCTGCTGTATCAACTTTCCCTTACTCTTATTGTTCTATAATGTCTCCTAGTATCATTTCATCCTTCACCTGTCCTGACATTCCACCCTCCTCATCATCACCTGTCTTACCACTAATGGCAATAATGCTGGTACTCCAAAAGCGTTTGTGAGTGGCTGTGTATTTAAATCTTCTTGTTTCATTCGGAATTAGACTTAAATAGCTTAGCAGAATTTGTTTCTAGTTTATATTTCTTAAATGTTTCTACTACTCTAAATGATTAATTGGGAAATCTCTAGAGTGTGAGTTTGCATTGTTGTCTAATGATCACTGACATATTTTACTTTTTTTCAGGTGTCTGCACTTTCAGAAACACAAGCAACTGAAGTGAGAGATGCTTTTGTTAAAGGAATTTATGGTCGTGTTTTCATATATATTGTGAACAAAATCAACTACACTATAAATAAACAGGATGTACCGACAAAAAATTCAATTGGTGTCCTTGATATTTTTGGTTTTGAGAATTTTAAGTCAAATAGGTAAGAATATCTGTATTTGATGTAATTATATAGGAGTGTTAGATCTAATGCACATACCTGTACAACTTATTTACAACTTATACAAAACAGACTCATGTTTCAAAGTTGTACTCCTTCAAAGAAATCACCTGCATTGTGTATGACCAATTGCCAGTGATGTAGAACTCGTAGAACACCCTTAGCACTACCAGTTGTGTTGATAGTTTGATTGGAGCAGTCTGTTGCCTGATGAATTTCTCCAACACTTCTGAAGTGTATGCTGTGGAGTGCTTTCTTTAATTTAGTAATCAATTTGAAGTCACTAGTCCTTAAGTCTGGGTAGTGTGGTAGGTGGTACGGCACATCTCAGCCCCAGTGAGAACAGCCAGCCACAACTTGCACCATACACGCCTGAGCATTGTCCTGCAAAATGATGGGTAGGTCCTGCAGAATGTGTTGCCACTTCTTACTTGAGCTGTTCATTTTTGGAACACAGCTGTGACTAGTTTATTGAAAGAAGTAGCAACTCTTCTTGTAGGACCCACCCATGATTTTAAAGGACAATGTTCAGGTGCATATGCCACAAGTTGTGAAATGCTGTACCTCTCACTATACTCCCCAGACTTAAGCCCTTGTGACTTCAACTTGATTCCTAAATTGAAGAAACCTCTTCATGACTTTCGCTTTAGAACTGTTGCAGAGTTCTGTCAGGCAATAGACCACTCCACTTGAACTATCAACATAATTTGTAGCTAATCCATTTTACCTGCTTTGTTGATCTCTGTAGCTGACACTTCTTCTCTTGATCATTGTAACAGACTGAAAACTGTCAGTGATAAAAAGGATAGTTCCAGTGACGTATCTCATACAATATGTAATGTTAGAAATCCATCTCATTTTCTTTCACTAGTGAGATATTTGTGCACAATGGCCACAATTGTCTGTTGTATGCAGGTAAGAGAAATACTGCACTTTGTTACTGTTCTTGATATCAATGTTTTGTGCAGTAAACATATTCTTCATCAAATAAAAGGATAGTCATCTTAAATATCCAAGCACAGTGACAGTGTTGAGTGGCAAAATGTGAAAACTATTGGCACTAATTAACCCTGTTTCTACTGGTCTGATTAGGTGAAGCTTCCTGTACAGGTCAATATAGTTATTGCATCTGCAGTTTCTTGTTACAGCATCTTTCAGCATACATGTTATGCATTTTGTATTTGAAGATGGTTTCTGACACAATGAAGTTACGTGGTTGCTTGTCAGTTGCAGACAGGAGGAGGGGTGGCTATTTAAAGACAGTGGTTTCTGAAACTACTTTAAGTTTTGAAAATCAGATGGATTAGATTTTGCTATTTAGTGTGGATCATAAGATTTTACTCTTACCTAGTTTAAGAAAAATGTTGAATGTTAGTAAATTATAAAAGTATGTGGAACATTGTTAAGCTACCGAGTTATAAATCCCATACTCACAAGTATGGCTTTCATCTTGAAAACAATATTTTATAATTACAAATTATTCAGAATTTTAGTTAATGTCTTAATTAATTAGTAAGATGCTTCACCTGATTAAAAAAAATACAGTAAGAAAAGTACAGTGTTGAAGTTAAGTATCTTGTAAGCATTAAGGCAATCAAAATTATGAGGTTCTGAACTTTCAGTATCACTTACCTTGGAAGATTATTAGTTACAAATAATTTAAAGTGTATTATCTAGTTTTGAATGAATATTAACAGCCCATTGTATTCTGTCTATTAGCTCAAAGTGTTTCCTCATTACTTACTATAGTTGAAATTTCAAGTAGCCATAACTTTTAATAAACTGAGCTACTAGTGAAACTAATTGTATCATCCGAATCAGGTAGATAAATATAACCAACTGAACTATAGATTTAAATGGAATTTTGTATAAATAACAATCTGACTCATTTAGATACATTTTACATATTGCTTGTGCAGGTGCATTAGATATAGCATGAAAAAGTGAAACAAAAATTTGGTTATTCATGGTTGTAGGAAGGACTTCCACATCACTGGTATTGGTTTATACACAGTGCTGGTGACTACTTTGAAGGACAGTAGAACTTTGAAACAAGTATCTGTTTTGTATAAATTGTAAATAAGTAGTTGCCACTATTAAAGTTCCAACCCTCAAATATATGTGTAGGCTTTAACAATATTTTGCATTTGAAGAATACACCCATAATACTTTTTTTAGCAACTCCATTTGTTTTGAACAATTGACCACTCAGAATTTTTCTTCTTAGTAAGATATGTGGGATTTTTAACTAATTAGCTATCAAAGTCTCTCCCTTGTAATATAATTATTTTTCTGGTCAGTCTTCTGTTAATACAGTTTAACCATTTAGAAACATTTCATACATAACTTTGAGTTCCATGTTTCATTTTGTCCCCTTTGATATGAGGAAAAAAGATGAGAACCCATTCGCTCTGGGTTCTGTGTGGGATCTTGTCCTGCTGAATAGCTGATGCATCAGCCTCTGTAGTAGTCATTCATTGGAAGGTCTTAAAGTTAACACACTTACGTGGCAGTTGTTAAAGATGGCTTATGAAACTGACACTGCTACTTCTCATTCAAATCTCATCACAGGGTGTGTGGAGTAAGTAAAATTGGTGTTTATACAACTGCTTTATTACAGTGAACAGACACAGGCTCCATGGGAGCATACCTAAAACCACTTCAAAGTCAGTGTCCATAGCTGAAGATCAAACAACAGAGTATCACAACCAGTTCATAGAGCAAATTCAACAGAAAACCACAGTTCAGTAAGTGGAGGCTGATGCGCCATGGTCAAGGTAAACACAGCACTGGCGTGACTAGGTAGTGCAGGCTCTCTTATCACAGAGTTTTCCTGAAATGTGTTGCCTGCCATACCTGTCACTCAGGGTGTTGGTGGCAGCTGCTCAAGTTAGGCCCTCGTGGTACCCACAATGTTGAGAGACTCAAAGTAAAGAGTCAATTTTCATCTTCTGCAATGAAAGTGGCCTAGTCTGTTCCTTTCTTTAAGTCAAGTCTAAATTAAATTAAGATTATATCTAAAAACAAAGATGATGTGACTTACCAAACGAAAGTGCTGGCAGGTCGATAGACACACAAACATACACACAAAATTCAAGCTTTCACAACAAATGGTTGCTTCATCAGGAAAGAGGGAAGAAGAGGGAAAGACGAAAGGATGTGGGTTTTAAGGGAGAGGGTAAGGAGTCATTCCAATCCCGGGAGCGGAAAGACTTACCTTAGGGGGAAAAAAGGACAGGTATACACTCGCACACACACACATATCCATCTGCACATACACATTTTTCCCACATGGAATGTTTCCCTCTATTATATTCATATCATTAAATTAAGATTATATACTTTTACCATTAATTTTTAGTACTCCTGATGCCATTCTTTAGTGTTTAAGTGACTTAGTGGCTTAGTTGGTTTTGATTCAGAACTAGCAAATAGGGAACTGAAATTACAGGATGAAGTTGCAAGAAATTGTATGAAAGAGGAAACACAGTTATGAGGCATCTGTTCTACAGCTCAAATGTTGACGCATCACTGCAGGTATAATTGTACATGATAGGTCTTGGAGCCACAGTCATGGTGGTGACACACAATTGTAGGCCAGTGATAAGAATCTTTCTTCCTTGTGATTTATAATTTCATGGGAAATGATAAGATTTACAGAAATAAAGATTATCATGATTCTACTCAGTGATGAATATGAGAAATGCTGAATGATCATTATTATATCTATCACTTCTTAGTATTTGGAGGAATAATGTTGTAAAATATGGGTACAAAAATGATGTTACTGAATCCAGAGAAAGCCACCAACAATACAACTGGAATAAAATATTCAAAATCTTATGGAAAATGAGGATAAAGTACAGAGACAGCTGAATAATGTGTGATATATGTAAAAATCAAGTTAGAGTAGTAACAGTGGAATATGAAAAAGGAAAGTTTCTATTGAAATAGATTCTTTAACTAATGTGTCAAACAAACAACAAAGGAGGGAAGTAATACAGAACAGCAATAACAATCAAAGTGGAACTCGCAACTGGGAATGACTGATGCATTAACTCTCATCCAACTGTATTACATGTGGCATTGTTTGTGTCTAAATGCTTCTAGTAAGAGGCTGCTTGCACAGCTAATTACCAGAAGCATCCAGTTTGACCATTGATTTTATGTAATTAGAAAAACAAACAAAACATGGTCTTAGCCTGCACTAAGTTCATTGTGTAGTATCTCTCCTTGTCATTTAAGTAAAGCCAGCCAGTATCAGCGAAGAGTTGTAGGTCTCCCTTTACCAGATCTTTGCTAGAGACAATCTCTTCAGGAATTAGCAACTCAAATATGATGAGTCTTTTGGTCTTCAGTGTTTTGCACTGGAAGATTATATGTAGTGGGGTTTCATCTCCTACACCACATAGTTTACACGAAGGGGCTTTTCTGTGTACCCATCACGGATAGATGTTTCTTGAAGTTCCTGTGGCCAGTGATTGAACTTACCATAATTTTAATCAGCCTCCTATTCAAGCCCAGGATTGCAGAACTTCTCTTTAAACATGTTTTTTGATGTCATTAGCTTGCTATGTTTTTGTTTTTGGGTCTCAGTCCAAAGTTCTGTGTTCTGCCTCCTGATCCAGCTATACAGTTTAGATTTTGTCATCGCTGTAGTGACAGTCAGGTTGGGTCATTGCCCCTGTCCTGGCTAGCCTATCAGCTTGCCAGCCATACCTGAATGACCACAGACCCACAGCAGGTTTGCCCTAATACTTTCCCTGAGCCTCACAAGGGATTTGTATTATTCTGCAATGAACTTTGATTTTGTTGCAGGGGGTGATAGAAATTTCAGAGCTGCTGTGCTGTCTGAATGAATGTAGATGCTACTATCCTTGTAGCACCTATGTAGATTGTCCCCACACACACTCTATTAGCAGATCTCCACCTGGAATGCCATAGCCAGCTTCCCTAGGGAGGAAGCTCCCTTGTACACTTTATACTCTGGCCCCAGCACCTTCACCAGTTTCAGCTCATTGGCAAGCAAGGCTGTGTCTCTTGAATGGTGTCATGGTTCATTATTCCATTGCTCCTTGCTTGCAATTGTTCAATGAAAAGTTTGTTGAAGTATCTGGAAGCTATTATGTAGTAAGCCAGCAGTTATCTGACCATTCCTATATTTACTACATTCATTATCTACATTAGTGTGAAATTCTGGATATCCTAAAGATTTACAATATTTTTCCAGTTTTCAACCTGTCTGCCCCTGGCTTACCTCTGTTCTACTCAGAAGATGTAATTGGGGCATGTCCAGCATGGTCTCCAGTCTAGCAGTGAATGTGCTACTAATTCTGCCTGTTATGACTAGGCAAAATAAGTTATCGTAGGTATTATTTTGTGCCTGTGCCTGTGTGTGTGTGTGTGTGTATGTGTGTGTGTGTGTGTGTGTGTGTGTGTGTGCGTGTGTGCGTGTGCGTGTGTGTGAGTGTGTGTGTGTGTGTGTGTGTGTGTGTGTGTGTGTTTTGTACGTTAGGGGCACTCAACGTTCAATGACAAGGTTATCAGCACCTATATGAAAATGAGTAGAAACAAATATGGTGAGAATGTAGAAAATGTGAAAGAAGAAATAAAAAGCAGTCCGAGATTAATTTGCTTGCAACCTCTCCCAATCTCACCCATAATCACCCACACAATCACATTAACTCACATCACATAAGACCATGTTAAAAATGGTCAGATGTTATAAAATTGGTAATTAAAACATAGATAAGACAAGAGGAAATCGTAAATAGAATCACAGGAAAATGTGGGTGGCTGATCATTACAGTTTTTTTTTTTTTTTTTTTTTTTTTTTTTGAGTCATCAGTATCGTGACTGGTCTGATGTAGCCTGCCATGAATTCCTCTCCCGTGCCTACCTTTTCATCTCAGAGTAGCACTTGAAACCTACATGCTCAATTTTCACCAGATGTATTTCTATCTTTGCCTCCCTTTACTGTTTTTATCCTCTATAGTTCTCTTTAGTACAATGAAGGTTATTTCCTGATATCTTAACAGATGTCGTATCATCCTGTCCTTTCTTGTTGGCAGTGTTTTCCATATGTTCCTTTCCTCACTGATTCTGCAGAGAACCTTCTCATTCCTTATCTTATTAGTTCACCTAATTTTCAACATTCTTCTGTAGCACCATATCTCAAACAGTTTGATTCTCTCATTCTGGTGACAAATTAAAAAGTTCATCCTAAAATCATGCTGAACATCACACAAATCCTTAAAAAATTTGAAATAGAGATCAAATTGGGTCACAAATGAGCTGATGCCCTTTTGTCTGAATACAAAGTACAGTCTATTAAAATGTACTGTTGGAGTTTCACTGCAAAGTCCTTACACGTCTTCCATACAGTCCCAATCTCTGCTCATGAGATTTCCATATTTTTGAGTCCCTGAAGAAAAAAATTCATAGCCATTGATTTGCTTCAAGTGAAGAGATGCACATCTGGGTACGATCATTGCTCTGTAGGCAAATGCAGAAGTTTTTCCATGGAGGTGCTTACTGTCTTGTCTCACAGTGGAATAAATGTACTAACAGTTATGGTGATTATTTTTGAAACAGTAAACAGTTCACTTACATTTTCCATGTGTCGCATTTTCATTTGACTGCACCTTATACATAATTAGTTACAGGTATTTGTACAATGTAATATGCTAAATTATACTATTATATTCTCCTTCAACAGCTTTGAACAGCTGTGCATCAATTATGCAAATGAAAACTTGCAACAGTTCTTTGTGCGACACATATTTAAATTAGAGCAGGAAGAATATACACAAGAAGGAATAAACTGGAAACACATGGAATTTGTGGACAATCAGGAGATCTTGGATCTAATTGGAATGAAACCTATCAATATTATGGCACTCATTGATGAAGAATCTAAATTTCCAAAGGTAAGGCTATTTATATTACAGCTTAAAATACGCAGAGGGAAATGCAGTTACAATATTTTTGTAATATATTTTGTTTGAGTGCATAACTTTAGTGATAGAATATAAAGTTAAACCATATGCATAAATTTCGTAACAGATATGTGATTACATTTCTGTGTGTACTGCACTCGTAAATTGTTCCAACATGTGGAAATACAGTGGTTATTTTTTATGCTCAACTAAGTGGGGCAAGAAATGGATTTTTTAAATGTAATTCTTGACAAATAAAAGAATGAATGAGAACTGACATAATTGTACAGAAACATAACTATAGTTCGATTAAAATTACTTAGTAGTTGATGTCTGCCACTTCCCACTTTGTTTTGTTGCCACATCAGTTGCTGCCTACTGATTGGTTTAGAGAGACACACAAACATGATGAGTCACTTCACAAGTGCTATTACTTAACATTTAATGTGAAGCAATGTTAGAAGCGGCCTTTGTGAGGCACGACAGGAATGTGATATGCTCTTTCAGTAGCTGCTTTTAAATGAGCAATGACTGAACAGCAGCAGACAAAGCATATTGTAGTCCTGAATTTAAACTAACGTTTTAACGCAACCAAAACCTCACGATGTGCAGTGTGTCCAAAAAATGGCAGTCAACAGTCTGCGGCAGAACTATTAATCGTGCTCACTTTGTTCATGGCGATTAAAGCTGACTTCTATGAGTAAATTTAAGTTGGGAGAATTTCAGTTGATGCACTAAAAGCAAACTGTATTTATTTCTCACTTTCATTGGTTACCTGAGCTGCTACTGTAACAACCAATGAGCAGTCCTGTTTACAGAATATAGGCGACACTTGCAAATTCCAAATTAAAAAAAAAGAATGATAGGAAGAAAAACTAAGAGCAAATAAAAAATACACAATGATAGTATGTTGATGAAAATTTTGTAGCAAAGTATTTGAAATAAAAAAGAATTGCATTTACAGCAATTTATTGAACAAAAATAATAAGTCATATATAAAATCAGAGATGAGGTGACTTACCGAACGAAAGCGCTGGCAGGTCGATAGACACACAAACAAACACAAACATACACACAAAATTCAAGCTTTCGCAACAATCTGTTGCCTCATCAGGAAAGAGGGAAGGAGAGGGGAAGACGAAAGGAAGTGGGTTTTAAGGGAGAGGGTAAGGAGTCATTCCAATCCCCCTTAGGGGGAAAACACTTTGATAAGATTTAAAATTTAAAAATAAAAAGTTGCAAAACATGCAGCGAGATTTGAATGCACATCCATCATCAGGTATGTATTGTGACCACTACACTACACCACTGTACTGCAACACTGTTACATTTATGACTTTCCAGAACATTTTGCAATGGTGATTTGCTGCCTTAAAAACGTTTGACTTCAAGTCGGAAGATTATCTTATGTAGGTCAATCTATGTGATGGCAAAGATTGTACACCAGTATGTGATGCAGAGTCACATCTTGTGCAAAAGGATACAGTAATGTTTGGTTAGTGCTATGCATCACGTTACCATCATTGTGTGTATGCTACGATGTCTGATGAAATGCAAAATAAAAGGGGTGGGCTCAGGAATTGGGTTCCAAAATTCCAAATAGATTAAGAAAGAAAGCTGGACAAGCAGTTGGATATTTACTGACTGATTGTTCTGGAAGACTGGCAAGGACAAACAGTTTGGTCATGATGTTGAGAGGTCTGATCGGAGGAAATGTCAACCAACAATTAATTTTTACAGACTGCAGATTATAGGATATGTTTGTTACTTGAGATCATTTTTATTTTCCTTTTATTGTATTGCAAATTGACACATTTTGTGCATATAATTCATTCTTCAACTTAATGTATTTCATAGGAAAGAAAATTAAATTAATAGAAACAGGTGTCATTCCTTGCTGTAGACTTTCACTGAAATTAGATGCTCTCAGTGGAACAACTTAGTTAAAATATTGCTTCATTTCTCAGACTTGTCTCTGCCAAAAACTAGTAAAAAATGAAGGTAATAATTTTCTGAGAAACCTAGTGAAAACGCAGGATACTGAAGTGTGGTGCTAGCTACACTTTTAGGGATCTTGTCAAATAGAGCAACTGGTGTTGCATGGTTTGTTAACTTACAAGTAATTTATTAACATCAAATACTCTTTTATCAAATGAAGACAGTGGAAAATGCTTTTTATCAAGTAGAAACATATACAAGTGCCAACAGAAAATCTCACAAATAATAAAGTTTGTAACCAGGTTTCCTTCATCTGGCATGTAAGGGCTAAGTATGAGAGGCTATAAGGCAGTTAAAAAGTATGCATGTAAGTCACATAGTATCTCAGGTTAGTGGAGATGCAGCTACGTAAACCAGGACTGGAATCAACAGTGAAATTTTAGCAACAAATGAGATTTGAAAACCTAAGAATTTAGACCTGAAGAGAGGGAAAATGAGGAGTTTGAGATAAGAGTAGGATACTTAAAAGTGTAAGTGAGACAGAAGTGGCAACAATGTTGAAAAGAGAAAGAAGAAACCAATTGTCATGACACAGAATCCAAGGAAGGAAAAGGCAATGAGTCCACAACAACATCAGAAAACAGCAAATAAATAAACATAGCTACTGGATTAAAAGACAGTTGACAAAATGGAAAAATATACATTGTGTACTTAAACTCCTCTCCTGACCAGTCTGTCTGGAGGAAAACAGTGTGGAGTACCTGGATTGTCTTATGAAAAACTTTTTGGTAGAGCCAAAAATTCTCTCTTGTTTGTCTCAACCCTCTTTGAGGCATTCCATGTGACAAAATGTTTGGCATCAATATGGTCTTGCAAATCCCGTATTACAAGTGACAGAGAGAACAACAACAGAATTAATGTAAGTTGAAGCCAGGTTGATGGTAAATAATGAAGCACATGTCATAGAGTGAGATTCTACTCGTGGTAGTCAGAAAAACACGGAGAGAGGAAGGATTAAATCTGACTATGTTGTTATTTACAGAAGAATGGAAAAGCTGTTGGAAGTCAGTTACAGGAAAGATCATTTTGTGTTCTGGAGAAATGCAGAAGCAAATAAGGCAATTCTAACCTTAATACATTGGAGCCTAACAGGTTGGCAATCCAGTTAATACTTGGACCCTGATGAAATTTGCTACAATTTACAATTTTTTAGTAAATTTACTAATCCACTTACCTCTTTAGGCAGTATATCAGCTTAACCTTCCATCCTTCCTCTTTATGAATATGTATACATTTAGCACAAATAAATTATACAGGGATTTGTAGATATTACTCTAAAGATAATGTTTTTCAGCATTTTTATTTTCCCTGAAGTGCACAAAATTTTTGTAAGTCATACGGAATGGTAGGCTATTGATTTAAAATCACTTGTCAGCAGGAAATACTAAATGCTTCATTTATAGGTAAAGTTTTTTATTGTGAAATGTTTTTTCCTCATTTTTACAAATTAAAGAACTTCACTCAGGTATGAAATCTTTCAAAACACTTGTGAACATGAAGGCCTGTGTAACATGGCCTACAGTAGTATCTGGTCTCTCTGCTCCCTACCTTTCCTGAGATTTCCCTTTTTCCCAACAGACCTTGCATCTTCTAGCTGTGTTTGGTTTCTTTCTGTTGGTGGCAGTTTCTCAGGAAAATGACATGCTGTGAGTCTGTTTGCACTTGCAACTCAAGATACTGAATGTATGTCTTTATTTAGTTCTGCTCCTCCTTTTTGAACCAATTGCTTTGCTAATTTATAGAGAAAAATGTGCTAATGTACACTTTTTTGATATTTTTATATTGTGAATAATGTTGGCATTCACTGCTGCCCTCATAAAAATATGGAAGAAAATCTTTGTTCACCATTTTCCAGTCTTTCGTTGGAAGGGATAGTAACCATCAGCTGGTTTCCTCTGTCAACACCTGTTTTAGACAAGTTGTAGTCTAGTACAACATGTAGCTTTTCCAGCTCAACATATCCACACCTGGATTTTACACTCATATGTGAAGCAGTCATCTTATGCTATGTTGGCAACATGTGTACATCATATTTATCTTTCCATTTCAAGCAGAAAAGGTGTCCTTTACAACAAAATGTCATTTCTCCTTTCTTTAGTTATCAATTTATTAGGTCTTTAGGCAGATCTGTCCTGTTATTCATCACAGTTCCAACTCCCAATGTATTTCTTTCCCATAGTTCTTCAAGGATGCAGGACTTCACATGTATTTTTCCCAAATACGAGGAACATAGCCTCAGCAGCAGGGATTTGACAGAATTGTCAACATTTTCTTTTCCTCCAGTATAAACTTCAGCATTTCACATGTAACCTGTTTGAGCATCACTTACGACACACAGTTTTATTCCATATTTCTCTGGTTTTTATTTCATATAAACATGGAATCCAATTCTTCCTTAAAAAGGACATATTGCTTCATCCACAGTCATATTTCATGATGGATAAAAGACTTTGTGCATCTTTATGTGAAAAAGTCCCAAACATGTGTTATTTTATACAGAGGGTCATGGCCTGGTTCTTGTAGAGGTATCCATAGCACATTATTGTTTACATGCAGCATCCTGAATATGGAAAAAAATCTGTCTCATGACTTTAGCTGAGAAGCAAATGATGAAGCAAGGACAGGGTCTTCAGACCAATAATCCCTAAGTTTAGGTTTCTTTACAACGCACATATGCAAAGCAATTGCAAAAACTTGATATACTTCATGTATCCTCACTGGTCTCCATTTCTTCCATAAAGATTTTGGTTTGATCCTTTTCTGACAGCAAAGTTCAGAAATAATATCATTAGCATATATATTTGTCTCTGACTTTACTTTTAAAAACATACTGTGATCAAAAAATTGCAACAAACAGTCTGGTTCTGTTGATATTGTATCAACAGGAACCTGAATTCCACTCTTTTCTTCAAACACAGGTAATCCAGGGACTGCATCAAAATGACAACATTCATTATGAAGGGCAGGCTGTTGAACTAAATGACAAACCTGACTATTGGAAACTTGTGCATTAGCTTCTTCATGCTCACTACCATTGTTTCTATCAGCAATACAGGTTTTGCTCTCCAGTTCACATGAGTCATTGTTGTTTTCTGAAAAATTGCCAATGTCGTTCTAAAGATCATCAAGTTTTGAGCAATTATTCAAGAGTTCTTAAATCTCTGAGTTTGACAAGTGATATCTGGTAGCCATATTCACTATTTATATGTTTTTACACGTGGGAAGGATGCACACAATAGCACAACATGGCAGCTGATAAAGAACAAAACAACCTTCAACGATATTCCAAGCACCCATGCAGTTCACATAACACTGGTACCATTCATGAGAGACTGGCATGTGCTAGCCATCAACAATGCACTTATGACAAACAAAATAATTAGTCACACCACTTACAAATGTAAAACACGTGCTTAAGTCACAAATAAATAAGTCGGAAGTGAGGAAGGTATGACATACGTCTGTTGGAATTTATGGTTGAAACACAGTGAACGTATCTAGTACATCCATCAGCTACAATGTGTTAATGCTTATTTCAAAAGAAAGGCAAACCTTTGTTTACAGCATTTATAAATTTAGAGAAAGCTTTTAACGATGTCCTTTGGAATATGATCTTTGAAATTTTGGTGGTAACAGGAATAAAATACAAGCAGCAAAAGGTTATCTACAACTTATACAAAAACCAGATTGGCACTACCATAGCTGAAGGACATGAAGGAGAAAAAGTAGTTGAGAAGTTTGTGAGACAGGGTTGTAGCCCACCCTGAGTGTAGCGATGTCAACCACTATGCCACTCTGCATGCAGCGCAGCTTGTGTCATTGCTCCCTCTCTTGAAGAAACAGTGACCTGCTGTTTCAGAAGTTCTCATTGAAGCAAACTGTAGCAATCTGGATCAAGATCTTGTCAATGGTCCTCTGTATGGTGGCACTAGCTATCCTTACATTCTGTTCATGTTGGTGTTTCCTCTTCACTATGATAAGCATCAAAGTTGGCCCCTTCTGTCAAAGCTTTGCAATTGTCTAATGGGGCTTTAGTTCCCATGAAACTCCAGTCACTGATCTGTGCCTCTGGACTGTAGTAGGGCTTCTTACAGAGGACACGGATGAGGTTTCTGCACTTTTGTCTTCTTGATGAAGTATCATTATTCTTGACCTCATATGTTATGTCCAAAAAAGAACAGAGGATATGATATGGTCCTAAGTAGCACATTACTAACTCTCACTTTTCTCACAGGCATAAAAATCCATACCAAGTCTCTTGAGCTGTACATAACTAACTGGTGCTTGGCATTATAGCACTCACTGTCTATCTCCTGGGCATGCAGTGTCTGTATGTGAACCTGCTGCCTTGCTTGTTCAGTCCTAGTGATGAGGTTCTTCGTGTAATTATCCTGAGGGTTGCCTAGTTGAAACTGGAACAGTGTTTCTATTGTTGTTTCAGCCTTGCAACTTTGGAACAGGGAGAATATTGTGAATCCTGTCATGTTATGCTTTGCTGTGTTGTATGTGAGTGTCATGATGGCAGTGCTGTTCCCCAGTCTGTTTGACATCAGTGTATTTTAAGAGTGTATCTGCTAACATCTTATTAAAGCAATCTGTGACAGTATTTGTGTGTGGGTGGTATGCGGTTGTCATCTTGTGGGTGGCTTTGCAACTTGAAATTACCTCTGGTACTAGTCTCAACTATGAAACTTCTCCTCAGTTGGAGATCATCACATCGGGTGCTCTGCACTTCAAAATGCCACTGTCTGCAAGGAACTTTCCAATTTCTGGAGCTTTGGCAGACTGCACAGCTTCAGTGACAGCATAATGAGTGAGGTAGTAGTCCAGATCCATCAATTCTCATTTGTCATCTTCAGAAACCTCTCCAAGAGGTGTGTTCCAGTTCAGTGGAATGTCACTGCCACAGGCAAACTGAGTACCAGATGCTCCAGAGGTAACTGCAACATGTGCATCCAACCCTGGCATTTCTTACAGTGGCACACATAGTGTTCCATGAGCCAGTAGAGACCTGGCCAGTGGTACCTGTGTCTGATGAAAATGCTCCAGGATTGCTGCTTGTACATGAACTAGGATGATGAGCAACCATTTCTGCCCCATTGGATCATAGTTCCTCTTATACAGTGTTCTGTTTATTACTTGGAATCCTCCTTTGGTTGGTTCCTCATTCTTCAAGGTTTTTATGGTTTTTGGCAATGATGGATCTTCTGTCTGTTCAACAGCAATGGCATTTAATGCAGTGGGGACTGAGATTTATCCATGCTGCTGTGTTTAACCAAAGGATTCCTTAAAAGACAGTCAGCATCCTTGTGTTTGCGTCTGTTTCTGTATACTATGGTTACATCATACACCTGAAACCTCAGTGCCCATCTTTCCAATCAATCTAACAGAGCCTTCAGACTTGTCAGCCAGCATAGGGAATGGCAGTCTATCACTGCGGTGAATGCTTTGCCAAATAAATATGGGCAGAACTTGTTGATGTACCAAATAACTGCAAAGCACTCTTTCTTAGTTGTACAGTAGGTCACCTCGAACTTTGAATTTTGAGCTATTTCCTTTTAAGCACTTCTCTGAATCTGCACTAAAACTGAATCTACCCATAACTGCTAACATGGTTTACAATGCCTCCTGGACTACCCCTTGCCTAGTTGGCGACAGTCTGTATGAATTCTGGCTAAGTGGTGGATGATTCCCAGCATTGTTACAGTGTTTTACAATAGGCTGCTTGGCCTGTGCCCCCCCCCCCCCCCCCCCCTTCCCCTGGAATCTGGATTTGGAAGCAAATGGAAATCAACCAGAAAGTCTGTCACTCAACCAACATTGTTCTTCAGTTCTATTGGCAGTTTGATAGCTTCCTTCCCTGTGTTTTGGTATTGGAGCACAATTCTTCGCTGATAACACTAAGCTGCTCTTCCAGGACTGCTTTGGCTGTTCCTGCACATGATCCTTTTGGGATACATTGTGGCTGCTCATGACAGTCAGTGATCCAAGGTTTGCTTTGACCACCTACAATACTTGTGAGCACTGCTGGCCTGTAGACTTATTTTGCAACCCTAAGTAGCCTTTTATAATAAATGAAAAACTTCACAATTTTACTGATGATCTTGACTGAAGACTGATGCTAGAGGTTGAAAATATCACTTCAGTTGTAAATTTCTTTTATTATCGTGACTGGTTTTGGGCTCTCATAAGGCCATCCTCAGTTGTTGCAACTGTGCTGTGGCCCCGAGCACCGCGGTGGATATGTACTAGGTTTGGTTTGCTAACTATGAGCACAGAACTCCCTGTTCTGTTTGTCAGTTTGACATAAATGAAATTTCCTGACATCTTGCTGACTGTTGTCCATGGAGATTTTACATCTGTGGTGGCCTCACTACCATAGATGATTGGCTTGCTTAGATGTCGACAGCTAGTCGAGTGGCTGATATATATGTGTGGGGATGGATAATGGCTATGGTGTGTTGGAGAGTGACCTCGTACAGGGTATGGTAATGGGCTTCATCCCACAGGTTGACTAATATTGTCTGCATTTGACTGGTATGAATAGACCTGCTGTCTTGGTTGAAGTCTGGCAGCATCTTAATTTTCAAAAACTCTCCCTCTTTTTTCTGCAGTAGCTTACATTGTCCAGGGCATCCACAGTGAAAGCACACCAGCGTGTTATCCTCTGTCCTCCAAATGACTGTTCTTCTTTGAGGTGCTATACTTGGTGTAGGAGTTGGTAGTATTTGCGTTGGTCAAATGCTGGTTGTCATTTGATGGCTGTGGCATAAGTCCAAGTTGGCCAAAGCCATTCTTCCTGGTGTGACCAGCTGATGGTGGAGACTGGTACTAAAGATCAATACATCTCTTTGTCATCAGTCCCTTTTATGTCCTGACATATCATGTAAACATTCATGACTCCTCCAGTCTGACAGTTCTAGTGGCCTTAAAATTCTGTATTTCTTTTCTCACTACCTGGCATAAGAGATGTGAGGCTGTGCTAGTCTTCCACTACTGCTACAGGGATCTCATTTGAGAGTCAGTCATACTCCTTGCATCCAAGTCTTTTTCTGCTGTGTTTACTCAACGTGCTGGCACCATTTCGTGAATTTCTAGGTTGTTGCAAAATCCTTTCCAGAAGAGCTTTTGTTCATGTCTTACAAACTCCTTTCATCAGGAGTAATGTTTCGTCAGCTTCTATCATGTTTGGATTTAATATGTGGTATAAGGCCAAAACATCCTGTTTGTAGGTCTGTATCTTTCCCCCATTATGCTGGGTCCTTTTCTTCAGTTGTTCTTCCGCTAAGTGGACTTGCTGCTGGTTGTCGCCAAATGTTTTCTTCACTTCAGCACTGAATATATCCCAGCTATTGATCTGTTTGTTTTTGTTCTTGAACCACTGCTGGGCTGTGCCATCCAAGTAAAGACATCAATTTGTGGAACACATTATGTCATCCCATTTGTTTATTTGGTGACTCAGTAAAATCCTTTGTTGGCTCCTGACTAGCATCTACGGAAAACACTGATGGATACCTGATATGAAGCTGACCTACTGGTGGCTTGAAATAAATTGTTGAATATACAGACCACGAGAATGATATATTGCTTACATTCCAGTTCCTGTCCCTGTAGGAGACAGCTTGTACATTGCCTAATTGGAGCCATGGTGATATGAATGTTTTGAAGTACCTGGCATCTCCATCAAATAATGTCATATCATAACCACACTCAGGTCAAAATGCGAAAGCAGGGCCATCAGTGAAATACGGTACTTATCACTTAATGCATGTTTGTTATGAACACCAGTGTACAGCCAGAACAGAACTGACCTCCTGGATAGAGAGTGCAGGTTTTTAAACTAACATTGAATATTTTAGAAAGCTTGTATTAATACAGGCATTGAATATCCCAGAATATACAAACATTACAAATATGAGATATTTCAAGAACATTCCAGAAATGATAAATACTAAATAAGAAGTAAATGTTTAAACTGGCAACCTGTAGCACATCAGCCAATGACACTGACTGCTGTGCCACACTGCATGCATGGCAGATTGCAGCAATGTGATTTGTTGCTCATGTTATAGCCACCTCTCACAAAATTAATATGGCCATCATAAACAAGAAGGTTAGCATGCAGTTGAAGTGAATCATCACTGATTTTGCAGCGTTAGTATATTTGAGTGAGAGAATGACTATATGAAAAATTGATGATTACTTAATTTTGACAGCATTGTCTAGGGGACACATCTTCTGTGAAATTCTGTTAATAATTGTCCAGGTTGTGATTTTGAGATTAAAAGACCCATCTTCTTCTTGGTTGTTTATTCTGTTTGAAAATAATTTGTGCATATTTGCTGTTGACACAAGGTTCCATTTCCATATTAGTTACAGTCAAAACACTTGTGTCAACTGAACCATGACTCAGAACAGATTATTTATGAAACTGGTTTTATTTGAGAATGAGATTTTCACTCTACAGCGGAGTGTGCGCTGATATGAAACTTCCTGGAAGATTAAAACTGTGTGCCCGACCGAGACTCAAACTCGGGATCTTTGCCTTTCGCGGGCAAGTGCTCTACCAACTGAGCTACCGAAGCACAACTCACGCCCGGTACTCACAGCCTTACTTCTGCCTGGTTTTATTTGTTTCTGTGTTTAAATTAACAGTGTATGTACCAGTATGACTAATTCTTTAAAGTTTCCATAATCTTGGATTCAAAACATACTGTACATTCTTATCAATATAAAAAATGATAAAGGAGTAATAGTTACTGAAATGCATATTAATAAACCAAGCTCTCTTACAGAAACCAAGAAACACACAAAGGTGTTCAAAAGAGTGTCAGAAACACTAGCAGATTGGTAGATTCAATTTGGAGTAGAGAGCATCTAGCTTAGATTGTTACAACGTCAAGGGAGAAATACCAATCACTTCAGTAATAACTGGCACCAAAAGTCAGAGACTCAAAATATTTCCTTATAATGAAATTTCATGTTTCATGTGTATAATCTTAAAATAATATATCTTATCTTGTGATTACACTAGAATAATTTATAGTACTATTGTTATTGCTATTAAGCTGACAACCTTAAATTAAAAAACAGATCAGAAGGAGAAGTAGTAGTAGCAGCAGCAGCAATAGTAATAGTAATAGTGGTGATTTATTGATCTACCACAGGCATTGGATTGAATCGAAATCAGATATTGATATAATTCCTTTAGCTCCCATGGTGGCATAGGGCATCCAGAAGAACTCGTCATCAATCTTTCTCTTTGGCCACTACCCTCAGGTTCGACCAGTTCTTGCCAAATCTCCTTACTTACCATACTACTCTCCTCTTCCATGTACCCCTGGGTCTGCCTCTCTTCCTTGTTCCCTGAGGATTACATTCCAATGCCTTCTTCTTGATTGCACCATCTGGCTTTCTCAGTGTGCACCCTAGCATCTCCACTTTCTCTCACATATCTGGTCTTCTGTATGTATCTGATTTGTTTTCCTGCAGAGCTCCTCATTGCTTTTTTTCTGAATACTAGATATTCATGATGCACTGTAGACACCTCTTAATAAAGCGCTGTAACTGTGATGTTTTCTTCTTGTCTGCTTCCCAACTTCCACTGGGACACAGGAGGGCAGCCTTGACATTTGTATTAAACTTTTAATTTTTATTTTGCATGTGATGCTTCTGTTTCAGCATACTGGACACAATTGTGTGAAGGAAGCATTTGCCTTATTTAAGTGGTTCTTCATGTCTTCTCCAGCTTCATCATCTTATGTCACCACCCTGCCCACATACAAGAATGAGTTGTCATTCTCTACATGTTGCTCCCTTAAAAACAGAGGCTCTTCCATGTTCCTAGAATTTACTATCATTTCCGTTTTTACCTATATCTATCTAGAGGCCAGCAGTCTCTGCTTCTTTTTTCAAAGATTTTAATTTATCTTCATATCTGTCAGCCTTTGAGCTAATAAAACTATGTTGTCTGTGAAGTTCAAAACCTCCAGAGGTTAGTGGATTCCCCACTGAATTCCTCTTCTCCAAAAACTTAAAGAGACAATTATCTAGATGTTGGGGAGAACAGCCTGGGAATTAAGACATATCACAAGAAAGAAGGACCTCTAATAACACTTGAAATAAAATTAACTGTAGGAAAGAACTGAAACAAAAGTTACATCTTTGTAAGACAAGAGCACAGAAGATGAAGAGTGTGCTGAGGCAAACAAAAGACTGGGAAAAGAAGAGATAAAAGGAAATGGACAGATTGAGCAGGCATGGTTAGCAGAAGCTGCAGGACAAGAGAATATTATGGGTCTGTACAATATCATCCAATGGCTGTCAATGAAGAACTTAAGACATGAAGGACCAGTTAAGAGCAAGGATGCCATGATGATTACAACCCAACAGGCACAACTGACAAATGTGGGAGGAGCATTTCAACAAATTATTAAATTGTGTAGACAACTGTGAGGAACACATGAGAAATCTTCCAGAGGAAGTCAAAGATGATCAAGATATAAATCTGCTGTGTCCCACAATACACAAAATTAGTTTGCTTTGAGAAGCTCAAAAATACAATAGCTCCAGGCCTAGACAACATAGCACTGGAATTCATAAAAGCTGATGTAGAAATTACTGTTAAAATGCTGCCCTACCCCCATTGTTGAAGCCTATTTGGCTAAATGAGAAATCCCTAAGAGAGTGGAAAAAGTGTTTGGTAGCTCGCAAAACTCAAATACTGCTGTGTTGAAATGCATGCTAATATGACAAGGCTAGTATGGCCCTGAACCATTTGTAAAATTCTAAGACGTCTATTTTTTTACCTTTGCACACGTCATTACTGTCATTACCATGACACACAAAATGAGCAAAATAATTAAACGTTGTCAAATTTAGACTGCATGTCTATCTCAGACATGGATCATTGTGTATGAAATTACCTATCTCCATTCTGAAATGAAAGTCTCTTAAATATACATAATGTTGATGCAACACTTGTACTAGTTCAGAACTCCTTCGAGAAATTTTCATATGATGTGCAAAGGTTTTTTGCTCCATGTAAAATGTTTTAGTTAGTTCAGTTATGCATCCATGTTCACTGATCCTAGTAGATGTTGATAGATTCTCATCCTGTGGAAAGACTCCAAGAAATCACCTTAATAAGCCACTCCATTTATTTATACATTAAAATTATCAAAAAATTTGAATTTTTTTTCTTTTCTTGTTTGCTTCATATTTTTCTTTTGTGTTTGTTTCAGGGAACTGATAAAACCATGTTAAATAAAGTGCACAGAAATCATGGCAGTGACAAATATTTTCTCAAACCTATTTCAGAACATGAACAAGTATTTGGTTTGAACCATTTTGCAGGGACTGTGTATTATGATGTTAATGGTGAGTGTAGATTATCACATTCTGTTAACATAATGCATTTATAGTATCTCTTATTAATACTCTGTATGTTGATTAACAGTTAAAATGTGCTGTTTGCAGTTAAAAAATAAAAATAAAAAGTTATAATAGAAGAGAAACTCATATGGATCCTTATCGTAGTCTATTTGTGCTAGAGAATGACTTATTACTTTTTTCATAATACAGTGACTCTGTTCTCCCAAATCTGGTAAGTTTTGAGTAAGTAATAATTTGCTCTAGTTTCAGCCTGAGTTCCTCTAGCCGCACCATGCTGCAAGCAGCAGTCAAGTCCCACAAAGACAAATTCTGGTTTTAGGACTTTCTGGAATTCTGATTCACTGTACAGTGTACAGTGTACACTAGGACTTGTTTGCAACAACAGAGGTTAACTCTAAAGCAAGCTTGTTCAGGAGGCATAACTGTGTCAATGTGTTTGTATGTTCTGCTGTATGTAACAGTTTTGAGCAGTTTATAACATATACTCAGGAGTGCTGTTGGGCAATAACTTTCTAGGCCATTACTGGTTTTCCCTGTGTTTAGTATGTCAATAATTTTGGATGTTTTAAAGCATAACTTAGACGTCTACGATGGGATTGGTTCATGTATACCTGATGAAGACTTATGCTCACATGAGAGTGAAGTGTCATTTTTTGTGAAAAATGTAGTTTTAATGCTTCTATTACATAATGATCTCACTGGGTAGCTGATTTTGCAAAACATACAAAGTCTATGAAAATATTAATTGGTTGATGGTGTACTTCTGGGTGTACAGCTGAATTTTTTCCATTTTATGTACAATAATTCAATGTCTGACCTAGTCATCTTCTTCAGGTCTGCGAGTTTTGCTGTTGTGTGTACTCATTGTTTGGACCAGACTGTGAACTCCTGTTGATCTTGTGCCACCATTTACAGCTGGTTTCGCCTCTCAGTGGCCACTACACCCTTTGATGTTCTGATATTCCATGAATCACACATTCTTTCAGCATTTGCCAGCTCTGATGGTTGTAAAGGCCAGTGAAATCTTAATAAAGTGAGTGCCAGACCCCAAACATTGTGTAAATTTAAACTTCTCTCCATGTTATTAGGTTTTCCAGTGCCTCTATTTTGATAGACTCCTTAATTATGCTATCCCAAAAACTTTGCACCTTGACACTGGTCTCATCATATTTCATTTCATGATTACATTTGAAGCAGTGCTCAGCAACAGCCAATTTGCTTAGTTGCGTTCATTGGATATGTCACTGATGTTCCTTTTCTCTCTCATTGACTGTTCTAATAGGCTATCACACCTAAGACATGCCAAATTTGCATGAAATGCATGTATATTGAAATAAAGGTGTCATAAAACCTAATAAACAGGGATTAAAGTTTCCATTTAAACAAGGCCTGGAGTTCAGTACTCAATTTATGAAGATCTTGTCATCTGAGAGCAAACATGTTATCCCATAGACAACACAAATGTCCCTCTTAAGAATGTACCAAGATAAGTTCCTGGGAAATTAGAAAAACATCACCCACTGTACAAGTAGCATTTCAAATAACATCTATTGAAAAGCACTGGTCAACAACAAACTAATGCCCAAGCTGAGGTAGTGTAGCAACACACGCAGACTCAGGCCAGACAGTTTCCCATCACTGATAAATGTTGTGCTGCCAGTAGTGAGCTGTGTTTTTTTAATGGAGAATGTCACCGTTGATTCTAGTATGATCTCAGCGTTAAAACTGTCCAATGGAGACACCAAGTCACTTCCATCTTTAGCTGAAGAGTACAGATGATACCTATTAGTTTTGTGTCATTTACACTACAACAGGTGGTGACAGTATTAATATTTCTGAAGTCTAATGGTGATGGCAGTAGAAACTGAAGGAGCCATGTCAGTGTGAGCAATTGGAGATACTGCATTGGTGTTGGTTGGGCCACCAAGAAACTAGCTGTCAGTGCAGTAGTACCATAGGTGGTTGCAGTGGTGATGGCAGTCAGCAATGTTACCAGTGGATACAGTGGTTGGGACCACTCCAGGTGTAACAGACGCAGTAGAGGCAGAGGTGGCAATGATGGTTGTAATGGAAAGAGTAGTAGCTGTGGCAGTGGCTATGTATATTGTGTGACAAGTCACAAAGCTTGGATAAAATCTTAAACATGTTACTGCCCTTGCCTATGTACTCTAGACTGTTGCCAGCTCTGCATCTGTGGGCATCTCTTCCATGCCAGAATGAACCTTTATTCTGCAATGGAGTGTGTCTTTTTGAAACTTTGTGGCTGTTTAAAATTGTATATGGGATTTGATTTGATTCAAGAACTGTGTCTTTCATGTGTGATGGTGTTACCAACTGAGCTATTCTGACCTGTTTCATGATGTTCCCTCACAATGATAATTCTTCCAGTACTTATCTCCTACTTTAGAAACTGAAGATGTGAAGACAAGTTGTGAGTTGTACTTGGATAGCTCACCAGGTAAGAGCATATTCTGCAAAAGGGAAGGTTCTTGTATTGAGCCTTCCTCTAGCACGCTGTTTGGAAGGTTCTTGTATTGAGCCTTCCTCTAGCACATTGTTATAAACTGACAGGAAATTTCATTTCACCTGTGACCATCCACATAAGTTGCTTACAGGTCATGATCACCAGTTCAGCTTTGCCATTGACTTTGGGTGGAATGGTGTCACCATAGAGTGTTGTTTGGCTTTTCAATCATAGTAGAACCATTTGAATAACAGAAATAAGACTTGACACCACTGTCACAATTGTTTGCCATTGGCTTCTATATCCAAGAACTTGGTTAGTGCCCTGAGGATGGCCTAAGCGTTGGTGGACAACATATTTACAAATTATAGGCAGTTGGGAACAATGTCCACCCCTGAAACCAAATTTATGTAAAGGATGGGCTTGTGGAGACCATGCACACACCATCCCATAGTTTAAGGGCTGTTGACCAGGGGGCAAAACTCTGTGGAGGTGAGGACTGGTTTTTTGTATGCATTTACCACATCATGGGTCATGTGTTCCATGTCCCTATTGATCTATAACCAACATACGTGTTGCTAAACAAGATCCTTCATGAAGCTCATCTCCCACTGGCTCAGGTGCAGGCATTCCAAAATTGTACTTTGTAGATATTCTAATTGATCTCACAGTGCACTTTTTAATTTGGTGCTCAGCATGATGATGTCAACTATTAGTAAAAGGTGGTGAAGTACCATAAATAATGTCTTGCGTCTCATGCAATGAGATGTTTGCATCCTTTAACATACCCAGAATGAGTGCAGAGTACCACAATGCATGATGCCATGATAAACACCAAGTGTTGTAACCAGTAAGCAAAGAGTGTGAAAGATATTTCACGGACAATTACAGAATTACCGGAGTGTGACAGTACAAAAAAGTCACAAATGAAACGCAATGAGCATAAGCCTAGTCAACAAGAATTTGGGCTGAAGCTAGCATGTGACTAAGGTTAGAGTCCACAAAGTTGCATCAGGAAACCTATGGTACCAAAGGCACTGCCCAGTTTGTGTGACACTCCCACCGCTTACAGCTGAGTTGTGGATCACTTTGACTCTCAACTGCGAACAACTCCTTATCCAACTAACAAGGGTGTGGTGAGGGTACCAAATCCCTCACCATCTTTATGAGGCATGTAGGGCAGAAAATGCCTCAACCTCTGCCACAGTCATGGAGTCAATGGATAAATGGCAACAGAGATCTCCATCAGCAGTTCTGCCTAAGAGCACTCTGCTTGGACACTGGGACATCAGGGGCAATGCTGGGGGCAGTGACAGGCTGATTTTCCACCAGAGACTAATGGTAGAGAATCGATGAGTAGGGTTGATACTGTCTGCAGGTTGAGTCATAGATGAAGGGAGGTGCTCTAGTTCCATCAGATACTCACTTGACAAGCAATTCTTCTGGGTGAGGGGTGTCTTCTGGAAAGGGTGCAATTGTGATGTGAGCTAAACATGGGTGACTGTGGGTGTCACTGGGTGCTGGAAATGAGGGTTCAGTGGTCCCTCTCACCTGTGCTGAGGCCCCCTGTGTGCCATAGCTTGCGGTACTCAGTTTGACATAGGTATAATTCATTCACAAGGTGTGTCAGATGCTGCTGACTCTCTGTCACAATATAAAGTTGTTGTGCTTTATTTCCCATCACAGTTCCTTGCAGCCAGCTGGATGGCTGCAGAAACATGTGTGCCCAGATGGCTGATACCATGGGACAGACTGCATAAGGCACGGGATGTGACAGCTCAAACATACCACCTTGCTGATGACTGTGTAGTGCCTCTGCCAGACTTCATCTACATCTGCATCTACATACATACTCTGCAATCCACCATACGGTGCATGGCGGAGGGTACCTCATACCACAACTAGTATCTTCTCTCCCTGTTCCACTCCCAAACAGAACGAGGGAAAAATGACTGGCTATATGCCTGTGTATGAGCCCTACTCTCTCTTATCTTATCTTTGTGGTCTTTCCATGAAATATAAGTTGGCGGCAGTAAAATTATACTGCAGTCGGCCTCAAATGCTGGTTCTCTAAATTTCCTCAGTAGTGATTCACAAAAAGAACACCTCCTTTCCTCAAGAGACTCCCACCCTAGTTTCTGAAGCATTTCCATAACACTCGCATGATGTTCAAACCTACCAGTAACAAATCTAGCAGCCCGCCTCTAAATTGTTTCTATGTCCTCTCTCAATCCGACTTGATAGGGATCCCAAACACTCAAGCAGTACTCAAGAATAGGTCGTATTAGTGTTTTATAAGCGGTCTCCTTTACAGATGAACCACATCTTCCCAAAATTCTACCAAAGAGCCAAAGATGACTATCCGCCTTCCCAAACAACTGCCATTACATGCTTGTCCCACTTCATATTGCTCTGCAATGTTACGCCCAAATATTTAATCGACGTGACTGTGTCAAGTGCTACACTACTAATGGAGTATTCAAACATTACAGGATTCTTTTTCCTATTCATCTCCATTAATTTACATTTATCTGTATTTAGAGTTAGCTGCCATTCTTTACACCAATCACAAATCCTGTCCAAGTCATCTTCTATCCTCCTACAGTCACTCAACGACGACACTTTCCCGTACGCCTTTTGATTAGGGTTGCTTGAGACAACACAAGAAACTTGGACAGGGCATCCTATTAAAGCACTGCTGAGACTGTTTTAAGTGAGACTTGAATGTACTGACCAACTGCTCAACCTCTGCATTTGATGGCAGATGGGAAGGTGTGGTGGTCAAGTGCTGAATCCATTTTGGCAGCAGAATATCACAAAATCCTCAGATACCAACTGGCAACAATTTTCAGAGACCAGGGAGTGCTGCGCTCCCTCAGTAGCAAAAATGGCAGCTAGGGTGCGAATTGAAGTGTGTGAGCAACATGTGGGAAATTACACAAGGTGTCTATCACCAGCAGCTACATGGCCCCTAAGAAGGGATGAGCAAAGTCTAAATGATCACGTTCACATGGGTGGTTTGGAATGGGCATGGAGAAAATTTTTGTGATGGGGCACACGCTGAACAGGTATGCATGTCAAGCTCAATGACATAATCAATTGCTGGCCAATAGACATGTCGCTGGACCATTGCTTTCATGTGAAATATCCCCAAGTGGGACGCAAGTAACATCTGTAGTATGTATTGTTGCACAGACAGTGGGACAACACTGCAGCAATTCTGATCTTCTGTAGCTAGCAGTAATACACTTTCTACAATGTTAAACCTATCAGCACATGAAAATGTTCTGACTATACCTGCTAGACTGTTGTAATTGTTCTGCACAGGAGTGTATCTTCACTCATGGTTGCTGTGACTTCCCATGCTGTCATTGGAAATTCGTTGAGGGTGCCCTGAAGATTCTGTTATAGTGTAAAACAAATTGTATCCTACTTGTCAAAATCACATTCAGGGATGCACTGGTAACCGATACAAAGCATCTGCATTCACATGCTCGGAGGTAGGTCGGTAGTGAGTGTCATAATAATAACTACTGAGAAATAAGCCCCAATGCTGTAAATGCTTTGCTGTTATGGTGTGGAGGACCAAATAGAGAGATGAACATATTATGCTCTGTAAGGAGGTGGAACTTAGTACCACACAACAAAACATGAAACCAACTTTCTCACACCATATATGATGGTAACTAGCTGCTTCTCAATCTGGGAGTAGCTTTGCCATGTGCCGACAAAGCGATTGAGGCAAATGCAGTAGGCTACTATGAGCCATCAGGACTTTTATGAGAGAGAATGGCACCAATGCTAAACTGCGACACACCTGTGGCCAGATTTAAAGGTTTACAGGAAGTGAGCATTGCCAAATAGGGAATGCAGTGAAGGTGTTGCTTTAATTTTGGGAATTACAACTGACATGTCTCCAACCACTTGAACTTTACTCCTTTCTTCCAAAGCTCATTTGATGGATGACAGAGTTGAGCATCACATAGAATCAATTTCATTAAGTTATTTACCTACCATAAAAACAATAGCAACTACCGAATGTCCTTAGGAACTGGCAATTTGTTGATTGCTGCAACATGCTCTACTATTGGAAATATGTTGTCCTTACTAAACATGTGCCCTAAGTACTGCATTTGAGACAGAGACTTCTGGGTGGCAAAATTGTGAAAAATTATTCTTGAACTATTTTCCATTGTATTATTTGAATTAATTTCTTTGTCTTCTAACTACTTCCAATGAATTTTAGCTGAATAGTATAACAGTTTGCATGTATTGTCTGAGCTTTATCAAGTTTACATTCACTGTGAGTATATGAGTCCAACTCAAACAAACTAGCAGCTCATTTCATGAACACAATTTTTGTAAACATTCTTCTTTGCTGATTCTCGATTTCTTCTTTTCTGAGAGGCTGCTTCAGCATCTGTGCAGTGTTCCATGGCATACGTGATGTGATGTGAAAACATTTGCTGGTAAACTCAAACTGCTGCATTTTGCCAAAGAGTACATCAAACAACAATACAACACAAACAAAATATCAGCTCTAACATAGCATATCCTATGTAAAACTCCAGGCCTGTGTGCCATCTGAAACCTATGGTAAGGCATAATATTAACAAATGACATGATTACTTATTAATATATGGCAATATTGGCACTAAGAACTTTGTATTCTGAACTTTAAGAGAAAAATGCCAATTACACAAAACCCTCATACACTCAAGGAGCAAAAAAACTTCCTTTCTTAAGCATGCAGTGCAGCTCATTGTCTAATCTGCTTGCAGATTTTACAAATGCTTTTCTCTGGTGGAGCCAGTTACTCAAATGTCATCCATATAGTTGATGCTTTGTATATTGATTGTGTGCTAAAAGTTGCCACAAAGTTAAACATTGTCATTGGGTTTCTGGATCATGACCAGTGACTCCAGCCCAAGACTCTCTCATCTGTCAAGTTCCTCCTTCACCTTATCTTGCATAGCATACGGCATGGGTTGGATTAGACAGAACTTAGGAACTGCTGACAGTTTCACTGTAACATGTACCTCAAAATTGGTGGCTGTACCCAGAGCCTTACCAAAAAGTAGGTTGAATGACTGCTGCAATGCCTCCAAGTTCTGAAATGGGATGATCTGAGAGACAAGATTAATTTTATCAACTACTTCAGTTTCACAAATAGCGAAAACATCAAGTCTGAAAATATTTTCTGTCAACTGTGAATTTACAACCAAAAGCATGAGCTGGCATTCCACACTTTTGTATTTGGCCACAAAGGAATCTGTTGCCCACTGTAAGATACTAGTTGGTGCTAGATTGCTGGGGGAGGGGGGGGGGGGGCATCTTAGCTAGTGATAACTATCTAGATTGACCAGATTGGCTGAGGCCTCTGTGGCTAATTGAAACTTTGTGCAAGAGTCAGCTACCTCCAAGTCTACCATAATATGATGCAGCTGTAAGCCTGATGACATGTTTATGGACATAACTGTGAACACTAGAACATTGTCCCACGGCTCTGCTCTCTGCCATTTTCTGCAGGCAGCCTCTAAACGTCCTAGTGTTTGGCAGGCTTGACAAGTTGCAAAGGAAAAGGGAAATTGTCTCCTCTCATGTAGTGACCAACAATTTGGACAAGACTGCCATGCCTGCAATCATGAGTCGAGTACAGGAAGGAGGATGTGTGCACCCGCTGGGAACTCATTGGGAAATTCATGCTACCGTGACCAAAAGTGGTCTGCTGTGGCCTCCATCTGTAGCTGGTCAGTGTCGAGATGACAGAACAACGCCTCTGTTGTTACACTCAGTTGACCAACTCAATAACATGCTCACTAAAGCTTGAATAGCCCCAATGGGGAGCTGTTCCCCTGATGTGACTCATCAATTTTGACCATCTGTCAATAGTTCAAAAACACATTCTGTGCTGGAGCAATCCACTCCTATGATTTTACAATTTGTGCTGCGTCATCTAATGTTGGATTGAAATGTGCATTAGTCTGTACTGTGCTGTCTCATGCCAGCCCTGCCACATCACAGATGAGAGGGTCTGCATAGAATGTGCTACATTTTTTACACTCAAAGTGACATTTAATCCTAGCCCCTGCAAGTCAGCTGCTACCCATGCCACATAGGACTGTCTGGAATTCTTCTTGGTGTTAATTAAATCACATGTGGGCAGCATCTGCTGACTGTAGTAGTGTGTTAGTAACTGACATAACTATGCAAATTCTACTTTTGCAGCTTCTGTAAGGTGTCCTCAGCAGATGGGATGAAACACTGGGTTTCACCAAGAAATTAATTCAACCTCAGCATAATACCCCAGAATAGTTTTTTAAGAACGACATTTCTGACCATAGAAGTTTCAACTGGTCGTGGTTTGATCCAAATAAACCTTATTAAACCTTGCTTGTGGCTGGTTGCTGTTTCAGTTATAAACCTCACTGATTACAGTTCTGACTTACTTTCCAGCACATTGTTACCCAAATGATGTCCACAATATATGTGAGATGTAACCTGTAGCAGAGGTGTTGTAAGTATGCAAATGGCCTTCATAAGAATTGACTGCCAAATGTTCATAAGAAATTATGAAGTCCTCATCAGCTGTGCCAGTGTCAGCCCAAAATAATATTTATTCAAATGCCCTGGTCAGCAACATGCTAGTCATAGCTCATGTGTGTAAGAGTTGCTCATAATTCATATGGATAGTGGCTGAATTAGTACAGTGTTTCCTCACATACCTAGGGCAGAGTATTGGAGCATTGGAGATTGTAAAGTTTTCTTGAAACTGCTGTTTAGTTCCATTGCCAAGCTGTGCAATGAACAATGATTGAAATTTGCAAGGAAGAATAACAACTGTTTATTGAACTAAGAAACAGAACTCAAAATACGGTTTCTGCATATGAAAGTCTGCACTACGTAATTATGAACAGGAAAGTCAGTTCTTGATGTTTCATGGAATGTGCCTACAATGACAAATTCCATAATGTCATAGTAGGAGGTGGAGGAGAAGGATACCAAAGAACATCGGTCATAGGATCCAGCGAGGTGACATCGGGCATCAACATCTGTTGAGAGTGTGGCACGCATTCGATCAGAGGAAGGTGTCATGAGGTAGTTCAGCGAAGCATCGCACCTGGGAGCTGCTCATGCAAGTTCAACATAGCATTGATGACAGGTGCACAGGGCAGTGGCAAAAGCAACTCTGATCTCTGGGCTGCAGATGCGATCAGTGTGAAGCCCATAGTATGTGTAGTTGGGCAGCAGCCTAAATACCCTTCAGCATAAGCAGCCTGAGTTGTGCAAAGCTAGGAGGTAAACAGCTCAGTGAGTTATGTCAATGTGAGCTGTTGATGGAGAGACGGCAGCCTGCAAGACACATATATTGTACTTAGCTGTATACCCCAGGCAGATACAATACACTGGATGAGTTAAATGGAAATTAACCTCTGGACATGAAACTGTAACAGTCTTCATATTTGGAGAGATGAATGCAAACAATTTACATGATTTCCATGGAGGCGAGCATTCATTGATTGCATCCTGTCTTTTGCACAACAGAATAAACAGTTCAGTAGCTCATATGATAACACTATAAGAGAACATGATGTCAGCAGGTGCTATAAATGATTACATACACATCTCCAGTCATCTAGGTCAGGTTTTACTAAACGTGTGCGGAATTGAGTTTAAACCATGAAAAGCACATAAGCCTATGTGAGTAGTATCTGAGAATAACATACCATACTAACACAGAGTTCAGGACAATAATATAGCAAATGTGGACTGATGGATTTAAAAATGCATCAAAAGTGTCTTTAGAAATTTAGCTGGAAATATAATCATCTTTATGAATGTGAAATTGCAGTGCCCTGCTGTGAAGAAGAAAGGTGCAATGTTGCTTCAGACATGCATGCATGTCCAAAGGGACAGGCACTTTGGTGACTACAGCTGCTATGAAAGACATGAAATGTATTCACAGTTGCAAATATGAACCATCTGTAGCTGTATTATGGAGTGATGACAATGAAGATTTGTGCTTGAATCGGACCTGATCCAGGATTTCCTCCTTTGTAGTTAGAGGTGGCTCATATTCGCAAGTGCAAATACATTTCATGTCTTTCACAGCAGCTCTAATTTATGGGATGACAATGTAATTAATGGATGACAATGTATGGTAGTTTGGGTCTGGCCTTGCTTTGTACATGGATAGCCAAAGTGGTTAAGATGACCGCTCACGTAAATAGGGGAATCCAGGTTTGAGGCACAGTCCGGCACAAATTTTCATTGTTGTAATTCTATTATACAGCTGGAGGTGGTTCATATTTGCAACTGCAAATACATTTCACAATCAGCTTGGTCCCATTAACAAAAGTAAATATCAACAATGTGAATCTGAATGATTTTGTAGTATTAGATGATGAAACAAATAATCTTAAAGGTGGAATGAAAACACTGAGCTTGCATAGACTAAGGAACTCAAACTAAGTAGAGAGAAACCAACAAACAGAGCAAATAGCAATTTCACAAGAAGGTAGGAGATTATTAACAGAAAATATTATTCAATGGCTACATAGATCAGACTATTTGACAGACTCTTGCTGATTTTTGTTTAATGGCTGGGAGTGGGTAACTACTGTGGCAGGTGGAGGAACTGAATTGTTAGTGTCAGGAAGCTGGTGGTACTCCACAGTGGGTGGAGTACCAATGGAACAGTGATGGATACCTGGTAGTCATCTGAAATATTAATATGAAAATACCAGTCTTAGTACAGTCATTTATTACACAGTAAACTACAACAGTCTTGATACTGCTTAGGGAAGTCATCATCCCCAGGACGCAAGTTGTAGGCGGCCCGTGAAGAGGTGCTACCACCAGCAGCACCTTGGAGCTTGTAAAATGGTGATGACTGTGAGCCTGCATGGATGCAGAACCAACAGTCAGTAGCATGCAGTTTGCCCACACTGCAGACTAAAGGCTTCCCAACTGCAGGAGACACGATGTGATGAGGCATGCCAAATCATACTGGGGTACCAGCATAGATGGGACAGCCTGTCAGTGTCTGCATACATGAGCAGAGGTAGGCAGCAAGGAGTTTGCCCACAAAAGCGATGACAGTTGAGTGGCTGCTCAGCCCTGGGCTCAAACAGTTGACTCCCAGGGTAGGAGGCTGGCAGCAGCTGAAGCAGACCCCAAGTGACCTGCTGATTGGAGGATGCATCAGACAGTCCACAGCATCAGACTTGGCACAAGCAGTAGGGCTGCAGTTAGCAGCAGCAGGGTCTGGAGGTGGTGACATGTTGATCCGTGTAGACATGTAGAGCATCGTAGGTGCCTCCTTGGGACTGCTGGCTGATTGTCTGCGCTAACTTTGGTTAAAAATGATAAATATTTATACAGACTCGGCCTGTCCTTGTTCTGCTGCAGCATCAGTTACTATCACACAATCAACAACAAACCTGGCTTGGATGGAAAGCTACGAGGTCATCCAGGCCACAGTGGCTCTGCCTCTCTGTTACATCATTGCTGTCATGTCTCTGGTGCTTCTGCTCATTTGTGGCATGTAGTAATTGAGCTGATGCCTTGGAGCAAGTACTTGGCTTATCAGCAGGTAGCCCCTGTTGAAACTGTGTCAATCCAGCTCTGATGTGACCCTCTTCCATGGCCTTTTGCATTACCTGCAGCAGTGGCAATTACTCAGCCATGCCAAACAATAGTGGTGATGCTGCATTTAATTAATTAACCAGAAATAGTAAAACCAATACAAAAAATTAGTAAAAAGAGAATTATCTGTCAATAGTGACAATATCTCGTTGTTTTACTACTGATAAAGTTGTAATTGTTCTCCAAAAAGCTTGTACATCGTTTTGAAACATGTGAGTGATATGTTACAGAGGTTGGCATGAGAATACTCTACTGTGTAAAACTAAAGATTAACAAATTTCACTGTTTGAATTTGACCTCTGAGATAAGAACTCTTCAGTAAATAAAAGAGAAAAAGAGACTATTGAGTAAACAGCAAAAGAAACATGATTAGTAGACACACAAAGGAGAAAATAGATTCAAAGCTTGTGAAACTTTAAAAACTATTCCTTCATTGGAAAAATAAACCTAGCATAGCAAAATTTAAAGCTGTAGGTAAGGAGATGGTAATTACATTAGAGGACAACTCATTCCAGTCATGATTTTTCTTAGTATTATTTTACTTTTTGTCAAAACAATAATAATTTTGAGAAATCTGTAAAATTAATGGAAGACACACAAGTCAACACTTATATTCATTAGGAAAATTCCTAGTACTCTTTATAGATGTATTTAAAAGAAAAAATAACTGTTCCTACCTTTTGAAAATGTTAGTTCTTTCTCAGGGAGCGAAGAAATATGCGTTTGGGAAGGAGGGCATGCCACTCAGACACCAGATTGAGAATGGCCCACCTGTTGTGAGGACAGGGAAGCTAAAGATCCCTTCAAATGACAAAGTTGCATCAATAGAGCCAACACTGCCTCTCCTGACATGGCACTCTTAGGATTTTGTGTGTCTCCTTTGGTGTCTTTTATATTCAATGTCCAGCTGGAACACTAGATTGTGTGTTATGACTGTGGTTCAGTTGGACCATGCTATTGTGAAAAATTTGTTTGTAACAGCCTCATCTATATATACACCCATACTCTGAAAACCATCATGACATACATGGCAGAGGGTACTTCACATTGTTTCCATCCTGAATTTTCCATTGTTTGTACTTCACATTGTGCCACATGTCAGAGTTTCTTCCCATTGCATTTGCTTATGAAGTCTCTCTATGCACACTCTGTAATCAGTCTAATCTTGTCTTTGAAGTTCTGAAGAAAGCAGTATGGAGGGGGATAGTAGTGTTTTCTGAGATTCTTCACTTAATACTTGTTCTTGAGACTGTGTGAGTAGGCTTTTGCAGGCTAGTTGGCATTTATCTTCAGGTGTCTGGAGTTAAGATTTCAGTGATGCTCTCCAGTATGTCAAATGACCTGTGACACTTTGTTCTGTCCGTCTTGGTGTGTATTCAGTATCTTCTCTTAGTCCTATTTGGTTTGGGTTTCAGAAAATTGACAGCAATCTTATAGGATGGGATGCACAAGAGTTTTTTAAGCAGTATCTTTTGCAGACTAACTGCATTTTCCAAGTATTATGCCAATGAGTTGAAATCTGTCACCTGATTTACAAACATTTCATATTCTCTTAAACTTTAACAACCAATCTTTGTATAAGTCTGCTTGATTCCAGTTGCAACTAACTGATATTGTAGCCATTAGATACAACTTTTCAGCACTTTGTGAAGTATTCAGTAAACATTTTTCACTATTTAAAGCAACTTTCCAACCTGTACACTGCTTTGAAACCATATTATGGTCTGACTGAATATTTTATGCAACTTTTTTCAGATAATATTTTAACATCACCAAAAAGCAGACGCATTGAGCACCTTTTTGCTCAAGAGCCAATCCTGACATTGTAGCTTGGCACCTTGGACTGCATATAAACACGTCAAAAAAAGTTTTGCATCACCTTGGTTCCGAGAGTTCCAGAACCTGTACAGAAAATTGGAATAGGGATCAACATAAACATCATTTCCGCTCTTTTCATTGCTCATGAAAACCACACATTGAATGCTGTATCACCATTCAGCGAGACCTTCAGAGGTGGTGGTCCATATTGCTGTATACACTGATACCTTTAATACCTAGTAGCACGACCTCTTGGATTGATGCATGCCTGTATTCATCCTGGCATACTATCCACAAGTTCATCAAGGCACTGTTGGTCCAGATTGTCCCATTCCTCAATGGCAATTCGGCATAGATCCCTCAGAGTAGCTGATGGGTCACGTCATCTATAAACAGCCCTTTCCAATCTATCCTAGGCATGTTTGATAAGGTTCATGTCTGGAGAACATGTTGGCCACTCTAGTCAAGTGATGTCATTACCCTGAAGGAAGTCAGTCACAAGATGTGTACAATGGGGGTGTAAATTGTTGTCCATGAAGACGAGTGCCTCGCCAGTATGCTGCCAATATGGTTGCACTATTGGTTGGAGGATGGCATTCATGTATTGTACTGCCGTTACAGTGCCTTCCATGACCACCAGCAGCATATGTCAGCCGCACATAATGCCACCATAAAACAGTAGGGAACCTCCACCTTGCTGCACTTGCTGGACAGTATGTCTAAGGCATTCAGCCTGACCAGGTTGCCTCCAAACATGTCTCCGACATTTGTCTGGTTGAAGGCATATGCGACGCTCATTGGTGAAGAAAACATGATGCCAATCCTGAGCAGACCATTCGGCATGTTGTTGGGCCCATCTGTACCATGCGGCATGGTGTTGTGGTTGCAAAGATGGATCTCGCCATGGATGTCGGGAGTGAAGTTGTGCATCATGCAGTGTATTGTGCACAGTTTTAATCATAACATGACATCCGGTGGCTGCACTAAAAGTGTTATTCAACATGGAGCTAGCGGTCATCCACTGCAGTAGTAGTACTTGGGCGGCCTGAGCGAGATATGTCATCGACAGTTCCTGTCTCTCTGTATATCGTACATGTCCCAACAACATCGCTGGTTCACTCTGAGACACCTTGACACTTCCCTAGTTGAGAGTCCTTCCTGGCACAAAGTAAAAATGTGGACGCAATCAAACCATGGTGTTGACCATCTAGGCATGGTTGAACTAAATGAAACATGAGTCTTTTACCTCTTTTCTGGTGGAATGACTCGAACTGATTGGCTGTCAGACCCCGCTGTCTAATATGTGCTGCTCATGCATGATTGTTTACATGTTTCGGCTGGTTTAGTTACATCTCTGATCAGTCAAAAGGACTGTGTCTGTGATACAATACCCACATTCAATGTCTATCTTCAGGAGTTCTGGTAACCGGGATGATGCAAAACTTTTTTTGAGGTATGTATTATTATTTGGTGACCTACATAAATTTGTATGTTATGAGCTCCCAGTAGACTAACTAGCTATAGTAAGGGCATGATAAGTGCCGGACGCAGGTACTGATCATTAAAAGTTTGCACCATTTGTCATCTGTCGTCTGTTGTCTCTTCCAGTTTGCTGCCACCCTTAGTGGCCCCAAAGTTATGACACTGTAATTGTCTAATGAAGTGTTGTGTTTTCTCTATGGATGGATGATTATTTGATTAATGACAGTGGTTGTGCTTATTTAAATGCATTATGCAATATGATTTAAATGCATTATGCAATATGAGACATGATCACAAATGTTTACTGACATTTTTAATGTCATGTTTCTTCTACTCATTGAGTTGGATTACGACAGCCATAATTTAATTTCATGTTCATTGGTAAAAATATGTACCGCATTTGAAGATGACCATCTCTTAATTGCATGTTCACAAATCAGTGTTGCTTCTGTTTCAAAATTTATGACATAGCAGCTCACAACTGTGTGTTGTCAGTACTGGAAGAAAAACAAGAAAACATTCCCCCTCTCTCATCATCTAACCCCAAAGTGGCTGCACTTCCTATCCGTCAACCCCTGAGGTAAGCAACCAACTTTACTTAACTCATGGCTGAATTCGCCACCGTCGGTTAAAACTAAGCACATCTTACTGTCTTTGAATTTTTATTTGATTCTGAGCAGAAAAATTACACTCTTAAAAAGCTCATAACATTAGTTGAAGCTTTTGGATTTAGCTATTAGTTGTTGGATACATATTATTATAAAACACGGCTGAGAACCGCAAGCCATACAAATACTTCATTCGAGCCAAATGCGGCCTGTAGGCTGAGTTTCATACCCAGTGAGTTAGAGTAAAAAAAGTACACACACACGCACACACACACACACACACACACACACACACACACGTACGCATGCACTTATGCCCTATATGATGTTAGTTGGACCAACGCAGTATTTGGACAGGTGGAATGGTTGTGGTGGGGTAGTGGGGATAGTGTTGAGTAGGGAGAGGGAGGCAGGAGGCAAGGAGAGAGACTGGAGGTGAGTGGCTAGTAGGTAAGAGGGAGGCAGCCAGTTTGCTGACTAGGAATGCTGGAGAGAAGGGTGACAGGTACATGGGCTCGGCACATAATGCACAATTATAGATCCCGGTGGGGTTGGGGTGGGTTGACAGGGCAGAAGAAGGGGAAACTGCTGACTGGAGGGTGCAAGGACAGGGCTGTGACACCCCATATGGGTTCCTTCACAATCTCATTAAACCCTGTAGCCATCAACAGTACTGTCATTTCAACAACTGCCATCCCTACCACACCAAAAAATCCCTGCCATAAAGCCTAACCTCCTGTGTGTGACGTGTCTATTGTGACAAGAAATCCCTTGCCCAATATGCTGAAGGCCTCATGCAGATCTTCATAGGCAGGTAATACACATTCCCCCTCCCCCCATTTCCCCCGTCCAAACCTAGTCCACAAACAGATTTCCTGTGCCACATTCTCACACATCCCCAATCCTCCCACCACTGTCGAGAATCAGATACGAAGGAGCACTCTCCTTGTCACCCATTATCGTGCTGGACTGGAACAAGTGAGGCAAATTCGCTGCCAAGGCTCATCCTGCCATGAAATGAGGCACATCCTACCCCAAGATCATTCCCAAACCTTCCGAAAAAAACATTTTCTAACCTGTGTGTTCTTCTGCTGCCGCTTTTTGAACAGATTTTTTTTACCTACCTAAGTACATTATATTGTCAAAAATTGATTATTTTCATTGTTATAAAGTGGTATTCCATCTCCCACCCTACCTACACAACATGCTAGTCTGTCCATATGCCACAGGGACCAAGGTGCAAGAGCTGCCCTATCCACCCACCCAGCACCTCATATTCCAATCCTGTCACAGGGTTATCCTACTCCATCAGAGGTTGGGCCACCTGTGAAACCAGCAATGTCATATACCAACTCTGCTGCAAACAGTGCACAGATTTTTATGTTGGTGTGACTACCAACCAGTTATCAACCAGAATGAATGGCCACTGCCAAACTGTTGCCAAGAATAAAGTTGACCACAAAGTGGCACAATATGCATCTGAGCATAACATTATCAATTTCAGTGCCTGCTTTACAAACTAGGACATCTGGATCTTTGCTTCCACCACCAGCTTCTCTGAACCACGGAAATGGGATGTAGCCTTACAACACATTCTCTGCTCTAGTAATTGTCCTGACTTCAATCTCAGGTAACCCACTGTCCATGTAAACTTCACGTGACAGTTTCCCCTTCCTCTATCCTGACACTCCCTCCCAGTTCACATTCCCACACCTCCTTCAGTGTGCACTGCTCCCCACCATTTCTGACAACTGTGCTTCACATGCCTAGCCCATGCAACAGCCACCCCTCCCTCCCACAGTCCTAGTTGGCAAGCTGGCTGTCTCCCTCCGAGCCACTAGCCACTCACTTCCAATCCCTCTTCCTGCCTCTCTCCTCCCTCTCCCTTTACCCACCCTACCTAACACCACCCCCCACCACAACCAGTCCACCTGCCAAAGTACAGTGTTAGTTCAGCCAGCACAGTGTAAGGGCATAGGCATGCGTGTGTGTGTGTGTGTGTGTGTGTGTGTGTGTGTGTTTGTTTTTTGCTTTAGCTCATCAAAGGATAACTCTGGAAGTTAACAAGTTTTCTTTCTTTTGAAAGTGCCTGTCAACAACCCAATGCCTCTGCTTTTCGGTAAGTGCTCTCCTTTAATCCCAAAGTATTTACATTCTGCAAGAACTTTCCTACAACATTCATTATACATAAGTACATCATCTGCATAATGTTAGGGCTTTGATATTCAACACAAACAATAAGGATGCCAAGACATTAGCACAGGATTTGCCTGACTTTACTTCTGCATCCATTAGTGGCTGTCCATTGAAGATAACATGATGCATCCTCTCTACTAAGAAATTTTCATTCCAGTTATAAATTTCATTTGTATCTCTATATAACTGCACTTTTGTTAGTGTTTTTTGGGAGTAAAAAATATGCTGGATCCACCTTATTGCCTTGATCCATCATTTTCAGGATGTCATGTCATAAATGTCTGGATTGGGTTTTGCATGACTAGACTCCCCGTTTATTGCTGTCGAGGAGGTCATTCTGTTCTATACAATATTAAGTTTGAACTCAGATACCTTTCTTGTAGATGTGTCTGATCTGTGCTTTCTTCCAACCACGGAGCACAATTTTTTATTTGAGGGATCTGTGGTACACTATTGTTAAAATGAGAGCCAAGTCATCTGCAAATTCTGTACAGTATCTGACAGGAATTCCATTGGACACTGGAGTCTTGTTTAATTTTTGCAATTTAAGCTGTTTTGTGACACTAGTGTACCCTAATTTTCTCATGTACCTCTTTCTTGTTATTTTGGTGCTGTTGTATATCACTCACAATATCAGTTATTTTCAATTGTTAGCAATATTTGTGCATTATGGTCAGTTTATTTGTTCAGCTGTACTGTAATATACTTTATTACACTGAAGAGCCAAAGAAATTGGTCCACCTGCCTAATATCATGTAGGGCTGCCAAGAGCACGCAGAAGTGCCACAATATGATGTGGCATGGACTTGCACTGAAGTAGTGCTGGAGGGAATTGACACCATGAATCTTGCAGGGCTGTCCATAAATCTGTAAGAGTACGAGGGGTGGAGATCTCTTCCGAACAATACATTGCAAGGCATCCAAGATTTGCTCAATAGTGTTCATGTCTGGGGAGTTTTGTGGCCAACGAAAGTATTTAAACTCAGAAGAGTGCTCCTGGAGCCACTCCGTAGCAATTCTGGATGTGTGGGGCGTCACATTGTCCTGCTGGAATTGCCCAAGTCTGTCGGATGGACAATGGACATGAATGGATGCAGGTAATCAGACAGGATGCTTATGTGCGTGTCACCTGTCAGAGTCATATCTAGATGTACCAGGAGTCCAATATCACTCCAACTGCACATGCCCTACACCTTTACAGAGCCTCCACCAACTTGAACAGTCCCCTTGCTGACATGCAGGGTACATGGATTCATGAGGTTGTCTCCATACCCGTACATGTCCATCTGCTCGATACAATTTGAAGTTAGTCTCGTCTGACCAGGCAACATGTTTCCAGTCATCAACAGTCCATTGTCAGTGTTGACAGGCCCAGGTGGGCATAAAGCTTTGTGTCATGCAGTCATCAAGGGTACACAAGTGGGCCTTTGGCTCTGAAAACCCACATCAGTGATGTTTCATCAAATGGTTGGCATGCTGACACTTGTTGATGGCTTAGCATTTAAATCTGCAGCAATATTCAGAATGGTTCCACTTTTGTCATGTTGAATGATTCTCTTCAGTTGTCTTTTCTCCCATTCTTGCAGTTATGTCAGAGATTTGATGTTTTACCAAATTCCTGATAGTCACTGTACACTCGTGAAATGGTCATTTGGGAAAATCCCCACTTCATCGCTACCTCGGAGATGCTGTGTCACATCACTTGTGGGCCAACTAATAATACACATTCAGACTCAGTTAAATTTTGATGACCTGCCATTGTAGCAACATAACCGATCTAACAACTGTGCTAGACACTTGTTGTCTTATATAGGCATTGCCGACCACAGCACTGTATTCTACCTGTTTACATATTTCTGAATTTGAATACACGTGCCTATACCAGTTTCTTTGGCTCTTCTGTGTATGTTTGAACTTATATTTAATATAATTACAAGTAAGCATTTGATCTTTTCTTATTGAAAGCACTATATTTTGTTTGAACTGTGTATGCACTACGTCCAGACGTGATATTAAAGCTTCATCACCAATAGCAAATTCGTTAGACACAAATATGACCAAGCCTCAATGTTTTATAACCATGCCTGGTTTGTTCTTCACATTAACAGTGACAGGTCGTCCTTCAACTATGCGCTTCAAAATTGCCGCGTACGGACGCCACCTAGACCACTCAAATTCTTCAAACACAATTACGTTATGAACACGAGGGTCATATCCGCCAAATCCAAATTCGGAACAAAAAGGATGATAAACATGTTGTTTATGAGAAACGATTTTTTCAATCAAGGTGGACTTGCCTATATTTGTGTCACCATAAAGGTACAATTGTTTTTTACGCACCACCTTGGACCGAAAGGCCTGGTTATACCAGCGTACCACGCGGCCCGCCCACCCATTATACTGCAAATGACACTCGGACAGCGACCTGACTATAAGCTTGTTAGCCTGAAAGGATTCAAAATATTTTTCAATAAAACGAATACGTGACCAGTTATTAACTAAAAAAGGGTCCATATAATCTATAGCATTCGTACGTTCGGCCCACCTTCGAACACGAACGTTAAAAGACAATGCAGAATCATTACAATTAGAAACAGGATCCGAATCATATTTTGTTATGTAAATCAAGGCGGTTTTCCTACTCCTACATTTTTGGACATCAAATACACCATTTATACTACCAAACATAAACTCAAGACCACTCCTAACCTCTGTTAAAAGCTTTCCCTCGCTCAACTTTAGGTATGCATGTATATGTGTTAAATTACCTTGTGCAAAAGGCTCTTCAGAAATACAATACTCAATAAGATTCCAAATAGCCAACACAGTGTTAACAAAGTGACGTTGCCCGCCAACAGAAGTAGCATCTACTTTAATCAGAAAGCTGTCGCTACGCCTTTTATACCCCTGCCGGCGAGGCGTTGCGCAAGCGTCTGGAACATGTCCAAGCCGGTCAGGCACGTCCTGGCCTGCACACGGCCTTGAAGAAGTTGCGTCATCGCGAAAACGCGGAATCGGCCCACAAGTAATACTAGGTGGGCGCGATTCGCTTTCTAATGGGGCCCCCAATAGGTTGTCACCCGGAGCGGATGGTCCTGCAGCTCCGAGTAAGTGCGCTGGCATGCGCGACAGCGGCATCTCCCATCCGTCGTCAAAGTGATGTTGTGCAGCGTCTTGATGTGTCCCGTGCTCCGTTGAATTAGAAGCTGTGTTATGTTGGATATTTTGGGCTTGTTGACTACTACTGGTAGCATTTTCATACTGGCTTCTTCTGAATCCCAGAGCGGTAAACAGGTTGTACGCCATCCTGAAATGTCCAACACGTAATACAACCTTGCCAATGCTTGCCACCTAAAATGTAAACAATACTCATACTGACAGGAACACCGCCACCACTCTTTTTCCTTCGACAACTTGTGAACAAGCCTATATTTTGTTCTACCCTGATTGGGAGACCTCACTGCCCGTGAGGCCATTTTCAAGGATGGCCTTTGGCTGTGCGTCTGAGCAGGACTTTGAGGTTTGTATTCACTGTGGTTCTAATAATTATACCATAAAGGCCTGTACCGTCCCTGTCGGAAATCGTAATATCTATGAGCACACCTTATTCCATTTGGCATAAAAACAAATTCTCTGTATGCTTCCCTGAATTGCCGTATTAAATTGTCCAGGTTTGGCTTATAATACCAGAGTTCTTCCAGTACAATTACAGCAGCTGAATAATTAATCTTGTTTCCATAAAATGTAATTGCTAACTCATCAATTCTTTCTTGACTGGTAGGAACAAGGAAGGCCAGGCGTAGGTCGTCCGGGTAATTTCTTATATGGTCCCAGTTGCCATAAAAAAAACCCAACGCAGACATTAGCTGTAAACAACAATCTTTATTCAAAATGTTACTGTCCCCTTGCGTTTATGAAAGGTCATATACACTCTATTTCTAACAACAAATGTTAAATATTTCACTTCACTTTGTACTACATCATTCTTAGCGGGTTCATCTCCAGCAATTTGCAAACCAATATAAAGCGGATTCACACCTTGAAATATCTTATTTTTTGCATGACATTGATTCTCCAAATCAGTCCATGATTTAACTTTCGAAATATCTGCACTTGTCTCCGGCTTGGAATAGGTTACAAACTTGAATCGATTCTTTCTAGTGTACTTACGCCAAGGAACGCCAGATGAACGTTCGGGTCTCAGACTAAATGGACCTATTTTATTACTACACGCTATACGCAATTTTTCCAAAGCTCCTTGGAAAGAGAAAGAACTTGCCCCCCTTCTAACAGCTGTGTATCGCAAGTCTCTAGAGGAACGGAGGGTTCCAAATGATTGGAAAATAGCACAGGTAGTCCCAGTCTTCAAGAAGGGTCGTCGAGCAGATGCGCAAAACTATAGACCTATATCTCTGACGTCGATCTGTTGTAGAATTTTAGAACATGTTTTTTGCTTGAGTATCATGTCGTTTTTGGAAACCCAGAATCTACTATGTAGGAATCAACATGGATTCTGGAAACAGCGATCGTGTGACCCAACTCGCTTTATTTGTTCATGAGACCCAGAAAATATTAGATACAGGCTCCCAGGTAGACGCTATTTTTCTTGACTTCCGGAAGGCGTTCGATACAGTTCCGCACTGTCGCCTGATAAACAAAGTAAGAGCCTGCGGAATATCAGACCAGCTGTGTGGCTGGAGTGAAGAGTTTTTAGCAAACAGAACACAGCATGTTGTTATCAATGGAGAGACGTCTACAGACGTTAAAGTAACCTCTGGCATGCCACAGGGGAGTGTTATGGGACCATTGCTTTTGACAATATATATAAATGACCTAGTAGATAGTGTTGGAAGTTCCATGCAGCTTTTTGCGGATGATGCTGTAGTATACAGAGAAGTTGCAGCATTAGAAAATTGTAGCGAAATGCAGGAAGATCTGCAGCGGATAGGCACTTGGTGCAGGGAGTGGCAACTGTCCCTTAACATAGACAAATGTAATGTATTGCGAATACACAGAAAGAAGGATCCTTTATTGTATGATTATATGATAGCGGAACAAACACTGGTAGCAGTTACTTCTGTAAAATATCTGGGAGTATGCGTGCGTAACGATTTGAAGTGGAATCATCATATAAAATTAATTGTTGGTAAGGCGGGTACCAGGTTGAGATTCATTGGGAGAGTGCTTAGAAAATGTAGTCCATCAACAAAGGAGGTGGCTTACAAAACACTCATTCGACCTATACTTGAGTATTGCTCATCAGTGTGGGATCCGTACCAGATCGGTTTGACGGAGGAGATAGAGAAGATCCAAAGAAGAGCGGCGCATTTCATCACAGGGTTATTTGGTAACCGTGATAGCGTTACGGAGATGTTTAATAAACTCAAGTGGCAGACTCTGCAAGAGAGGCGCTCTGCATCGCAGTGTAGCTTGCTCGCCAGGTTTCGAGAGGGTGCGTTTCTGGATGAGGTATCGAATATATTGCTTCCCCCTACTTATACCTCCCGAGGAGATCACGAATGTAAAATTAGAGAGATTAGAGCGCGCACGGAGGCTTTCAGACAGTCGTTCTTCCCGCGAACCATACGCGACTGGAACAGGAAAGGGAGGTAATGACAGTGGCACGTAAAGTGCCCTCCGCCACACACCGTTGGGTGGCTTGCGGAGTATAAATGTAGATGTAGATGTAGATGTAGATGTATACTTAAATTGTAAATAGTGGTTAATATGTTAAAAAAAGAAAAGAAAAAAATTCTGTTCACAGCATGTAGCTTACACAGTTCTTATAGTGATATGGCTTTTATTTTTTTTTAGGTTTTCTTGAGAAGAATCGTGATACATTCAGTGCTGATCTTAAGCAAGTTGTGTATATTTCTAGTAACAAATTCCTGAAAACATTGTTTGCTGAAGACTTCAACCTTACAGATGACACTAGGAAAAGGAATCTTACATTATCAGTGCAGTTCAGAAAATCACTGGAAGCTTTAATGCATACTTTGAGTTGTTGTCATCCATGGTTTGTCCGCTGCATGAAACCAAATGAATTCAAGAAGCCAAAGGTATTTGGATGTAATGTGATAGTCATTGTTCTTAATGTTTAACTTGTAACTCTGAATAATCAAATCCCCATGTGGCCATCCTGACTCAGGTTTTCTGTGATTTGCCTAGATAATTTAAGGTGAATAGTTCCACTGAAAGGGCATGGCCGATTTCCTTCCCCATCCTTCCTTAATCCAAGCTTGTGCTCTGTCTCTAATGACCTCAATGTTGACAGGACATTAAACACAAATGTTTCTTATTATAAGGTCATTTTCTAGCAAGCTATTTCATTCACACAAATTCACATTGTATTAGTCACAGCCCTTTGATATAAACAACATATGTCTTGTTCTGGAAGAAACTGTTTCAATGGAAATGTGTACTATGCAGAAAAGTATCTATATTACTAAATGGTATGTGGTTCGTCACTCATTGTGCACTGTCTGAGTTGCAGGGCAGGCTGCCTATGTAACAGCTTCAAAATTTGATTTTCAGTATTTCGTATAATTATTGATCCAGTTTAAAAACTGAAAGTGGTGTCATAATCTACTCATTAAGAGGTATAATCATATGTTAAAGGTTTAACACTGTAAGTGGAATTAGTTAGGAACTTGAGGCAGCAGAACTTACAATGTGCAAATATGTAGACTGTACTGAGCCAGTATTTGAGAATGAGAACACTTAGTGAGCTACAATAAACTTTATGTATAATTGCAAACATTTGTGAAACTTTTTCTTGCTAACACCCACCACAAAATTACGAAAGGGAAAAAGTTTTCCTCTTACTACACTTTCATTGATAATGCAATAGAACTGCTACATCAGGCATGGCATTTTAATTTATTACTGCTTTACTACTGACTCTGTTTGCAACAATTTTTGCAGGCAGTATGCACTTATACCACTGAATGCATCTGCAAAATTGTGTCATTGTATGACACACAGTTTAGGAGATGTGATGTCATAAACACTGTCATGTGTGAAAAACTATAGTTTGTCTTCACTTATAGTTTGCTTAAAATGGTGTGCAGTAAGACATTTGTTCATAAAATTGGATATACTGCAGTCTAGAATATTCATCTTTTTTACAGTAGGTCACATGTTAATTGTCTTCAGTCATGTTGTGCACAGTATTAATGCTCTGTAGACCAAGGTGTAACTGATTTCAGTTGACTACCATGAAACTAATCAAAACTCAGATGAAAGTCTGCAAAGCAATTGTAGACAGTTTTTTTTTTCCTGAAAGTGTTTGATTAGCAGAAGTTGAACAAAGTGATTCATAAAATTGTTGTTGATTTAAAACTTTACAAAAATCACAGATAATCTAAAAAAAACCCTCACATGAAATTTACATTTTTTCACAATACCATTCCGTTATTGTTCACTGTAACCAAAACCGTTCTGCCAATTTCTGTGATGCCGCTATTTTAACAATAACAAGAGACGTAGAAATAGTACTGCAACATCATATTAAAACAATCTAGTTGGCCAGTTTTAAAAGAAAACCCTTGTAACAACATTAATTTGTCTATCACGTTAAATGAATAACATGCTGCTCTTGTTATGTCCCCAAATCTAACTGATGAACAGTCAGTTGTCCTTTACTGTGGTACTCACCATCTTTTCCTGTTATATCCTGTCTGCTGATTTTCAATCAGGTCCTAAAGATCTAAGTCATTGCTCTTTGATTTGCTGTATTCTTCCCCACAGTCTTAATTACACACTTACGTGTTTGGGGCATCAACTTTGGTGCTGAGTTATGCTACTCATTGGAATTAAATTTTAGATTTATCTGGAGAATTATAGCAGATACAGAATTGTTTGATTAAAATTTGTCAAATATGATGTTTCATTAAGTGTGTGAGTCTCATATATTGCATATTAGGCAGACCAGAAACATGTGAAACTGTGCAGTTACAGTTTCAGTAAACTGACTTCACTTAATAGCAGTAGCATTTTCAATTGAAATACAATTTTTCTATGATGACTGTAACACACAAAACTATCGTGAGCTATGTACTAATGATACATTTGATCTGTATTCCAATACTATTCCATAAATTATTCTTCTCGAGATCATCATCTTATTTTATTTCCTATCTTTCAGTTATTTGACAGAACGCTGGTTGTCCGTCAGCTACAATACTCTGGTATGATGGAAACAGCAAGAATAAGACGTGCAGGGTATCCCATAAGACATACATTCAAAGAATTTGTTGAGAGATACAGATTTATTGCTCCAGGAATCCCACCATCAAATAAGGTATTATTCCATTTCTTATTTTATTACTTTATCTTACTTCACTTCTATTTAGAATGATGTGAAATTATTGTGCTTTCTATCAGGATCAGTGTAAGGATTAATTTTCTTCCTTTCAAGTGTGGTTCCATTTCCCTGTGAGAGCATTTCTCATAATCCATGAAGGGAAAGAATTAGTTGAAATGAAGTTGTCATATACAGCTTTACCATTACTGGTAAGAAGTAGTGGTTTTTTTTTTTTTTTTTTTTTCAGTGCTAAATGCACTTCTAGAGCTGTAAATAAATGCATTATGTTAAGTACTGTAAACTGTAGTGATTTCTATTACAAGTTCATGTAACAGTAATGGGCTTTATGCTCATAAACAGTTGTGGAAAAGATTTTGTGGAGATAAAAGTGACAACTTTTATATATAAAAAAGACAGCTGTCTGGATATATAAAAACTGAATCTATATCTGCAAGTACATGATTATTCTGCAATTAACAATTAAGTGCCTGGCAGGAGGTTCATTGAACCACCTTCAAGCTATTTCTCTACTGTTCCACTCGCAAACAGATTGTTGGAAAAACAAACACTTAAATCTTTCCATGCAAGCTCTAACTTCTATTTTATTATGATTCCTCCCTACGTAGGTGGTTGGCAAGAAAATACTTTCTCACTCTGAGGCAAAGTTGGTGATTGAAATTTCACGAGAAGATCCTGCCACAATGAAAATTGCCTTTGCTTTAATGATTGCCACCTCAGTTCATGTATCAAATCCGTGGTACTCTCTCCTACATTTTGTGATGGTACAGAGTGAGCTGTCCGTATTTGAACTTTCTTGATGTCCTCTATCAGTCCTAACCGATGCAGGTGCCACACCTCACAGAAATACTCCAGAAAAGGGCAGACAAGTGTAGTGTAAGCAGTCTCCTTAACAAATCTGCTACATTTTCTAAGCATTCTGCTGCCAATAAATCGCTGTCTTTTGTTTGCTTTCACCACAACATTATCTACACGATTGTTCCAGTTTCAGTTATTCATAATTGTAATTCCAAAGTATTTAGTTGAATTTAAAGCCTTTAGATTTGTGTGTTTTATCCTGCAACCGAAATTTAAGGGATTCCTTTTAGAACTCATGTGGATGATTTCACACTTTTCATTATTTAGTCAACTGCCACTTTTTGCACCATACATATATCTTTTCTAAATCAGTTTCAATTTGTTTTGTTCATATGCTGACTTTATTAGATGGAAGATCGCAACATCATCTGCAAACAATCAAAGATGGCTGCTCAGATTGTTCCCTAAATTGTTTATGTCAATCAGGAATAGCAGAGGACCTAAAACACTTCCTTGGGGAATGCCAGACATTACTCATGTTTTACTGGATGACTTTCCATCAATTACTATGAACTGTGACCTTTGTGACAGGAAATCATGAATCCAGTTCCATAACTAAGACAATACTCTGTAGGTACACAATTTTATTAGAAGTCACATGTGAGGATATTTGTAAACATCCCAACACACCATTGGAAAGCTGTTGACAAGAGATGCTCATGAGTAAATTGAAGAAGGATAAATGTACTGGGAAAGGGAAACTGTGTGTTTTCCTTTCTTGTATGCAGTGAATGTGGAGCAGTGGTGAAGCCAGCAAGAAGGGGACCAGTAAAAACAGTATTACAACCACTGCTCATCCGAGAGTCGTTTGTGCCACGGTGCAGCAAGCACCTGAAGCCAAGAGTCATGGAGTTAATGACACACCAACAAGGACATAATGAACAATTGAAGAGTGGTAGTTGTTTTTCTGGTTTTTCTCTCAGGTCCTGTATGGACGTTTGAATGTACGCAAGAGAGTGGTATTACCATAGCAATTGTTAGTTGTGTTGCGAAAAGTAATAATGAAAATGTTGGACAAAATATATCCCTGTTTGTGAGAAGTGTTGCTATTTATTTAGTAGCACAATAGAGAGAACTTCCGGAAGCATTCCAGGGATCTCCACCACAGTTGGATCAACATGAAGTGGCACAGAAGGATCTGGACCACTCTGAGAAGAGAGGATAAAGGTAATACTACTTTCATCTAGCACTGTATTGGGTTTGGAAAATATTGCCCTGATATATTGGCCAGGGATGCAACTTCCTGCTAGTGCTGATATAAAACCTACCACAAACCTTAGAAAATAAACAACAGCAGGAAAGAAGGAAAAATACGCCCCAAACTGTGTCAAAAGCATTCTGGAAATCTAAAAATGTGGAATCAATTTGACTTGCCCTGTTGATAGCATTCATTACTTTATGAGAATAGAAAGTTAATTGAGTTTCACAAGGACAATAGTTTCTGAACCTGTGTTGGCTATTTGTCAATAAATCACTCTATTCAAGATAACCCGTAATATCTGAATATAGTATATGCTCAAAAATTCTACTGCAAATCGATATTAGTGACATGGGTCTGTAATTTATTGGATTACTCCTATTTCCTTTCTTTGCTATTGGCATGACTTGTGCAGCTTCCCAGCCCTTAGGTACAGATCTTTCAACAAGTGACCAATTGTACATGATTGCCAAGTAACAACATACTCTGAAAGGAACCAGACTGGTATACAATATGGGCTGGACACCTTGCCTTTATTAAGTGATTTAAGTTGCTTCACTACACTGAGGATATCTATTTCTGAGTTACTCATATTGGCAGGTGTTCTTGATATGAGCTCAGGAATATTTACTTCATCTTCTTTGGTAGCGAAATTTAGGAAAAAATATTATGTTTTTGTCATTTACATTGTAAGGATAGCAGTACCTTATAAAGTAACATTGGAAGTCTGTGTGTGTTTAAGAGTAATAGAAAAAATTGAAACTTTGATTTTATATAAGGAAATGGGCAATCATAAGAAGAATTCTACAATTTTTTGTAATGATGTCATGCTCTGTTTTAGCTGTAGTTACACTGCCTTACCAAAAACATGAAGCACGTAGAAGACATGATCGGGTGTCAATGTAGTTTTGTACTCATACTCCCTATTGGCAGGTATGTAAATGATTAGACCTGCAATTCTCTGTGATAGGTGGAATGGCCATAAGAGTGCATTAGTATTGTTCATGTTTTGCATTGTTACCAGGCCTGGTGGGGTGCATAAGAGGTACAAACAGTATCAGATCGTGTGTGATCACTGTGAAGGACATGAAACCTTCCAGCACATCACATTCAATAAAGGTCTGCATCATCATCATCATCATTTAAGACTGATTATGCCTTTCAGCATTCAGTCTGGAGCATAGCCCCCTTATAAAATTCCTCCACGATCCTCTATTCAGTGCTAACATTGGTGCCTCTTCTGATTTTAAACCTATTACTTCAAAATCATTCTTAACCAAATCCAGGTACCTTCTCCTTGGTCTGCCCCAACTCCTCCTACCCTCTACCACTGAACCCATGAGTCTCTTGGGTAACCTTGCTTCTCCCATGTGTGTAACATGACCCCACCATCTAAGCCTGTTCACCCTGACTGCTACATCTATAGAGTTCATTCCCAGTTTTTCTTTGATTTCCTCATTGTGGACACCCTCCTGCCATTGTTCCCATCTACTAGTACCTGCAATCATCCTAGCTACTTTCATACCCGTAACCTCAACCTTGTTGATAAGGTAACCTGAATCCACCCAGCTTTCGCTCCCATACAACAAAGTTGGTCGAAAGATTGAATGGTGCACAGATAACTTAGTCTTGGTACTGACTTCCTTCTTGCAGAAGAGAGTAGATCATAGCTGAACGCTCACTGCATTAGCTTTGCTACACCTCGCTTCCAGTTCTTTCACTATGTTGCCATCCTGTGAGAATATGCATCCTAAGTACTTGAAACCATCCACCTGTTCTAACTTTGTTCCTCCTATTTGGCACTCAATCTGTTTATATTTCTTTCCCACTGACATCACTTTCGTTTTGGAGACGCTAATCTTCATACCATAGTCCTTACATTTCTGATCTAGCTCTGAAATATTACTTTGCAAACTTTCAATCGAATCTGCCATCACAACTAAGTCATCAGCATATGCAAGACTGCTTATTTTGTGTTCACAAATCTTAATCTCACACAGCCAGTCTATTGTTTTCAACATATGATCCATAAATAATATGAACAAAAGTGGAGACAGGTTGCAGCCTTGTCTTACCCTTGAAACTACTCTGAACCGTGAACTCAATTTACCGCCAACTCTAACTGCTGCCTGACTATCCATGTAAAGACCTTTAATTGCTTGCAAAGGTTTGCCTCCTATTCCATAATCTCATAGAACAGACAATAACTTCTTCCTAGGAACCCGGTCATATGCCTTTTCTAGATCTATAAAGCATAGATACAATTCCTTGTTCCACTCATAACACTTCTCCATTATTTGCCGTAAGCTAAAGATCTGGTCCTGACAACCTCTAAGAGGCCTAAACCCACACTGATTTTCATCCAATTGGTCCTCAACTAATACTCGCATTTTCCTTTCAACAATACGTGAGAAGATTTTACCCACAACACTGATTAAAGAGATACCTCTGTAGTTGTTACAATCTTTTCTGTTTCCATGTTTAAAGATTGGTGTGATTACTGCTTTTGTCCAGTCTGATGGAACCTGTCCCGACACCCAGGCCATTTCAATTATCCTGTGTAGCCATTTAAGACCTATAAAGGTCTGCATTTCAATAAAAAAGGCAGATGATATTATGACTGATGCTGACCATCTTTCTGTCATGGATTACATCACGGTTGTGGGTTACAATCATTTTGGTGGAACTGGACATGAAGATGCTCCATATTTGTGTGTTAGGGACTAATCATCACCTGGCAGAGTTTGCGATGGCCTCATTGTGGGTATCAGTTTGGCTGGCTGATCAAATTGTACAGTATCCATGTTTGTGGGGCATTTGGATGAGACAGAGGCTAGATGTTTGATAGTGTGAGTATATGAGAGCAGGCAAATTTGTCGCCAAGGTTCCAGTTGACAACATCTGACTACCACAAGGGGGAATTGCTGTATTATTCACCAAGTGCATTGTGACCCATTCACATCTGTGCCTGCATTTTGAGACCAAGTAAAGAACTCCCTGCTATAGCCTGTGTCATCCTGCACCATTGGTCAAAGACTGCATAGGCTGCCATTAACACTACAATGCAAATGGCTGGTTTTGGACTGATACCATGACTGGAAGCATGGATTCTGGTAAATGGTGTTGCTTTTTGTTCAGTAATAAATTTCAGTCTGTGTCACTCAGGTTGATCACATTCGGTGAGTGTGGCAGTGACTTGTGGAGAGGTCCCATTCTTTCAGTGTTTTGGAGGTGTACAGTGTTGTTCAAATGGTTCAAATGGCTCTGAGCACTATGGGACTTAACTGCTGTGGTCATCAGTGCCCTAGAACTTAGAACTACTTAAACCTAACTAACCTAAGGACATCACACACATCCATGCCCGAGGCAGGATTCGAACCTGCGACTGTAGCGGTCGTGCGGTTAAAGACTGTAGCACCTAGAACCGCTCGGCCACTCCGGCTCGCTACAGTGTTGTTCCTCCTGGTGTCATGATGTGGAGAGTCATCGGGTATGACTTCAGGTCGTGGCTGGTAGTGATTGATGGCACAACAGTGTGTCACAAACATCCTCCATCCTCAAACCTCACCCCTCATGTGACAGTGCCATGGAGCCAGTTGTCGACAGGACAGGGCTCAACCACACATACTACATGTCTCTATTCACTACCAGCATGATGTTGAGGTATTCCTCTAGCCACCAAGATCTCCAAATCTGTCTCAGACTGAACATGTGTGTGACCAGTGCAGATATCAACTCTATCCCAGTGACAGAATCCAGGATATCAAGGACCAGTTACAACAGTTGTGGATCACCATGGCCCAGGAAAGATACAACAGCTTTATGACATCCTTCCCAACCAAATCAATCCACATATCCGGACCAGAGGGGGCACAAGGTCATACTGATAAATTAGGTCATACTTGAAGTTCTATGTAAATTTGACTTGATATTGCAATCACTGAAATAATATCAGATACTCTCTCAACCTGGTAAGCTTCATTTCAGTTCCTCTTCCTGTTCTGGGTGCTTCACTTTTTTTGGTGGACAGTGTCTTTTTATTTTGCTATTGTTATGTTTGGCATTTGTTCCAGTTTCAAGTGAAAAATTTGATGTCATATTATATTACAGAAATAGGGGATCACTTGTCATTGTTGGCTGAGAAGGAATGAGAGGTTATTCAGTTCTCTAATTCGAAAAGATTTTTCTTTTCTTGTACACACAGACTTTTTCCTTCATTATGTTTCTTAAATAAATCAGTTTTATGTGTATAAATGTAATGTGTTGTGTTGAGTATAGACTTGTGTATCATACAGGGAAAAAGTAACATACAGTGCTGAAATATAGCTCAATCACTAGAAATACTGTCAAATTCAGTCACTTCCTCCAGATACACAGAGAAATTAGGAACTGAATGCAAGATATTAGAATACAGTGAGGTGATTAGGAAATGTTCGCCACCATCTCCCCTTCTAACATAACCAGCCTAGGTGACGAAAATTTCTTTGAGCACTGTACCTCAGCCGACCAGAGTGGCCGAGCGGTTCCAGGCGCTTCAGTCTGGAACCGCACGACCACTACGGTCGCTTGTTCGAATCCTGCCTCGGGCATGGATGTGTGTGATGTCTTTAGGTTAGTTAGGTTTAAGTAGTCCTAAGTCTAGGGGACTGATGACCTCAGATGTTAAGTCCCATAGTGCTCAGAGCCATTTGAACCATTTGAACTGCACCTCATAACAAAACCTCCAAAAAGAGCACAACTTGCTTCAGCTTGCTATAGGGGCAGATGGATAGAGAGTATACGACAAGTTGGTAAAATTGTCGAGAAATTAGGCCAAGACATAATTAAACATTGTATAAGGAACACTTTCAGTTAGTGGACTGGAGCCTGCCAGATTTATTAGCACGAAACATTAACAATATCAAGATAAAAGGAAAGGCAGCCAGAGAGAAGTGGTAATAGGTAGTGAAAATTATAGAGGGAAAATTCAGTTGTTCAAGAAATAGCAAAGCAGTGAATTGAGGAAATAGTACCTAGAAACAAAATTACATATTTTTACTTTCAAGTCATTTTTATGTGGTTAAGATGCTGAAAACACAACAGTTGTCAACATTATTAAACTGTTGTGTTTTTGACACCTTAACCACTTAAAAATGACTCAAAAGTAAAAATTGCAATTGTGAAAATTATGATAAATCATGCGATTCATGGTGAAAATGTTTTTGTTCAAAAAATTGATGGGACTGCAAACCTAAGACAAAGTCAGCTGTGTAAAATTATCAATGAAAGCTCATACAAGTGTGATAATATTGATATCACAATTCTGATAGTGGAATATTGTTATTAGTTGTTTAAGCTTGTTTTGAAATAATAATAATAATAATAATAAATAGCTTAGTAATTGTTAGAGCTCTATATGAAAGGAACTGTGGCTCTTAAAACCAGAAGCTATACCATGGAAGAATGTTTTAACTACATAAGCTAAATGAATCATAGAAATTGTTAGGAACCTGACATAATAAAGTTAATGACTTATGTCTGTCCTGACAGGTTTGGCAAAAGTCACTGAAAGGATAATGTATGACAGAACTTATGACAACGTAACTAATTAAAAATATTACAAGTCTTACAGCTTCTTTATATTGATGGTACCAACAGAGAAGTCTATATTTGATGAATTACGTGCATGAAAGATTAGAAGTCATTCTGCATCTCTACCATAAATTCAAATGAGATGTTTGAGCAATGAAAATCCAGGATGGAATAATGACAATATTATGAAAAGGATAGATTACTACTGTGCATATAGAGGAGATACTGAGTCACATACAGGCACAACTAAAAAGACTGCTAAACATATGAGCTGAGCTTTTCTCAGTGATTATGCTGAGTTGTGCTTGCGTGAATGTGTCTGTGTTGTCTACTTTAGAAGAAGGCCTTTTGGCTGAAAGCTTGTATGTTTGTTTGTGACTATCTATGACTCAACACATGTCCTCTGTATGGAGAGTAGCAATCTATCCTTTTCATAATATTGTCAGATTAGATTTTGTTTACATCTTAATTGAAAATCTGATATAATAATAAAATTTTACATTTATTTATGCAAATTGACACACACACACACACACACACACACACACACATACACACACAAGATTTCTTAAGTTTTCTTTTTACTAGTCACAGTAATGACAAGGCTATTTTTGTCCTGTAGACTGACTGCAAGGCAGCTTCAGGAAAGATATGTGCTGCTGTTCTTGCAAAAGAAGATTATCAGCTTGGTCACACTAAAGTTTTTCTTAAGGATGCTCATGATAGTATTCTTGAAGAAGCACGAGAGAAAGCTTTGGCAAATAGCATCCTGGTCTTGCAACGAAATGTTCGTGGCTGGGTACAGAGAAGAAGGTATTCACTCTTACATAATACTACCATAAAGTATATTTTCCATTCCTTTACAATTTGTTTTTGTCTTATATATTCTTATAACTGACTGAGTATACAGTGCACTTATCAGTTCCCGGTTCCCCTTTTTGTGTTCGAGTTAGATGGAAAATGGAAGGGGAAATGCACACAGTATTTGTAAATAAATGTAATCATTTCTCATCATAAGTTTCAATGAGCTGTTTGCTTGAAGCAGTTTTTGGTGTCTTGATTGCCTTTAATTTGTTGATGAGCTATACATGGCGTTTTGTTGTTATCCTCGAGATGCAGATACTGGGACATACATGTTACTCTTAGTTTCCTATCCTACTCTGCTTAGGTAGAAAAATTGTTTATAACAACTCCTGCTGGTGACTGTGTGGCGACCAGTGGAATGAAAAGTCAGGTCTGCAGGTGAATGACAATGGAGATCACAAGGTGAACAAGCAACTGGCACAAGTCCAAGGTGTTACCAAGTTGTCTAAACATATACTACAATTCAAGGGAAAACCAAAATCTCAAAATGTAACCAGGAAAGCTCAAAATGCTGTGCTATTTAATGGTGCAATACTCAGGCTTCAGAGACTAGCAAGAATCTGGCTGGCTGCTGGACTGTGGTATGTTGGTAAAGAGTTATTAGATGGTGGCACCACGTCGCCTGCTTACCACAGCAGCCGCACCCCATGTAGCCTCAAGCTGTGGGGCTGTCTTGTGGGGTCCGAGTATCTCAGACATGTTCTCTCTGTCAGTATTCTGGCTAGGTGGGGGACATGAACCACCCTCAGATACTAAACTTAGTTGACTGGAATTGCCTGGGGTGTAACTTCTTAATTGTTGGATGAGGACTCAAACCTGGGCTCTTGCCTTTCATGGGCAATACTGTTGCTGACAGGGTTAACCTTTCATAAATCATGGGCCACCTCACAGCATCCATCTGCCAGTACTTCTTTTGCACCTTACGAAGTCCTCAGAAGCTCTGCTGCTTGCATTGGTGGACTCATACTCATGGGAATACAGGTTCATACACTGAAAGATACTGTCTATTCCATTTGATCATTAGCTTCAGAAATCTTTAGAGATGATTTTTCCTCTAATGATGGATATGAAACAGAGAAGCACAATTAAAAACTGAAAAATACTCAGGGCTGCTACATTGAAAAAATCTTGCATTGGGTGAGGCGGAGGGAGGGGGGGAGGAGGAGGGGGGAGGGACCTACTTCATTTATACAGAAACGTAAATCACACTATCACTATCGACTGTAGGAAACCCTCTCATTCTTTTGTTAGCCTTGAAGACTAAAAATCCATCTTCAGGGGGAAAGGTTTTACAAAATGACGTGATTGCAAATTTCGAAAAAGGAAGTAAAAATTGTGCTTACTGGAGGAAATATTTATACTCTGCAAACCACCATAAAGTGCATGGCAGATGGTATGTCTCACTGTAGCAGTTTTTAGAGATTCTTCCTATTCCATTCACTTATGGAACATGGGCAGAATGATTGTTGGATTGCCTCTGTGATTGCAGTCATTATTCTAATCTTATCCTACAATCCCTATGTGAGCGGCACGTAGGGGCTTGTAGTACATTCCTAGTCATCATTTAAAACCAGTTCTTGAAACTTTGTTAATATACTTTCTTGGGATAGTTTACGTCTATCTTCAAGGGCTTCCAGTTCAGTTCCTTCAGTACCTCTTTGACACTCTCCCACAGATCAAACAACCTATGACAATTTGTGCTGCCCTTCTCTGTATACTTTCAGTATCCCCTGTTTGTCCTATTTAGTATGGGTCCCATATACTTGAGGAATATTCTAGAATGGTCACATGCATGATTTCTAAGCAATCTTCTTTGTAGACTGATTTCGCTTCCCAGCATTCTATCAATAAACTTGCTCCACAGTACCACAGCACACCGCTAGTGAATCAAAACAAAATATTGCAGCCCATTGATACAGTGGAGTATTGAGTGGTACTTTTTATGGCTAATTACTGAATGTCCATTGGATTTTCAACAGTTATTTATTTATTCCAGTGAGAGTCAGTTTCCGTACAACTGTATTTTATTTTGAAGTTTATCTTGTGTACAGGCAATTGATTTCAGGATAATGCTGTCTCATCTTCAGATACCTGTTAGGCTAGCTTCTTGAACTGAATGCTTTAGATACTGTAACAGTCATTCCATTAAGAGAGTCTGCCACACACTTTGATAATTCATGTCAAACATCCTCTACTCCCTTCATTGGGGGGTGGGGATTAAGAATTTCATTTTTAGCAGCAGCAGAAATGTTGTAGGAGTGTCTGTTCACTGTAGATGGCGAAAAAAGTCATCAGAACTGGTTTGTGCAGCAGCAATGTTTTCACTGCTGCTGAAAACAGATTACTGTTAGATATTCTCTTTTATTCATGAGCTGAGCATTTTGTTTCACCACATCTAGCATAATGCTACAGTAGTGTTGTGTGGGGCTTTCCATCTACCAGACTACAAACAAACTAAAAATTATGTAGTTAAAATTAGTTATTTAACTTTATTTTTTCACAGCCTTAATTAAAACTTTATGACAGTCCCTCATACATCAAAATACCTGCCAAGGAAAGAAGATACAGAACTTGCTTAAAATGTACTCATTTACTTGCCTCATCAAATGTGGATAAAATCCCAAACTTTTGATGAATGCCTCCATCATCATCATTGGGGGCCAAGTATGACTGTTGTAAAACAGACGAGACTCCTACTTTTATAAAAAAGTGGCTATAAAAATGGGAGCCTCATTAGTTTCATGACAGTCAGACTGACAGTAACCCTGAAACTGGTGGTGCACCCACTTTTACAGTTGATGTTGCCCTCACAGCGACACAGGGAAAAAATTGATAAAGTTTCAGCAAGTTTATTGACAAACAAAATTATGTCTGTGTCGACGGTAAGAAAAAAAGGCACAAAATACAGCACCTCACTTGGTACTGGTACAGAGGCATGACAGAGCTGGTATCTAAAAATCATCTAACTGTTTCTACTTTGTACTAATACCACTGGGAGCTTCATAGGGAAATACACTTGCAGAGAAATAATCTGATTTCTGAGAATGTCGGCCTGGTTAGTTCCAACTCAGGCACAGAAAAGTCTATCTTTAATGCATTCTAAATCCACAGAGGAAACAATGATAAAAGCTGAGAACAGCAGCATTAATCCCTACAATGGGCTTGAGGAGTGTCCTGAGATGATGCGATGGATAGCACTCACCCGGAGGTCAGGAGAGACTCTTGAAACTGGCTCGTGTAGTGCATACACCAGCCTTTATAGTTTATGTCAGGAGTATAGTTATGGTACTGTTTTCTTGTCACATGTTGTGCAGACATGAATAGGTTCCTCGGAAGTGACAACCCCTGGCAGTGCTGGTACTGCTGCGTGGTGTCCAGTTGAGAGTATGACATGGAGAGCTTGTGATGCCAAGGTGTGCAGCAGCCATGTAGACTGCATGTATGCCCGAGGTGCCTGGGGGTTTGCTGCTCTCTTTTTCATGGATTTCTGATATAGCAATAACCTCTCCTGTAAAAGTAGGAGCCTCTGCAGTTTTGTGATAGTCAGCACTAGTGTCCAATGACAGTGATGGAGGCAACCGTCAAAAGGCTGGGATTTTATCTGAATAAACCAAGAACTTTTTATGATAGGATTCCATAGCAAAAGACTTGATAGCCAGATACAGAACTTGACTGATTTGTCATCATTCATTTGACAATGAAAATAGCTTAAAATTTTTATGATTCATGAGGAGCTACAGACAGCAGTGACCATATGTAACATTGTCATATTGTACAAAAGAAAGAAAGAATAATAGTTCTGCCTTGGAGAAAGAATGGAAAAACTATTATGAATACAAATCTGCATGTGACACTCACCTAGTAAATACATTGAGGTGACAAAAGTCATGGGATAGTGATATTCACATATACAGATGGTGGTAGTATGGTGTACACAAGATATAAAAGGACAGTGCATTGGCAGTGCTGTCAATTGTACTCAGATGATTCATGCGAAAGGTGTCTGACATGGTTATGATTGCACTTTGGGAATTAACAGACTTTCAACACAAAATGGGTCGGAGCAAGACACATGTGACATTCCATTTTGGGAACTGTTAGGGAATTCACTATTCCAAGATACACAGTGTCAAGAGTGTGCCAACAACACCAAATGTCAGGCATTACCTCTGAACACGGACAACACTATGGCCGAGGGTCTTGTATTAACAACGGAGATCAGTGGCATTTCTGTAGAGTTGACAGTGCTAACAGACAAGCAACTCTGCATGAAATAACTACAGAAATCATTGTGGGACATATGACGAATGTATCCATTAGGACAGTGTGGTGAAAGGTGGAATTAATGGGCTCTGGTGACAGGCAGCCAATGTTAGTGCCTTAGCTAACAGCACATAATCACCTGTAGTGCCTCTCCTGGACTCATAGCTGACCCTACGTGAATGGAAAACTGTGGCCTGCTCAGGTGAGTCCCAGTTTCAGTTGGTAAGCACTGATGGTATGGTTTGAGTGTGATACAGACATTATGAAGCCATGGACCAAAATTGTTAACAAGATGCTGTGCAAGCTGGTGGTGGCTCCATAATAGTATGGGCTGTTTATATGGAATGGACTAGGTCCTCTGATCCAACTGGACAAATCATTGACTGGAAATGGCTTTGTTTGGCCACCGCGAGATCATTTGCAACCATTCATGGACTTCATGTTCACAAACAATGATGGGATTCTTATGAACGACAATGCGCCATTTCACTGGGCTACAGTTGTTTGCGATTGGCTTGAACAATATTCTGGACAATTCCAGCAAATGAGTGTCCATCCAGATTGCATGACATGAATCCCATCGAATATTTATGGGACATAATCAAGAGGTAGTTCATGCACATAATACTGCTCCGGCAACACTTTTGTGATTACAGATAGCTATAGAGACAGAATGGCTCAATATTTCTGCAGGGGGATTCCAACAATTTGTTGAGACAATGCCACCTGAAGTTGCTGCACTATGCTGGGTAAAAGGAGGTCCGACACGTGTTAGGAGGTATCCCATAACTTTTTTCACCTCACTGTAAACAGATATAGGTCTTTTACTTGAGCATAGTTACACAGAATACCCTTAGTTGTGTGGACATAAATCTGATAACTATACATGACTGGGATCAATAAAACACATTCACATGGCTTTGAAAGTTCTTAGTAGTTATTCCACTTTTTGGTGATGATATGCCCCTTTGAACCCATATATCCAGAGGAAATTTGCAAGGTAAGGCTTTGGAACTTGCTTAAGTGTGCTTGGACAAAAGTAGTAGTTATAAATGTTGTACAATATAAAATAGACACTACAAATTGATAAGATTGACTAATACCTACAAATTCATGTTAAGATGTAGTGACTGGAGTTGGCTGCTAAGTGGAATGAAAGTAAGTAAAATAAGACAGCTCTGTTCCTTTCATCTTTAGCTTCTTAGAGAGCAAATTACCAGAGTTCTTGGGAGATGATTGTTGTTGCTTTTGTTTCCATTGTCTTCAGTGCAAATACGAGTTGGATTCAGCCTGCATGCTAGTCTATCCTGTACAAGCCTCTTCATCTCTGGACAACTGCTGTGATCTACATCCATTTGAACTTGCTTACTGTATTTGCACACAATCCTCCCTTACAGTTTTTATCTCACCCCTGCACGCTTCCCTCCATTACCAAACTGACTATTTTCTGATGCCCCAGTATGTGTCCTATCAATAGGTCACATCATTTATTCAAGTTGTGTCATAAATTTCTTTTCTCTCCAGTTTGATTCAGCTCCTCCATATTAGTTACTGACCTATCCATTTAATCATCAGCAATCTTTTACAGCACTGTATTTCAGAAGCTTCTATTGTGTTTCTCTCTGAACAGCTTAGAATACATATTTAATGTCTGTAGAAAGGTATGTTCCACACAAATGTCTTCAGAAAAGACTTTTACACTTAAATTTGTATTAGGCTAGTCAGCTGCTGAGGCACTGGATGGGTAGCACTAAGTGCTACAGCCAGATAACTTGTTTGGCATATTCTATACACAAACATTGCTCATGAACCAGTCTGTCTATTAGAGAAAACTGTATCAATATCCCTACAATATTTCCCGAGATTTACCTTCAGATAGAGACAGAAAATATGTAGAAGTACTTTAATTTATAATAAATATAGATGTCCACAAATTCCCATTTTTCAGAAATACTTTTCTTGCTACTGACAGCTGCATTTTATGTCCTCTCTACTTCTGACATCATTGATTATATTTCTGCTGAGACAGCAAAACTCATGTGCCACTTACAGTGTCTCATTTCTTAATCTAATTCCCTCAGCATTGCATGTTTTAATTTGAGCACATTCCATTACACCTTTTTCTTTTCTTGGTATGTGATTTATAACCTCTTTTTACGGCAATATCCATTCCATTTAAATTTGCTGTCTCACAGAATTACAGTGTCATAAGCAAATATGAAACTTTGTATTTCTTCTCTCTGAACTTTAATTCCCTTTCCAGATTTATACTTGGTTTTTCTTTACTGCTTGCCCAGTCACAGATTACAACCCTGCCTCACCCCATTCTCAACTATGACTTCCCTTTCATATCCTTTGACTCTTTGTAACTGAAGTCTAGTTTCTGTACAAGTGGTAAATAATCTTTTGCTTCCTGTGTTTTATTTGTGCTACCTTCAAAATTCCAAAGACTGTAGTCCAAATACAAGTCTAAATACACAAATCCTATTTTCATGCCCTTGACAGCAAGGGATCAATTCACTTTGATTGACATTCTATTAGTAGTGATGAACAATGCTTTTATTATGTCATTGAACACTGAACATGAACAACAGGTAAATGGAAACCTGTCTACACAAGAAAATATGAGTCATTGCTTTATAACAAGAAAATGGATCACTGCTTGACAATTGCAACTTCAAAGTTAACACTTCATCTCACCAATAGGAAATTCTCACAGAGCCTTAGTACAGTCACTGGAACAGGCAGTTTCTCACAGTGTCAATAAATGCCAAATTCCAACGAGGCAGCGGTCAGCAATGAGCAGTGTCTGCACTTGCTGATGGCTGAGCAGCTTGAAGAACATGTAGCAGGCAGCGTCCAGTAAAGCCACGGTTGGTGGCAAGCAGTGGCTGCATAGAATGATGCCGTAGCAGCTCTTGTACCTTACGGGCTTGTTGAGGATATAGATGTTATAACCTTTAATCACCAATAATTGCGTGGATATTCAAACACACTCACTTAGGAACAATAGCTCGTTACATGATAACAACTCAGTATCTCTTATTCGACTGCCATGCCGTGACATGCAGCCGGCGCCGTTCGTAGCTAGGTGGCGCTCCCGCGCTCAGACGAGTTGCGGAGCGCCTCTATCGCCGTTTGCGCATACTGTCGTGGCAGCACTGTTAAATGTCGTGGCACTGTCACAACACTTTTCCCCCCCTTGAAAAAAAAACACTCACTTCCTTGGAGACATGGACAGTGCGGAAACATCCATGGCCTCGTGTGAGGCCCCGAGAAGATCCTGCGGAGAGACACGAGAGTATGGTCGAAAATGTCCAGGACGGAAGCTCGTGCGTGGAATGTGCCTCCTGGACGAGATGATGGGTGAAAACTCCAGAGCAGCATCCATAGGTGTCGTGGACCTGGGGGTGCGCTCCAGTGAGATGGGTCCCAGAGAAGGCGGTGTCACGACTGGGGCTGGTTCCGGTGTACCCGGAAGCGGTAGCGACATCGGCTGCATCAACACGTACAGTAGATCGGCAGCAGCGACAGGACTGGCTTCTTGGGCTGGTGGAGGCGAAGGAAGGGGCAGTGGCACCGGTGTGGCCACCACTTGTGGGCGCATCTGGTCCTAATGGCGAACAACCATGCCGTTGTCCGTACATATTTCACAAAGCCGGCGGCCGCGAATAGCCTTGACCACCCCTGGAATCCATTTAGGGCGAGATCCATACCCTTGTGCCCACACGTTGGCACCCACCGAGTATTTTCCCGTACTAGGGGGGACAGCACCAGGCTTGACAGGGTGAAGCAGGTGTAGTAGAGTGCACGGTTGGCGGCCATGCAAGAGTTCAGCAGGGCTGGGATCACCCAGAGGCGTGAATCGATAAGAACTCAGAAATTGCAGCAGAGCGTCATCTGTGGAAAAATCACTAAGGAATTTTTTCATCTGGCTTTTGAAAGTGCGGACAAGGCGCTCAACCTCCCCATTCGATTGCGGATGGAAGGGCGGTGCTGTAACATGATGAATCCCTTCTCCAGTACAAAAATCACGGAAGGCCTGCGAAGAGAACTGAGGGCCATTGTCCGTGACGATCGTGGATCGAAGACCTTCTAGCGCAAAGATTTTGGACAAAGCCAGCGTCGTCGCCGCAGTGGTGGGCGACGGACATCGAACAACAAACGGAAACTTCGAGAAGGCGTCAATCAACAGTAGCCAATAAGTACCGAGGAATGGGCCGGCAAAGTCAGCGTGCACCCGTTCCCATGGCTGCGCCGGATCAGGCCATGGAGAGGGCATTGTACGAGGTGCAGCCAGTTGTTGAGCACACTGACCACATGGAGCAACCATGTGGGTGATGTCCGAATCAATACCGGGCCAATAAATATGCCTGCGGGCCAGGGACTTAGTCCGAGAAATTCCCCAATGGCCTTCATGCAACAGTTTGAGAACATCTTTGCGAAGAGAGGCTGGCACCACGACCCGTGGAGATGCGCCATCCGTGGTCAGAAGAACAACACCATCACGAACAGACAGACAAAGGCGCAAGGCATGGTAGTTGCGAAGGGGATCCGATGCCCGGCCCTTGGTCCTGTCCAGCCAACCCCGTTGAACAAAACCGATCACCTGACGCAGGACCGGATCCCGCGCAGTAGCCGACGCGACCTGCGAACCTGTAAGGGGAAAACCCTCGACTGCACGAAGTTCTTCCTCATCAATGTGGAAACAGAGTAGTTCATCACGATTGGAAACCGGGCTGGGGCCCATCGGCAATCGCGACAATGCGTCAGTGTTGGCGTGCTGGGCCGTAGGGCGATAGTGAATCCCATAGTGAAAATGAGACAAGTATAAGGCCCAACATTGCAGGCGGCGGTGAGCTACCTTATCCGGAAGCGACGCCGATGGGCTGAACAGAGAGACCAGCAGCTTGCGGTCGGTGATGAGGTGAAACTTAGAACCATATAAAAAAACGCTGAACTTTTTTAGAGCATAAATGATAGTGAGCGCCTCCTTTTAGATTTGAGAGTAACGCCATTGCGCATCGTTGAGGGTCTTGGAAGCATAGGCGATGGGTCGTTCCGATCCATCCTCATACCGATGGGCGAGAACAGCCCCTAGGCCATACTGTGACGCGTCAGTCGCCAGAACCAAGTGCTGGCCCGGACGGAATGTGGCAAGACAAGGCGCCAACTGCAAATGAGCCTTCAGGCGGACAAAAGCCTGCTCACACTCGTCGGACCAACAGAAAAGGACGGTTTTGCGTAACAGCTGATGCAGAGGATGAGCTACCGCCGCCGCAGATGGAATGAATTTGTGATAATAAGCAATCTTGCCTAGAAACGCCTGAAGTTCTTTGACCATAGACGGCCGGGGTAAAGCGTTAATGGCCGCAACGTGCTGACGTATAGGACGTATACCCTCACGGGACAAATGGAAACCAAGATACACAATGGAGGGTTGGAAGAACTGTGACTTGTCCAGATTGCACCTCAACCCAGCCGAATGCAAAACCCAAAACAGTGAACGCAAATTGCGAAGGTGCTCCTCAGTGGAGGCCCCCGTGATGACAATGTCATCCAGATATTTTATGCAGCCAGGAACGGAAACCGTGAGCTGTTCCAAAAACCGCTGAAAAATGGCCGGCACGCTAGCGACTCCAAATGGTAACCGCTAGTACTGATACAACCCACAAGGAGTGTTGATGAGGAGAAATTCCTTGGAAGAAGCATCCAACGGCAACTGATGGTACGCCTCCGATAAGTCAAGTTTGGAAAAGAACTGGCCCCCAGCGAGCTTGGTAAATAACTCCTCAGGACGGGGAAGAGGATAAGTGTCAATGAGGCTCTGAGCGTTGACAGTGGCTTTAAAATCACCACACAATCGCAGACTCCCGTTTGGTTTAGAAACCACCACGATTGGTGATGCCCATTCGCTGGAGGTAACAGGAAGGAGAATCCCTGAAGCTGTTAACCTGTCTATCTCAGCCTTGACAGGTGCACGCAATGCAACCGGAATAGGGCGTGCCCAGAAAAACTTAGGGCGAGCTGTAGATTTAAGAGTAATGTGGGCTTCAAATTCCTTGGCACGACCCACCCGAGAACACGGACGAAAATTCAGAACACAATCCATCCAGCTGTTGATACGGAATATCCTCAGATATGAGGTGCACATCATCGTCAATGGAGAACCCGAACAACTGGAAAGCATCATAACCGAACAGGTTTTCAGTGCCCGCATGATCCACGACATAAAACGTGAGGGGCCTAACAACAGACTTGTAGGCAGTGGAAGCATCAAACTGGCCAATGATAGGAATTTTCTGTTTATTATAAGTTCTCAGATTTCGCGTAACTCGAGACAAGGGAGGGGAGCCCAACTCCAAATACGTGCGAGATTTAATGAGAGTTACTGCAGAGCTAGTGTCCACTTGCATGCGAATGTCTTTATCCAGAACGCGAACAGTAACAAACAACTTATTTGTTTGAGAAAGCACACAGTTAACATCCATGTACGATGCCTCGTCCTCGTTGACAGGAACTTTAGGGGACTGACACACAGAAGCAATGTGGCCTTCTTTCCTACATGAATTACAAGTGGCCCAACGTTTTGGACACGTGGCCCTCTCATGCTGTACGAAACAACGTGGACAAGAAGGAAGTGCGGAACGAACCTGCTTCTGTGGTTGCTGTTTTCGCTGCGAGAGTTGCGGCCCAACGCGACGTTGTTTACGCAAGTGAACCGCCGCCACATCTTCGTTCTCCTGTGAAACAGGTAAATTGTCCGTGTCGAAAGTTGACTGTACAGCGCCTACATCACACCATGCGTCTATTTGCACACCAGCAGCGTGAGACACTTCAAAGGATTGAGCGATGCTTAGAACTTCGGACAACGACAGGTTTGGCAGTTGGAGGGCACGTTGCCCAACTTCTTTATCAGGAGCAAGCCGTAGAATAGCATCCCTAACCATTGAATCAGCATAAGACTCATGATGAGTGTCCGTGACAAACTGACATTTCCTACTCAGACCGTGTAGTTCCGCTGCCCAAGCCCGGTAAGATTGATGGGGCTGTTTACGACACCAGTAGAACGCCATGCGGGCGGCAACAACGTGGGTGTTTTTTCGGTAATAGTTAGACAATAAGTCACACATTTCTTGGAAGGACAGAGAGGCAGGTTCCCACAGAGGGGCTAACTGAGATAGCAGCTGATAGATCCGTGGGGAAATCCAAGATAGAAATAACGACTTACACATAGGAGCATCGACAACGCCGAAAGCCAAGAAGTGTTGCCGCAAACGCTTCTCATAATCCTCCCAGTCTTCAGCGGCCTCGTCGTAAGGAGGGAATGGAGGCGGAGAAGAGGAAGACAGACGATGAGTAAGCGACATCGACAGCGCCTGAATAGCAGCCGTCAGCTGTGTTTGTTGTGCCTGAATAGCAGCCGTCAGCTGTGTTTGTTGTTCAATGAGCGCTTGCATAAGCTGCCCCATGTCTGCCCCATCACGAACACACAAATCCACAACGCAGTGAAAATATCCCACCTCATCGCCAAAAAGTGTTATAACCATTAATCACCAATAATTGAGTGGATATTCAAACACACTCACTTAGGAACAATAGCTCGTTACATGATAACAACTCAGTATCTCTTATTCGACTGCCGTGCCGTGACATGCGGCCGGCGCCGTTCGTAGCTAGGTGGCTCTCCCGCACTCAGCCGAGCTGCGGAGCGCCTCTATCGCCGTTTGCGCGTACTGTCGTGGCGGCACTGTTAAATGTCGTGGCACTGTCACAACAATAGAGAGGTTGAATCCAATGAGGCAGTGGTCAGTAGCAAGTGGTAACCACAAGGGGAAAGCGTGGAAAGCATGCTGCACACAGAGTCCTACAAGGCTACGGTCAGCAGTGGTATGTCTATATCCACCAGGGAGATGACTAATATCAAGGACTGGAGCTCAGCTGGTTATATATACACCCAGTGGAAGCCTACTCTATTGGTTTCCAGGTGGCACATGACCAGCATAGGAAAATATTTCTGTGATGGTGGCACACCTTGGGGTGGTGAATGTTGGTGTCTTGGTGTCATGCTGAGCTTTCAATAAGCCTGCCAGTAAACATGTTTATATTTATCAGCATTTGACATGTGGTCTTCCACCAATCAAGTGTTTATTGTCATTGGTTGAGCAGTAGTGAGATGGTCACTGGCCATCTGATTGTATTGTGGTACAACTGATTTTCTAAGGAGTACTGCATATGAATATAATACCTATAAATGTTGGTTTGTCTCTGTTTAAGAGATTAGACTGTCATTATTAGCTATTATGATAACCTGCATATTTTATTGCAGCATTATATAAATTAAATGTACAGAGGAGAATAATTTATTATACTTGTATAACTGTGCATTGGATGAGGAGTATTGTGCTGACCCAGCATTTATTACCAGCAAACAAAGGGGCCATGGAAGGTGTCCTGGTGGATGGCAGTGGCCATTTGCACAAAGTGATGAATCCCATGGGCGACCAGTTTGATCAGAGTCCAGGGATAGTCAAGAGTATGCCTATGAGGGAGTGTCACCAGGCAGAGATTGACAGATGGAAGTCTGCATCATGCAGAGCCCTATCCTTGAAAAAATTTTATGTATATGAGATATGCCAGACAATATTACACTCCCTGTAGGAGCAAGACCAGATGCGTGAGGAAGGAGAGGTGGGGATATGGAAAGGGGCCTGGTGTGGGTGTCACAAGAGCCCAGCATGACCACAAGGATGACAACTGCCTGTGGACATCGGTGGCCCGTGGGAACAGGACTTGACCAATGGTGGTCGCTTGTCAGATGACTGAAGGCAGTTAGCTGGAACTGAGCTGCTGAAGTGAGCTCCAGTAGATGGGCTATGCAAGTGACAAGCTTATGCATGGAATTGAGCGGAAAGTGTAAGGTGCTGTGATTCCATTCACATGACCTAAGGACTGACACAGAGTTTGGAAATGTCAGCAGTGATCAATTAGAAGGTGGAGGACCACTGAGAAATGTATGAGAAATGCTGGAGGCAGATAGGTGGGCCTTCAGCTGATTGGATTTGAGTGCACTAGGTGCGACATCTGTGGTTAACTGGGGAAGAAGGGGATTTTGTGATGTGGCATGGGAGAAGGGTGAAGAGTGCTGCAGGAAGCTGAAGGCAATAACTGAAGAAATGAGGCCAGAGGGAAGGCCATCGGTATGATGATACTGATGGTCCTTGGAGGTCTTGCTGCTGATGCAGGACACAACTAGGCTGATGCGGCTGGGCACCAATGAGACCAGCATCATTGGGTCTGGCATCAACATGTGGCAGACTGGTGGGTAGTTGGCAGGAACCAATGGTTTCAACTGGCTAGTGACAGACCAGTGGCACAGTGGCAGGGAGCCGACAGGCTTGGCCAGATGGTGATGGGCCAGTGGGATGTCGATGGGGCTAGCATGAATGGGTGGAGAGGCCATTAGTATGTTGTCAGAGCACTGAACAGCTCTACCAGAATGCAGTGGGCCAGTGTGACACTGGCAGGGGCTTATAGGCTTTATCTGAAGTGGTTGCAATGGCCTTGCTGGTTGTGCAGGAGCCGGTGTTGTGGGGGTCAGAGGTGCAGGAGCTAGATGTGTAAGAGCCAGAGGCACTGTCCATAGACTCACTGGAACCAGGGAATGATGGTGGGGATGGTGGAGGAAAAAGCATCTCTCCACATGCCTGACCTGTCACCAGTGTAGTATGTGTGGGCTTGAATTCCACAATTTGCTCACAGCATTGCTCCCACTGTATATGTAGCACTTGTTCCTGGAGGTGTAACCAGTTCTGCCAGCATTGCAGGAAAGCCAGGTCCACAGCGGTCACCAATGAACAAGAGTAGTGTAGTGTCTGAGTTTAAAAAGAAAATGTTACAACTTAACTCGGGCTTGTACGCAAACTTTTATCATGACTCGTGTGCAAAAGGGGTTCAGTTGTGCACAGTTGCATTCACTCCCAGCAGTGAATGAATTCAAGTATTTATCTAAATCACGATCATTCACAAATGATTTACACTGACAACAGTTTAGAATGAAAACGTTTTTATTTTACTAAATCACATCCACAAAACAAACTGATGGCCACGTGATACTATGTCGGCAGCCCTTAGCTGCACCGACCTTACCACAACTACGGACCACGATCAAAAGACCATGACCTTTGTCCCCTATCCTCTGTTCTGTGTCCGGTCATGTGACTCTACATTAGTCAAACATATTATTTCTAAACATGGCCATCATGCATTTACAATGTTACAATATTAAAATACGTAAAACTAAATACCTTATATTATTTTGTAGACAATCATCAGATTATTTACATATTTAAGGGCACTCCACTTTTTGGCAGTTTCACCCCTCTTCTTTTGTTTAATCACGTCTTTGCATAAAAGGTGTGGCCTATGAAATACTCATTTTGCTTTACATAGATCGAAAACTGAACAGTACCATCACAATAAAAGACAATAACTTATTATGCAGAGGTTCTCAAACATCCTTACAACTTCATTTTTATATAAAACATGTTCTTTAATGTCCAAAATATTTTCCCTGCTACTATGCTTTAAATTTGAGTTTTGAACCATTGAAGAGTTCTTATGTTTATGGAGTACTCTTATTTCAGTGATCAGATACCCAGCAAATCCAATGATTAGCAAGACAAGCACACCTTACATTATTAAAATATGTACCAAGTTATGCACTGAGACATAGGCAATTATGTAACTAAGTAATTCAATGTGAAACTGTTATATGCAGCCTCCTCTCTTTATCAAGAAGGTGACTCCATAAATGTATTGACTTGTGCTTGCTACACCCCAACTGTTCTTCCACAGTAAACATTACCACATCCAGCAAATTAGTTACACTATTACAGTATCCCTTGTAACCTCACAACATGAAAATGTCACATGTGTATTATCGTCAGACATCACCAGTTCTGTGCCCATGAGTGCAAGGGAACAACACACTTTACTTGACATTTCACTGGTTAGTGAAGAATAATGCTTTTATTATATAACCAAACGTTAAATATGAAGAACAGGTAAAATAGAAACCCGCCACACAACAAAGTAAGAGTCACTGCTTCACAACATGAAATTAAGAGTGACTGCTTGATACGTGCAACTGTAAGGTTAACACTGCACCCCATCAATACAAAGTTCTCACAGAGTCTAAGTTCCCTCATAGTAATAGGAAGTATCTCACAGTCCTAACAAGACAGTGGTCAGCAAGACTGGTGCCTCAACCTGATGATGGCTGGGTGGTCTGAAAAACATATGGCAGGCACCATCCAGCAAGGCAGCATGTGACTGACAAAGAAAAATTGTTCTGTGATGGTGGTGCCACTTGGGATGACAATGACACCTTGATGTTGTGCAGAGATTTTTGGAAGCCTGCCAGTAAACATGTTCATATGTATCAGCAGTAGACACGAGGTCTTCCACCAATCCAGCATTTATTATTGTTGCTTAAGCTGTGGTTTGATGGTCACTGGCCATCTGGTTGTATTGTGCTACAGGTGATTTCCTAGGGGGTACTGCTTATGGATAGAACACCTATAAATGTTGGTTTGTCCCTGTATAAGAGATTAAACTGTTGTTATTAGCTATTACTATGGTACCACAAGCTATAATAACATATGCATTTTATTGCAGCATTATATAAACTAGATGTATGAGTAAGAGAATATTTGTCATACTTGTGTAACTGTATGTCTGCATTGCTTTCTTGTAATTAAAAAGGAAGAGTGGAGTGTGACAACTTGTCAGGGAGTGTGACAACTTGTCAGAGTCAGAACATGAGATAAGTTAGAGAAGGATTTGGGGAAGAAGAGGATAGTTAGAGATTTGATTGAACTCAGCTCTTCTTGAATAGAAGTCTACTGTATTAATCATTATGCCACCTCATTCAGTTATTATGTCGTTTGACTAGGGCCTCCTGTTCGGTAGACCGTCTGCCTGGTGCAAGTCTTTTGATTTGACACCACGTCGGTGACTTGCATGTCGATGGGGATGAAATGATGATGGTTAGGACAACACAACACCCAGTCCCTGAGCGGAGAAAATCTCCGACCCAACCAGGAATCGAACCCAGGCCCTTAGGATTGACATTCTGTCATGCTGACCACTCAGCTACTGGGGGTGGACACCTCATTCAGTTCATGGAAAAATGATAGACCGTCTCCCCTCATTGTTACATGGCAAGTGGGTCCCTTTCATCTTGAGGTCTGAGTGACCTGTCTATCCTTTCTAACCTTCCCCAACCTATCCCACCATCATCCATGGAGAAGGAACTAACAGTTCCAAAAACTAAAGCAGTTTATTGCACTTTTATATGCATACTGCAATTTCATCTTCTGAAGATAGGTACTGCTCAGCCGTTCTTGTTATACGTTTATCTTTTGGCCAAAGACTTTTTCTGAAAAGAAAACACACACACATTTATACAATCAAGCACACCTCACACAAACATGACCACCATCTCTGGAACTTACGGCGTAAGCTTATTGACACCAGTGCTTACTAATTTAAGTTATAATTACAGCACTGAAGATGGTCACTAAGTGACCGAAAATCGATTTTGCGATAATAAACAAAAATATACGACCAATGCTGTCTCTCCTTCGAAGTATACAAATACTTTCGCTTGTGACATTTTCCTAGTGATTGTTTCAGTGCTTTTACAGTAAGGCTACTCTCATTTTTATACACATCATTACTTCCTCCGATTATGACACAGTTCACAACACTTTTTACTGCAGTTTCACATCTTTTCAGCATTTCTCATAAGGGAGTTCCAGGTTTTGTAAATCCAGTGACTTTATAGTCTGACTGGATATCGGACATGATTGTAGCCAATCCCTTACCATGACACGTTGATAGAATGTAAATTTTTTCTTTTTCCTTCACTGTTTGTTCTTCTGTCTTCCATTCCTTGTTGTCACATATTATGTTAACACCATGTTTATGTTTAACAGGACATAACGGTAACAATTTGCCACAGGCATTTTTTTGGTCCATAGATGTGTATGAGCAGTTTCCTGCAGCACTGAGATTTTTTTTCGTGGCTTTTGACTGTCTGAATTTAACACCTCATATCTGTTCATTAGTGGAACATGATAAACATTCATATTTAACACAGGGCGGGAGCATTTCTTAGGCCTAATAAACAAACACTCCTGTTCGCAGCTTTGCGTCTCTGTCGGTATGTCCACATACTGAAGCAAACTTTTCAGCATTTCAGCTTATTATCTGGCATTAGTTAAGTCATTTTGTAGTTCTTCCCTCACACTTACTTCAAGTCTTGCATTACACATCTCTAAGGCAGCTTCAGGACCTTTGGACTCAGTTCCAGAATCACACAAATTTTTAGTAAGATTTGCTTCCGTGAAGCAACATGAATGATACCATTTGTGTGTCACTACACGTGTTCTGACACCTTTTATCACTTTTTTCATATAGTAGACAATTTACTGATGATAATTTACTGATATTTACTGTGCAATCTACCAGTAAGTCCATGTGTTCCGCCATCTTGAATTACACTCTAATGGCAACTAATGACCAAATATTGAAGAACAGTATGAGTAAGTTGGAACAATTCATTATGTATTCACTAAAAGTGATGGATGCAGGACTAAAGATGTTATACACAGTTCAGCCTCAGCAGCTAGATGGAATGGACATGTGTGCAAGTTGTGCTTCTGTGAACGTATCTGATCAGAATGTTATCTGATCAAAATTGATGTCATCTTTCTACATGTACTAATTTTCTGGCAGTGTGTTAGTGAACCAAAACATAAAAATTTTGTGACTGAATATGTAGGTGCCTTAACCAATCCACAGATTTTAATGTGATTCATTGCAGTTCATTGACTCCACCACGAAATTTTGATAATAAATGCTCTTTAGTCAGGTGCTGCACAACAATCCCACAGTTGCACATCAGGACATCCCTGAATCCCCATTCATATGAACAGATACCACACCTTCCATGCCATGTACGGAATCAGAGCTGTCCATAGTTTCCTCAAAGGACCAAATCAACTCACAGTTTTGTTAGGATCAGTAACAAAGTGAGAATTTGCTGGAGGAAACATCTGATACAGGTGTTCATTTTTTCCGCGCACTATACGAGATTGGAATAATAGAGAATTATGAAGGTGGTTCAATGAACCCTCTGCCAGGCAGTTAAATGTGATTTGCGGAGTGTCCATGTAGATGTAGGTATAGATGCCAAACCTTTTTCCATTCTTGGCACACATCACACACAAGAGTCGCACCTCATGTTGACCATGGTGGCTTATTGGATTTAAGACTGCTGGTGGATATATTCTGCAGCTGGGTACACAGAAGTAGGTTTTGATAAGTAATACACTTTTGGAACTCTCTGACTGTCTAATTGATGGTGATGCAGTATTATGTAATACAGGCAGCTATGGAAGTCGTGGTGATTTAGTAGTGCCACTAATTATTCTCATTGCTTGATTTAGTTTAACATCAACTTTGCTTGCATGTGCACTGTTTTTTCCATGCTGGAGCACAGTACTATGTTGAAGAGTGGACCAGTGCCAACATAGCAGTACAAAGAGTATCTGCATTTGCACCCCATCCTGACTGAGCTAGTTCTCTAATAATATCAGTTCTTGTGTTCACTTTTTTAACTATATTTTTGGTGGTTCTTAAAAGCAAGGATCCAGTCCAAAATGACTCCCAAGTTTTTAGGTGTGGGCTATGTTCCAGAGGAACATTTTCAAAGATCACATTTAATTTGTCATTTGCCCCACAGTTCTTATGATGGTAAGAATTTACCTCTTCTTGAGATGGATTTGGCTTCAATCTCTAGTACTTGAAGTAATTATCCATTGTATTTAAATCTGTCATAAAAACTCTTTCATACTCCGTCAGGTTTCCTGTTTGATATGATAAGCTAGTTCTAGATCAACATGAAATTCTATCTTTTTAACATTTATGTTGGACTTATTGCCGGTATAAAGGTTAAAAAGGATTGGTGATAGCATAGAGCCCTGCAGTAACCTATCATTCAACCTTTGCCATCTACTTCATTTTACTCCAAGGGATACTTGGAATCACCTGTTGAAAGGGATGCTGTCCATTAGATTAACCAATACTTTGCATGGTAAGGTCTCTGCAAATTGAAGTAGCAGGTTGTGGCACCGTAAGGTATAAAATGTGGCCATAAGATCAACAAATGCTACTGCTGTCCGTAGTTTGTGCTGGTAGCCTGCTTTGATAAAGGCTGTTAAAATCAATAACTGAACTGATCACAGCTGCTGCGATTCTTTTGAAAACCAGCTTGTCGGAGTGGAATTACTTTGTCTTTTAATGACTGGGTTTGATTTAGCAACATTCATTATAGCAGTTTATAAAATACACTAAGTAGTGATATAGGTCTTTAATGTGATGATTCATTGCCAACTTTGTCAGGTTTTTTGGCAGTTATTACTTTTGCAGCCCTAAATTTTGTTGGCAGTTTTCAGATAATCAGAATCATATTATATGGCTGTAACAAGCACTGCTTACAAGGGAACCTCCCCATCAAACCCCCCTCAGATTTAGTTATAAGTTGTCACAGTGGATAGGCCTCGAAAAACTGAACACAGATCAATCGAGAAAACAGGAAGAAGTTGTGTGGAACTATGAAAAAATAAGCAAAATATATAAACTGAGTAGTCCATGCGCAAGATATGCAACAACAAGGATAGTGGGAGCTCAGGAGTGCCGTGGTCCCGTGGTTAGGGTGAGCAGGTGCGGAACGAGAGGTCTTTGGTTCAAGTCTTCCCTCGAATGAAAATTTTACTTTCTTTATTTTTGGAAAGTTATGATCTGTCTGTTCGTTCATTGACGTCTCTGTTCACTGTAATAAGTTTAGTGTCTGTGTTTTGCGACCGCACCGCAAAACCGTGCGATTAGTAGATGAAAGGACATGCCTCTCCAATGGGAACCGAAAACATTTGATCACAAGGTCATAGGTCAACCGATTCCTCCACAGGAAAACACGTCTGATATATTCTATACGACACTGGTGACGGCATGTGCGTCACATGACAGGAATATGTTGTCGACCCACCTAACTTGTACACTCGGCAAATGGGTAAAAAGATTCTTCTATCTTGCCCGATTTAGGTTTTCTTGTGGATGTGATAATCACTCCCAAAAAGTGATGAAAACTTGTACACTCGGCGAATGGGTAAAAAGATTCTTCTACCTTGCCCGATTTAGGTTTTCTTGTGGATGTGATAATCACTCCCAAAAAGTGATGAAAACTTGTACACTCGGCGAATGGGTAAAAAGATTCTTCTACCTTGCCCGATTTAGGTTTTCTTGTGGATGTGATAATCACTCCCAAAAGGGATGAAAACATAAGAGTTTGTCACATAAACTGCAACAAATGAATTGTCTGAAAATAAAAAAATTAAACTTTTCGCTCGAGGGAAGACTTGAACCAAGGACCTCTCGTTCCGCAGCTGCTCACCCTAACCACGGGACCACGGTACTCCTTAGCTTACATTACCCTTCATGTTACAAATGTTGTGCAAGGACTACTCAGTTTGTATATTTTGCTTATTTTTTCATAGTTCCACACAATTTCTTCCTGTTTTCTCGATTGATCTGTGTTCAGTTTGTCAAGGCCTATCCACTGTGCCAACTTATAACTAAATCTGAGGGGGTGCAATGGGGAGGTTCCCTTGTTAGATTTCAGGCCTGTATTTTTCATTGAACTCTGGATTCACTTCATCAAAACCAGTCACTTTGTTTACACCCACACTTTTCAAAGCTTCCTCCAGCTCATCAGTTGTGAACTTGCATGAGATCTCTGTATGGGGGAGTAGCTGAGGGCACTTGAATCATAACTGTGTCCCGACAAGTCTACTGTGGTTTTTGTTCATAACTGCTTCAGACTTTTGCAAAAAGTGTGTTGTGGCTTTGGAATAATGTTGCATTGATATCATTCAGGCTTAGAATATGCATCCAGTTCATTCTTTAGTTGCCAAAATTTGTGAGTTGAGTGCATGAAATCGTGACTCTCTGTAACTTCTTCACTTCTCTCTCCTGTGCTAATTAAGACTTGGAGAAGTTCATCTGCTGTTTTTTTTTGAATGTGTAACTGGATGGTCCTCATATAACTCACCATACTGATCCATATCATCCTGTTTCCACTGGATTTCACTCTTTTATTTTTTGCTTCTTTGACAGCTTTAATAAATTAGTAATTTGCGCAGGAACTAGTTCAACAATCACATCCAGTTTACAACATATTGTAGACAATCCACTTTTTTAAAATTCCTTCAATCTTTAGCAGTTGATCTTATTTGTGGTATATGGACGCCATAACCGATAAAAGTGGACTTATGTTGGATGTGGAGTAAAGAGCGTATTATTTTCCTATTTGCCAGTTAATTTCTATTAGCATGGCTGCTCTCTCTTGCTTGCTTGGTCTGATGGTTCTGGCTGCCATGTACTACTGTTTCTTTTCCCCTACTGCTTGGCTTATGAGAGAGCTGGGGTTTTAGTAGTCTTCCATAACTGCCATAGGTGTCACATGTGAGGGTTTGTCATACTTATTTCATCAGATTTTTTTCTTCATTTCCTTGATGCTATGGCACCACTTGATGTATTTCTCAATTGTTGTGACGTCCTTTCCCAGAAGAGCTTGGTACATGTTGTCTGCGATTCCTTCCATCAAGGGTGAGATTTTGTCGACTTCCGTCATATTTGGATCCACAATGTGCTATAGGGCCAAAACATTCTGTACGTTAGACTGTGTCATTTCCCCATGATGTTTGGCCCTGATCTTCAGTTATCCTCCCACTAAGCAGACTTGTTGCTGATTATCATCAAATGTTTTCCTGAGTTGACCTGGAATTTACTCCAGCTAATGAGCTACTCCTCGCTGTTCTTAATCCACTGCTGGGCTGTGAAATCTGAGTAAAAGTAAGCATTTGGCAAACACATTATGTCATCCTAAGTGTTTTATTTGGTGACTCAGTTGAATCCTTTGAGCCTATTTGTCAGGCTGTGATCAGCATCTCCAGAAAACACTGACAGATACTGATTGTGCAGCTGACTTGCTGGTGCTTAGAAACCCTGAATGTACAGGTCTTGGGAGCAATGTACTACATGTATATTGGTTTCTGTCCATGTAGATGACAACTTCTGTCTTGCCTGGTTGTAATGTGGAGGTTTTGAAGCACTCATTGTCTCCATCAATTGATGTCATGCTGTAACCACAATCAAGTCAAAATCAGAAAGCACGCTCATCAACAAAGTACACTACTTAACACAGAAAATGTGTACTGTGAACAGTGATGTATAGGCAGAACAGAACTGAACTCCTGGATAGAGAGTGGTGCTGTTTATGCAAATGTAGAATATTCCTGAACATGAAACCATTACAAACATAAAAAAATCCAAGGACCTTCCAGAAAGAACAAATACTGAATAACAGATAATTGCTGGTAGTGGGGTTGAGATGGCATTCTACAGTATGCCAACCAGTGACACTAATCATATGCCACACTACAGCCAGCACAGCTCTTGGTATCATTATTTATCTGTAAATTCATTGTGAAGAATAATATATGTGAATTAGTGTGTAGAAACAAAAGTAACAAAACTGGTGACTTTAATGATGAACATAACAGTAACAGTTGCAATATTTATTATTTACTGACAAATCAGAACCAGTTTCAGCCTCACAGAAAGCCATTATGAAGTGGAGACAAAATGATCTGATCAAGTACACCTCATGTCCTGCCTAAAACTTGAATCTGACAGTACTTCATGCGTACCTAGATGCTTTTGTATTCTTGATATTAAGGATGTAATAGTTTTAGAATAGGTATGAATTTTTCTTCTGTAGTAAAGTATACACTGAAATGGAACTTTCTAACAAATAGAAATGTTGTTCCAGATTGTGACTCACCTAGAAATCTTGATGTTTTAAAATTTATGCCTGATAATTGACAATGAGAGCTAAATGTGAAGTAATTAAAGTTTCTGTTTGTTAAATATCAACCACAATCTGAATGCATGGAGTTTGGAACTAGTGACAAATACAGCAGGAAGTTGTTAACACTTCTTTTGTAGGTTAAACCAAGTTCAGTAGGTCAGATTCATTAACCAGAATGCTTCAAAACACATTACATTTGCAAAGATCTGAAGTATTTGCAACTAAAAAAGTCTTCTGATATTTTTTAAACTGAAGAGTGACAGTGTGGCTTACAAAGAAATATACTGTGAGATAAACTGATTGTAATATTATTCAAAAAATATATGTGTCAAAATTATATGCTGATAAGGAGAGAGAGGTGTTAATCTGTATAATTTCTGTTATCAACTATGTGGCTCTGACACACACCATTGGTGGCGAAAGATGTGTATTATTTTTACTTCAGTAGTAGGCAGGCAGTATGGACATACTGTCTCTCTGTGTCCCAATTTTTTTACCTGCATAATCTTCCAGTATAATGTCATTGTAGAAATTCTGCATTTACAATAAGTCAAATGCGTGTTTTTCAGCCCTTCTAGAACATGTATTAATAGTATTTATTTAACAGCATTAGTAATAGTAACAGTAGTAGAAATAGTGTTACTAATAATATTTTATTTCATAGAATTTTTGCATATTTTCTCCTGTCATCTCTGTTGTTACTTTGCTTACTGTGTCCAGCAGTGAATTTGTGAAAAATGTGGTGCACTCATTCTTTCACTAGTCAAAGTTTGTTGCACATTCTTTATCTCAAACTTTGTTGCACATTCTTTATCTTTACATTTTTTTCTCTGCTGTTCAGTAGTTGACACCATGATATTTGTTACTTCTGCGACCAATCACCTTTTTTTTTTTTTTTTACCTCATAGTGTTTTTCCATCATTCCTTCCTCTCCAGCGCCCTTTATACAGCCAATGCCAGGTCCAGATTGGTATGATACATCTTCAGTATCATCAAGAACCAACCATATGTACAAATAGGCTACTTTTGTAATAGGTTTGCCTCTCTCAAGGTCATTTCATAGCTGCTGCCAGCTTCCTCCCCCCACCCCTTCAGCCTTGGGAGGAATCCATGTTCCCATTTTGTCTACATGTAGTTCACATAGCCAAATGCGACAAAGTGTTTGTTCAACATGTAACTGAATCAGAATGTGGAAAACTGCCTATAACCATATCCAGGCTGGCACACCAGCTCCCATCATTAATCTGTGAGGCAGTTTTTATCCAGGGCTGGTGTGCCGTGTCCCAGAAATGGGCACTTTAACTTGCTCAGCTATCTGTGGCGGTGGGGGGTGGGGGGAGGGGAGGTGGGGTAGTGCTTTCTCATTTATTTTACAACTTTAGACATCATACATTATTCAGAACTTTGTTGCTAGGTTATTTTCTTGTTCACATTTACTTCTTAATCCGTGAAATTAATAGTATCTTTTATAAGCAGATTGCATTCTGAAACTACCAAGCAGATTAAAACTACATGCTGGACCAAGACTTGAGCCTGAACCCTGGCTTTTGTGGGCAACACTCCTACCAGCTGAGCTGTCCAATCACCTGCCCTCACAGCTTTACTTCCACCAATACCTCTTCTGCCTACCTTCCAAACTTTGTACATGGTGAAACTTCCTGGCAGATTAAAACTGTGTGCCCGACCGAGACTCGAACTCGGGACCTTTGCCTTTCGCGGGCAAGTGCTCTACCAACTGAGCTACCCAAGCACAACTCACGCCCCGTCCTCACAGATTTACTTCTGCCAGTACCTCGTCTCCTACCTTCCAAACTTAACAGAAGCTCTTCTGCGAACCTTGCAGAACTAGCACTCCTGAAAGAAAGGATATTGCGGACACATGGCTTAGCCACAGCCTGGGGGATGTTTCCAGAATGAGATTTTCACTCTGCAGCGGAGTGTGCACTGATATGAAACTTCCTGGCAGATTAAAACTGTGTGCCGGACTGAGTTCGAGTCTCGGTCAGGCACACAGTTTTAATCTGCCAGGAAGTTTCAAATCAGTGCACACTCCGCTGCAGAGTGAAAATCTCATTCTGGAAGCATCCCACTTTGTACAAGGTATCTGCATACCTTGCTGGAGGAAAGAAGCACTAGTCTGTTGATGTATGCAACTTTGAGGGCAGGTTGTGAGCTGCACCCATATTTCACATCCAGTAAGTGTGTTGTCCATGAAAGGAAAGATTTCAGGTTTGAGTCCCAATGTGGCACACAGTTTTATTCTGCCAGAAAGTGTCAAAACAATTTGCACTCTACTGCAGAGTGAAAGATTCTTTCTGTGAGAGTGCATTCTATTGTTGCTGTATTTATATAATGGTAGTAATGAGAAATATCCTGAAACCATCATTCATTTTGAAACCATAAAATCATTCTTATAATTTTTTTGACGAGTAGACCACTATATGTCTGCATATTACTGTATTTTTTCTGTTCAGTCTAGTTTTCAGCTTCACTCCATTATCAAGTGCAATGTTCTTATATTGTTAACATCATTTTGCTGCGTGCTGTGCAAGATGACAAATACATGGTTCAACATACTTGCTGAACATTATCATAAGTGGCACGAAAATAATGTCTTCTAGGAATACAGCTCATTGATGTGCAAGCACATCATACCTGGTAAAATAAGCCCAAAGCAGGTAAATACAAGACGAGCACATGCATATGTTAATATACAGTCTAATGGTGGTGTATCCTTTCATAAAATACTGTATGACCCAGTTCAGCACCATCGAAAACTTTTCATTCTTATAAATTTAAAGTCTTTATTAATATACACTGACGGGAAAATATTGCAACATCAAACAATGATTAATGTAGAATAATGAAATTTTGGGAATCATTTCCCTGTGTAACACATTTAAGTGATTAGAATTGCAAGATCACAGGTTAATATAAGTGTGAGATGAGCCATGGCAAACGTGAAATTCTAGCACATTAATAACCAGTGTAACAGCTAGAATGTCGAATGCAAGCATGCAAATGTGCATGCACTGTATTTTAAAGATGCTGGATGTTAGTTTGTGCGATGGATTTCCATGCCTGTGGCACTTGGTCAATACATGGATAGTTAATGCTGTTTGTGGATGATACCAGAGTAGTTATTGCCCAATGGTGTCCCATATGTGCTTGATTGGAGATAGATCTGGTGATCAAAAAGGCCAAGCCAACATTTTGATACTCTGTAGAGCATGTTGGGTTACACCAGCAGTATGTGCACGAACATTATCCTGTTGGAAAACACCAACTGGAACGCTGTTCATGAATGGCAGCACAGCAGCTCAAAACACCACATTGACATACAGTTTTGCAGTCAGGGGTGTGGGATAACCATGAAAGTGCTCCTGCCATACAAAATTGCACCCCATATCATAACTCCAGGTGCAGGTCCAGTGTGTCTTGCATGCAAACAAGTTAGTTGCAGGTCCTCAACTGGCTTCCTCCTAATCAACACATGGCTATCACTGGCACTGGGACAGAACCAGCTTTCATCAGAAAATGAAACAGAGCTCCACCCTCCCTTCCAATGAGCTCTTGCTTGACACCAATGAACTTACAAATGGTGGTGGTTTGGAGTCACACTATTGGCCATCTGGCAGGGAGCTGTCCATGAAATAACTGATTTGTAACAGTTATTTGTGTCACTGTTGTGCCAACAGCTTCTCGGAGTATGGCTGCAGATGCAGTACAATGTGTCAGAGCCACACGCCGAACACAATGATATTCCCTCTCACTAGTGCCACGTGGCCATCTACAGCCCTTACTTCTTGCAACCATACATTCTCTTGACCACCGCTGCTAGCAACTATGTACAGTAACTACTTTCCTGCCAAGTCCTTCTGTAATGTCACACACGGAACATTCAACTTCCTGTAGTCTTATTACATGCCTCTTTCAAACTCAGTGAGGTGTTGATAATTGCATCTTTGTCATCTTAAAGGTATTCTTAGCTAACATCAACTCCACATCCAATCTCAAAGATAACTAATGCTCATGACCTTTACAGCATGTATTTAAAAAAAACCTGATTTTCATCCTCATAGTGGCACTAATAACGCCACTCTTATGCAACTGGCACAAAATTTGAATAGACATCATGTTTCTGATATAGAAACACACCTACCAAGTTTCATTTATGCTGCACAACACCTTCTTGTACTGTGATTTTTTTTTCTGCAGTGTATTTCTGTATTGTATTTTTATTTTGGTTTATTTTCACAATAATGGACTATTTTCTGTTTTCTTCTTAAATAAATGGTGGTTTTCCTCATTCCAGGTACTTAGCATTACGCAAGGCTGCAGTTGTATTCCAGAAGCACTGGAGAGCACGCGGACCACGTATTCACTACAGGACTATAAGACAGGGATACCTGAGATTACAGGCACTAATTCGTTCCAGACAACTAAGGCATCAGTTCATATTAGTTAGCACACATATTACAAGATTACAGGTCAGTGACTATTAGTATTTGATATTTTATTTCACTTTTGGAAATTATGTAGCATTTCAGCTGGTGTAAGGTAACGTAAGACAGTGAAACTAACTTTATTACCTCATTAACACTAGAACAATAGAAAATGTGACATCCCTAGAATGGAAGAAAGGGGTCATTTGACACCTAATTGAGATATGCATTTACAATCCACAACATGATTAGAGTTAAACCTATATATTTTCCGTTCATCTACCCAGAAATGTGATATACTTCCAACGTTCTTAACTTCTTCGTTTATTTCACTTGTTTGTTTTGAAACTCTGAAATTAAACTGGACATTGTTATTTTTCTTACACTTTTCTGCAAGCAGATTTATGCATTTCTCTCATTTGTCACTGGTCTTTTTTCTTTGCACAAACAATATGAAATGTTTTTTTGTTTTTTGTTTTTTTTTATTTCTCCTAACTTTCTTGCTCCTGTCTTACTCTTTGTTGTTCCCCATTTGTGAGTTCATCTAATGGAACCCTTCAGATATTTTTGGGTATATGACTGTAGATGATTCACACATTTATTTCAATAATGTCTAGGATTTTTTAAAAGATATGCATCATTTATCTCCTGCAAGTGACATTAGTTGAATATTAATGAATCATTTAATCTACAATGACTGCGCCATACATTGTCACATTATAAAAGGTAACAGTTCAGGTTTCTTCCTTCTTCACTCACAGCTACTTCAGGTTTTAATGTGCTGACATTACTGATGGTCTTATTCTTCTTCCTTTGGTGCACTGTCAGGGTGCTATGTGGCTTATCAGTCTTCCTCCAGATGGTGGTGGAATGTAAGTCAGAATTATTATTCTTCTTACACATTTGGGGAGATTTCAAACAATCGTATTCATTCTACCCACTAATGAAGTTTTCTTCTGTTAAAGTTTCTTGGTAAGCCAAAGGGTTGTTAAGAAGTTATCTGCTGTTATGTTCCTTCCTTGGCTTAAATATGACTCTATGAGGCAAGGAATGACATACTCTCCTGATGGCTGGTTGTCTGGTTGGACTTTTTCCTTTCACAGGTATGGGAAGGCATTGCAATGCCATGTCTGCAGCTGTTCAAAATTTGGGCCAATATTTGCCAGGCTTGTTTGACATAAAATGGGTAAACCTGCACCTTACTTTGCTTGGAAGTAACTGTTCATCAACAGCGGTATTGTCACTAGGGCAGTAAAAGTGTGGGCAGTTTTGCATGAACTTGTTCCATATTTCAGAAATAAGAATGAACTTGTCAGCAGAAATGTTTTGAGTTTGGGATGACTTCTCATCAAAGATGAGGTATCTGATAAGTGAAGTCAATAAGTACTGATGGAGTCAGCCACTTGGCATATACAGGATATCATACTTTTTTTGTCAGGAGTTCAAAGCAACTCTTTGACTATGTGATGCCAAGTTATCAACCTTCTATTCTGTTCCATATCTAGCTATCATCTTCATCGTTGCACAATTTGTCTGCTGGAACAGTTGCAGAAAGAACTGAGATGGGGAGTCGTCTACTGATGTAGTACACCTCCTCACTTCATCGTCAGTTGTCTCTGGCAGAAAATCACCATCCAAATCTGATAAGCTGCCTTGTGATTCAATATTTACGTTCTCCAGAATATGCAGTATCTCTTCTCTAGTAAGACCATGCTGACACAACATAACTGAAAACACATGTCTCACTGATGATGTGAGCAACAAGAACAGCACATGAAATACGACTGGAAAGTTATGTTACAGTGCCCAGCCTGGAAACTTTTCTAATAAAGTGTCAAAATTATTTGAAGCAATGATTATTGTCCAAAATAAAATGGAATGAAAGTACCTTAGTGGTCCTGAGAACACTAATATTCTATAAAGGTGTTATGCCAGGGGTCAGTTGGCCCCTCCCATTGTTCAAGGTGTATTTCATGAAATTTTCATGAAATTGTAAACATTCAGGAACTGTAAAACACTATTGTCAAACATAGAAGAAATGAGGAAAAACCAAAATGGTTGATGGAAAGATGTTTAAAATTGATTTTGTCATTGTGGAAATAAGAACTAAATGGTGTCTTTTGACCTCTGTTGCTGCTCTAATATTAAGTGTGTACTTAAATCACTAAATATTGAATCAGGGGGGACATGAAATGCAGGAAAGGCATTGAGAGAAATAATTATATTTGGGATTTAGATTCCAGAGTTTTTCTTTTCACAGTTACATTTTGGTACTCTTATAGGTTGCACATTTAAACACTAAAATAATAAAATAATTCAGACATAGAGACAAACATTTAGCAGGCATGATTTATTAAATTATTATGATCAGAATTTTCTGGTTTATAAAGCAGCCTTCAGACAAAAGATTTTTACTGGCAGTTGATGTGACTATTTACTACAAAAAGTGTGAATCTCCTTTGTGTGTGATTCGTCAAAATTCAAATCTGCAAAGGACTTATCCACATGACACATGAGATATTAAACAAATATCAGATTACTGCAAAAAAGTATGTTTTTACAGTTTATTCAGCATTTTAAATGTGGATGAAAATGTAGGCAATGAGACTGATTTGGCTGCTATGATAATAGTTTAACAGAATGAAACACATATTAAAGAGGATGGTGGGGGATATGAGGAAAAGAATGTTTGTGGTTTGACTTTATACTATGCAGTACATGCTAATAATAAAAATGATGCTATCTGTTTATGAATCCATATCAACAGTCTCAAGTGTACACTAATGAAAACATGCTATTAGCTGCACTTTACACGTTGTTAGTATCTGACATCTTTTATCTTGTATTTTTGCTGATATCCACTCTTAAACAAGATTATCTGTTGTGATAACTTCTAGCTAGTGTGACAAGTGTTAACCAAATTCCAAGTTTCTTTTGATGTGTTGACAGGACTCATGATGCATATTGTTTATCTACTTGCAACTTATGCATTGAGTTTTGTCAATTTTGTATATGTTTAATGTACTGAAAATAAAGACTTACACAGGGGAGTGAACTTGGCACTCACGTCAATTTTTGAAGTATATCATAACATTTAGTTTGAATGGACTGATTGCAAACCTTTGTACATACCTGTAGATGTAGAACAGAAATGAGAGAGAGAAGCAAGACAGTGATCTGTCTTTGGCAGATACATCAATAACAGCTAAATGGAAGAACTGAATTTGATCCTCTAATATGCAAACAACTTCCATTCTTTGGTTCATATGTACAAAAGATGGTTTTCAGTTTTATTAATTCTTATTTGTTTCAGGCAAGATGTCGAGGATACCTTGCTCGCAAAATGTTTAAGGAAAAATCTCAGGCAAGTAACTAACATTTCTCTTCAATCTAAAATAATTATTTTAAGTAAGATTAGTTTTTGTAGTAGTATTTATTTGGCTTCAATATCATTACAAAATTTATGTAGGATTTGTCCCATCTGTATGTATAATTCCCAAGAACTTCAGTTTTAAATGTATATGTTCAAGGTAAGCTATTGATGCTAGAATTGCACTGGCAGCTATCATTCATTTATTAGAGCCCTTTACAATATTAAAAATGAATATATAAATTCCACGAGTTGATTATTTTTGTTGTATGAAGAAGACAGGTTATTATCTGTGTTTGACTTTCTATTATATGATTTTATATAACTTTTCTGTCATGATATCATAATGAGTTATTAAAAGCAAAAACTCATTTCTGTTTGTAAGAATGGATGTTAGCAGAAGCTGACTTAATGAATATGTACCAGTAGATTGCAAAGGTTCATTGTAATCTTCTTAGAGCTTGGTATGACCTTATTGTGTACTTTTCCTTGCAGTACTGTTAGCATTTTCAATTTTCTTCACACTATTTCTAATGGAAATCAGGAAAGCCAACCAACCACTTACTTGCAGTTGATTTGATTGAAAGCTGCCACATAGATATTCACAATAGCTCAGAAAATGACACTTATCTTCAAATGAGGTATGACCGTTTCTTTGATGTACTGTAATCCATCTTTATATGTTCTGATGTAAGCCACATTTGACACTTGGTTGCATCATGTGCCTCTAATTGCTGCTGGGGTTGTCTTCATTTCATTGAAGACATGAAAAGTTAATATACATTGTCTCCCTTCTCTTTTCACTTCCATAAATGTGGCTACATTCATCATACGTTAGGACTCTCATAGATTAATAGGTATCTCCCCCCGATACTTGTTTTTACCTCATAGTAATTCTTGTAACTACAGTAGAAGAAAGACATTTATACTACACTGGCTGCCCATTGTGGCTGTTATTGTGCTTGGATGTAGGAAAAGTCATACCTGGCTTCATAAAGGAAGTATTGAGTAGTAGATATAGGTCATCTTGAATGAGGGATTATTTGGGGAGTGACAGCTCATTCAAGTACTTACAGTATAACTGCATTTTGTGTGTTAGCATACATTGCGATACTGTGCAGGAAAGTGGGTCTAGGATATAAATACAGCTAATGTGAAAGGCAAAAGGAAGGTTGAAAAAGGGGGGTGCAGAAGACAGTGGAGAAGAGGCATTGATAGGTAGTGGATAGAGGGAGCATGGATTAAGTCCCAATGGATTGCAAAATTCAAGAATATGTTAGAGGAACACGTTTCAGTTGCATAATTCGTGTAAGATTGTGTTTGAAGAAGGGGCTGGGGGTGGGGAGGATCCATATGGCAGCAACAATGAAACAGGCATTGAAAATTAACATATTGTACCCGACAGTACACTCTGCAATTGGGAGGTCCAGACATCTCATAACTTAGTGGTGGTGAGCAATACAGGTAGGCAGCTGGTTGTTGGTCAGGCCTACAGAAACTGTCATAAAGTGACTGTAGCAAAGTTGACTTATAAACCTCTTTTGTTTTAACATGGGTAGATTAAATCCCACATGTATACATTACATGTGCCAGTTCAGTTGCTTTACGTGACTTTTTATAATGCTGCTTCTTATAATTATGTACAATATAAGTGAACAAAACAACACTATTAGTGAAATATGGCCATATTTTAAAATATAACTTTAGTATTTAATAAAAATAAAACAATATGGTCATGCATATACATACATAATACTTATTTTACTGCTTATTTACTCATTACTGGAAGCTTGCTTACTTACGCCTTATTATTATTTATCTTGTTTCAGGTAATTTACTTATAATACTCAAAACACTATAAAACATGTTGTAAAGGAAATCTTCCAAATGTTTCACTTCTGTTCGATAATTTGTGTGTGTCGTTATGGATGGTGTGTGTACAAGAATGATTACATATTGACCTCTGCATACACTGTAATTAATATGATCTTGCGTTCATGATTCGGTATAGGTATTAGACTCTAGGCTGCAGACTATTTCTGTATTCATCACTAAAAATGAGCTCTTATGGTTTTGTAAATAATACTTTGGAACATAATTTGTATGTCTTTAGGCATCCACCACTTCACATTGTTCAGCTTCTCTCTGACAATGTCGCAACTATACATTATATGTGTTGTCGTTTTCTTTATGTCAACATTGAATGCAATTTGATAGGGACCTCAGAGCCACAAATAATTTTACAGTCTAGTTCACAGAAACATTCATTGAAAAGTTCTTTTGTGCTTGAGCTATTGCTCCTCAGTGTATTGTAACAAACTCAAGCATACTTCCATTATTCCCAACTATGATTATGAAGCAGTTTTATATCATACAAACAAGCACTATTACTGCAAGGTATTTTAAATAATTAAGTTTTTTGCATTTGATTAATTATTATGTAGTTGAATACATTTACTTTATCTAATTTTATAAAGTTGGTTACTTTCACTGTTAGAGCCTGTTGTGAACATCCCAAATCCTTAACAAGAATGCTGAGTATGTTTCCTGCAGGAGGTTTCAGTCCTCCCTCAGGCATGGGTGTGTATGTGTTGTTCTTAGCATAAGTTAATTTTAACAGTGTGTAAGTCTAGTGACCGATGACCTCAGCAATTTGGTCCCTTAGGAATTGACCCACATTTTTTGAGTATGTTTAAGCACTGGTCTTACAATAAACTTATTTATAGATAACTGAATCATCTACGGGAAATTACAGAATAGCTAGTACCTTCTACCAAATTATGTTTGTAGAAAATGAACTACAGTAATTGTCTACACATTTTTTGCTTCTAGTTAGTATGTATATTGCAGATATGGTAACTAATTAAAGAGATTGAATGCCCTTACTAATTTTATTGTGAAATACTAGACATCCATTACAACTGCACTTACTCGTTTACAGTGTGTGTAAACATAGTTAGCTGCTAATGGTTGAATGCATTGTCATATTCTTACACCTGACTTATTTTTTTAAAACCTTAAGTAACATGTTTAATTTCTATTCCACTTCATTTGAGATTACACGTAAGTGTTAAACTGCAGCACTCGTTTACCTCATCTATGTCTAGAACAACACTGATGTCTTTTTGGGTTATGTTCTGTTGCTCGATTGCAGATATGATTGACTTTGGAAGTTCTACTCATTAAGACATGTAATACACTAGAACTGCTGTACATAGTCCTTTGTTTGGTGTTTTGTTTCCTCTTGTTTTTGTGACACTGATGTCTGTTTTGCAGATACTGTGATACTGTGGTAGATAGGTTCACTGTCTCTTTCTCTTTTATGAACGAGCCATCACAAATTGTGGAATTCTGATTATAAATGAAAAGTACAGGGCTGTGTATGTTCTAGAGTACTGATTTACAGGGTTAACCAGTTTTTGGCTTACAAGGCCATCATCAGACTTTAACTATCATCACAATTAGGATACAATATTCATGAACAACACTGAAAAAGTTGCTACGCATTGAGAGTGAGGTATCAACACAAAATAAATGTCATCTTTGACAGTGCAGTGGTAATGTACTTAAAATGGTTAAACTTTAAATACTAAATAAATATTAAGGGAACAAACCAGAAAAACATTAACACTAAACCTAAAACAACAGTGCCTATACTATATATCTGATTAAATTAAATTAACAATCACAGTAAAATAAAATTAATACAAGGGTATTGAAGAATAGCGTGGAGATGTGTTACATGTGGAAGCTGATTAAGAAAAAAATTTAGTTATGAAGTTATTCTACCAAGAAGTGATGGTAGGACAGTTAACATGTGTAATACAAGACAAGACTATTGAAGAATAGCTTGGAGATGTTATACACATGCAATCAGATTCAGAAAGATTTTTAATTATAAAGTTATTCTACCAAGAACTGATGGTAGAACAGTTAAAATGTGTAATTGTGCCATATTACCAACTTTTGTTGGTGTATCAGACAAGGATTTTGGAGTTGGCATCATACATGTTTACTATTTTAGCTCTCTATTTCCAGCAGCCTGTTCTTGAAGTGCTGCATCATATGTCATGGAATTTACAGTTAAAGCAGGTTGTAAAGGACAGTGTTTTGACGTAATTGAAGCAATCTGGAAATGGAATGTTTACTTTTGTATTCTTTGGAGTGTTCTTGGCCTTTGGTGGAGCTAGGTCAGCTCTACTTATTTTGCTTCTTTTCACAACGTTTTTGGTGATACTCACACTCTAATGTTCTAAACAGTTAATTAGTATAGTTTTGGAATTGATGGAAGTGATTCATATTGCAGCTACTGGTTTGTTTGGCAATCTTTGTTCAGTGTAGGGGCACAGATTACAGACTTCTGAATCATTTACATTACATCGCTACACAGTCAGCTTCTGAAAGTGTCTCCATGGACACCATTTTCCATTAAGAGTGGAAGAATTCTTGCTGAATGTGAGAAACAGTTCCATTTCCAAGTAATGTACGCTGGTAGCTGAACAGGTCATATCTATTTTAAAGCTTCTGACCCAGTTTTTGTGTCAGTATGTTGGTGTAGACTCATACTCTTCAGCCACATTTATAACAATAGATTAAGGCTTGAGCTGAAGTTTTATCTAAAGTTTATTTATAGTCCCTGGTAAAAATGCCTGCAAATATTGTGTCAGATTATATATAATATTGTTCTGAATGTCTGTATGTGCGTCAGAATTTATTGTTTAGGTCACTGGTTGTCATCCTTGGAGTAAACTACTTTTAAAGCCATTGAGACTAAACAACCATGTTGCAACAGTTTTTGCGGTCTTAATTTGCATTTAATTCATGTTGCCAGATGCTTGTTGGTGACTGACATGTGAAGTCCACTCTCCATTTGTATTCAAACATTCACAAATTGATGCTTGAAATCACAGAGTGCAATGACTACTTTACATCAGTTATTACACACTCACACAAACCAATTTCTTTTTATCCCTCATTTTATCTGTTGAACTTGTAACCACTCCAAAGTTGTATTTTAATAATTAATATTTTCAGATTAGATCCTAAAACCATTCTCCTTTCTGTACTTAATTTTAATCTATTTTGGCCATATGGCTGTTTTATCATGCAATAAATATTTGTTTTCTTTTCATTGTGTTGGTACTCAGGTATTTTTCATCCTATTACCACTTTTGGTGTTGACATGTAATGACATGCCTCTACTTGATGTGCTAGCTGGCATGGTGATGAGACAGTGGACTCATATTCAAGATGACTGTGCCTCAAATACCTATTCAGTCATCCAGCTTAAAGTTTCCTGTGATTTTCCTAAACCACTTAAAGTGAATACCATATTGCTTCCTTTAAAATAGTGTGGTGGCCAACTTCCTTTTCCAAGCTTCTCTGATCTGAGGTTGCACTTAATCTGTAATGACCTCATTTTTATGGAATATTAAAATCCAATCTTTCTTCCTTCCTTTATCCAAATAGTATTGTGAAGCTTTAGAATTTTATGTTTAATGTTGCCATTACTTCACATAAAAGTAATGAGATTTTCCATTGTAGGAGGATTATTTACTTATCTTAATGTTTATTTTTCTTACATTTGTAGCTGTTCAAGAAGAAACAGCAAGAATTATACACTCTGAGAGAGAAAGAAGAAATGCAGTTGAAGAACTCAGGTACAAAGAATTACAAGGCCATTGCTGAACAGAACTATAAGGTACCACATATTAAACATGTTAGGACACGTTACTCATTACCTCGTGTGCGTGTCAAATAATATTTATAAATTTATAATGAGACTCTTCAACAATTTGCAGTGCATAATGTTGTTGTTATGCTAGAGCTGCACAACAGCTGCCTAAAGCATATGTTTATTACAATTTACCTGATTTTAGGCATACATCTTTTTCCCTGGTGGAAGTAAGATTATTTTGTAGTTATGATTTCCATTCCAAAAGCATTTTATTTAAATTATTACTCAAGTTATGTAGTTACATAGCCATAAACTAACATTTATAATGAGCTATGGTTTTGTAATTTTACCTTCCCTCAATCTTTACAGCATCTTTAAATCTGTAATTGTGAATGTAAACTTCACGTTCTTATTGTAATTCATATTGTACTAAGTTAGTGACAGTTCTTCATAGTAAGTACAGTAATTATTTTACATAACTGTTTCTTCTTGACATACAATAGTTTTTATAATGTGTAAACATAAAAAATTAAATTTACCGAGTATACTCAAGATATTGTTTTGATGACAGAGTGTCCCTATTAGGTTGACAGCAGTTGATTACTGACTATTGTTCTCCTGCACTATCCCTTCCTTCTTTCTCCAGAATTTAAGATTAAAAGGAAAAATTAGGTTTGAGAACAAGGCTAAGAGAGAGGTGAATGAAAGTCAGGAGTTAACAGCAGTCTAGGCAGTTACTGCAATACATTTTCCTACCCTAAAAATCTGATTTCACAATCAACTCATTGGCTTAGCATTTTTGAGTTACTTACTCAAACTTCATATTTTAGTGGTGAGGAAGTATATACAGAATATTTAGCAGGTTTGAATCCTCTCACAAATCTTTATTGAAGCAGTAAGTATGCCTTGTGGTAAGCTGCTTGTACATCCATATGTACTTAGCTGCAGTTTTCTGTGCTTTGAAGTTACTGGCTCAAACCAAATATGTGTAGTAAATGTGTCATGTCAGCCAACTTTTGTTTTCACTGCAGTTGTGATTATCTTACTTAAAAATGCTTTTTGGAGTGTTATATGTGTTTCCTCTCATTCCTACTTAGCAGTCACTGAACATTGCAAGAATGTCTGTGGGTTATCTTTCAGATGTATGAAAATATTTTATATGTAGCTTAAACAAGCTATTTTCTGTTTTATGTCCCTTGGAGATATTCTAAATATATGACAAGCATAGTACTGTTTTTATTTTGTGATGTTTAGTGTTTTATTTAGCTCTGTATGTGGCCACTTTCCCTCCAGGAATTTTCCATACCACATGCTGATAGCTTGTGTGATTCACAGCAGATAAATATTTTGCTCAGAACCTGATCAGTTGCTGTGATCGTATTTTTATTTTTTCCATCTCCACAATTGCACTAACAGTGAACCTTTTTACATTTGTCATCAGTAGCATTCAATAACTATCAGAACATTGAATTATTATGCAGTTAAGGTATAGAAACTGAAAGGCTGACAGAAAGATCTGTATCTCGCAATTTCTTTGGATTCAGGATTCCTTTAAAGTTATGGTAATAGAAATTCCTGGGTGAATGTAAATAGTTTAATGAGTAAACATAACAACTCACTGAATAGTAGAGGCACTGATTCATTGAAAGGCACAAAAACAATACTGAAAACTTTGCTAGCAACACTATTACCTTTACTCCTCAGTTTTTTAATTTATTTCAACACATCTTTTCAAATTTCTTTTCTTTTTCTCCTCCAGACATTTCTTCTGCATAAATATTTTTTTATCTACCTTTAGAACTTGAAAAGAGATTCTTATTTTTATCCACATCCTAAAACTCTTTTCTGTTTCAAATTGGTCACTGCAGCACTTCAGTCTGAAGTCCCATTCCCAAGGTTCAGAAATCTGTATCATACTCTAAAAGTCTTAGATTTAAATTTTAACAATATTACATATAAATATTCTTGAGAACAGCCTTTAGTTTGACAGTTTCTCTTATTTTTTGTTTTTATTCAGAGCAGTAGTCTTCTTGCTATTTATTGAGAGTACCCTACAACTTTATTCATTCTTTTTTTTTACTAATATTTACATCCTCATATGTAAATAAGTTTTTGGCAATGAATGAATATAGTTTTTGTTAATTATGGAATTAGCTGATGTTCACAGTGAGAATTGCATTTTACCTCTCCTTTTCTTCAGCATTTCTAAAGAATGAAATTAAGTGTGCTTTTTTCTTCTAGATCTTTTAATTTCCATTCTTACAATATGATCAGATTACTGAAGTATTGTTAAGTAGTTGTTTGTTATGCATCTCTGCTGCCAAAGTCATCAATAGATGCTTTTGAAGTGCAGCTGGACACAAAAGTAACCCATTTGTTCACTGATGGTGCAAGAAGTTTTCACTGCCAGCATTTGGCCAGCAAAGAATGGATAGATGGTGGTGTTGGGACCTTTACTTTCTGCTTTTGTCCTGCATTAAATTTCAAATTTTGCTACCAAAATCTACTAGTCTATGATCTTGCCCTGGACAGCAACATGATATCTCATGTCTCCCCTAAATGCTCATTTTCTGTGTTTGTCTCTTGGTTGTAAGATTTTTTCCAAATTTCTTTGATTCTGTTGTGATTCCTCCTGTGTCATTTCTATGTGTCTTCCTTTGTTTAATTGATTTCTTTCCATTATACATTGCACATTGATATACCCAATGTTAACATATTACTTACCTGAACTCTCTCCAAAGACAGTTCACTACCTTTGATGTTATTCTTCTGTTTTAAATCATATTTTGACTGGTCAGTGTATTTAGTTGCCAGAAAATTATTATGTTTTGGTAGAAATCTTTCTTCCTCTCGACTACTGTTGGTATATTATTGGATGGATTCAAATTTAGCCTTTTTGTATTTTATTGATATGATCGTAACTGTGATTTGCAGTATTATAGGTTCTGCCATAGTGAAGCATATATTGCTAGATACATGTGAATAGTTGATTATAGCATGTCTACTAGTCTACATTTGTCGCTGCAAAGAGTATATAAGTTATAGGACACTTTGAGTGCCACAGGCTGGCTGTAAACAAAATATGTTATACACAGAAACCAACTTGTAAAGCACTATAGCTCAGGTATTGGGTAAAAGTTCTTTTTAAAGGTGTATGGAGTCTTTGCCTTGAAAGGTTTTAGTTCTTAGAGTATGACTGTCTTGGAGCAGACATATCAAACAATATTATGTACTTCATTTTGTAGAATGTGGCATACTACTACATACTACACAGCAAAATGGAGATACATTTTTTATGATCTTGCTTGATGTTATTTGGTCATTGAAAATACATTTACATGTTGTGTGTTGGTGGACTCTATTTCTGTTTTGCTGACTAAAGAACTTCATGTCTCATCCCTATCTTATGTGTTATGGATTTATGTGAATATTTAAGTGTAAATTTTTGCTCATTATACTCAATGACTATTCATGTAATGTATATGTCTGTGTTATTTGTCAAATTTATCAGAATCAAGGGCACCTTTCAGCATTAATGGTGCTGTTTGTGATAAGTTTTGTTATTCATTTGTTTGTGATTGTGTACACAGCTTTATTATCAATTGTGTAGACAATTATGACATTTTTTCATAAGTGTCAGTGTAATATAAATGTTGTTTACTCATTTACACCAGTTAAAATTTTGTTGCAAATAAAACAATACGCAAGTGCATAATACATTTGTATGATTTATTTAGATCTAAGATCTGAATATCATTTATCTATAAATATCAACACTACATTGAAGCAGTATTTTTCATTGTAGTTCAATAAAAATATAGAAAAAAGGAGAAGATGTGGTTTAAAATCATTGTAACTTAAATTTTACTTCCACGTATTGTATGTAGACTTCAATTCATGCTGCTGAAAGCATCTATTTAAGTTATATATAATGTTCATCACCATAGCATTTTTCTAAGTTTGTACTTGCAACTAGTTGAGCTTCGTGAAAAAAAAATATTCGTTGATGCATGGAACACATTTTATCAAATAAAAAAAACTATATAAATGTCTTATTAGTTATTTAATCCTTTTGTCATGCAATCCTCTGTCTATTACCCTTTTGTACAGTGTACTCATAACTGAGGCAAACACCACTCTCAGTATCAGCACGTGAACAATAGAATGGAAGTCTAGGAGACTGAAACCATCCAGTGATGTAATCAGCTGAACAATGAATAAGAAGTTTCAGTTGTTTGACTATGTTTCTTATTATACAAGTTTAAGTCAGAGGAAAAGCACTGGAAATGTTATTTTGACAGAAAAAGACAATGTCACAATTTAACTACATCTCCAAGTTCACTATAGTGGTTGCTGTAGCATTTTCCCACTGATATGCCCCTTCTGTACTTTTCATTGTGTACTTTATCTGTCCACATAATTTTTCGCATTCTATGACAGCACCACTTCCAAATGCTTCCACTTTCTTTCTGAATCACCAATGATCAGTATTTCACTTCTGTACAATTCTGTACTCTAGGCATGCTCTTTCCGGAAATTCTTCCTTTTTTCCCATCAGTATCTGACACTGGTTGAGCTCTTTTACTGAAAGAATATTCTTCATCTGTCAAGCTTTTGATATGGTCCTTGCTTTGATCTTCCTGTATAACCATACTTCCTAGATAGTAGATTTCTTGAACTTCTTCTAAAACACTCATTCCCAATTTTGATCACAATCCATTGATTGCATTGGAGACAATACAGTGTCAAGTAGAGACTCCTGAGGAAAGCTAGCCCACATGTGCTAGTAACAAAGACTTCACAATAAAAGTGCAAAGGAAATCTAATACTCTTTTGGCAGTAGTGGGGCCTGAGGATGTGGTAATGTGCCACCAAAACTAGTCATTTGAGACAATAAAGGCATTAGCAAGATACAGATGAGGTGGAACTTTTCCTCACATAAAAGCACATTATTGACTAGATTATTGTATTCATTCAGTCAGCGTGTTACACGGATCCCATCAACAAGGGATGTAGAAAGAGTCTAGGTATATATTACCAACAGACAAGCAAATCACAGAAATTTTTATCTGTACACTGTATTAACAATGAGCTGTCCTCTTTAATTCCCTTCATGCCTTTTCCATCTACACCCAATCAAGTAAATTAGAAAGAAAGCTGCTGCTTTCTGCAACCTCCTCAGTTATATACTAAGTAGTTACTGTTTATTTCTATTGATGTTAAATATTTACATGATTAGGTTGGCATATTTACCCAGAGTTCTGTTTATAGCAGATTATGGCTGATGATGCAGTTTTACAACGAATGCTGCTGCTTGCCATGCAGCTAACAGAGATTTATTCATATCATAGATTCCTGAGACGTAATCTGTAGAAACAAGTCAGTGAAGTACAAATTTCAAAAAGTAGGTGAGGGCTGGTAACTAGTATACCTTTCCTTAGATTTCAGTACTAAGATGGTAATTAACAGCAAAAGGCAGCAAGCTGCTTTTCACAACTATTACAGTATACAATTAATAATGCACCTAACTTTCTGCCTGACATCACACCCCTCCCCTCCCACTCACCAGTTTTGTACCACCTCCATGAACTTCACGTGCACTACACTTTATATGGTAGCATCAGAATGAGACCTGAAATGGAACAAAAATTTAGTCTCACACAAAGCTCTTGAATAACAATAGCTAAACAAATTTGAGATTTTAGTTGTAAATTTCTCAGATGAACAATGATACATTCTCATCTATGTTGCTATGTCTGCTTATTCCAGTGTCTGAAATTTAGAATTGCACAGCTGTAACATTGGTATGGTTATTTACCAGTTTAACTGACCACATAAGTTTGTCCCACAGATATCCAAACAGACCAAACCGTTAAACAAAAATATGAAATGACTCTTAATACACTATATGTGCAATCAGTATTTCTCTACACATCTTCTGTGTTGAAAGTTTTAGCATATTTATTGATCCAGAAATTCTTTTGTGTTATAACAGCATCATAAGCATTATCTCAAAGAATTTCTAGGTATACAGCTTATAAAGATAGTGTAAATATAAATATACCACTCCTGAGAGAGTTCTGACTCTGTCAGCAGCTATAAACTTCCTTATGTTTGTATGAATCAAACTAGGAAGCCTTGAAAAAATATTCAGTTTTGCAGGTGCCACAGACGTCTATAAATTGAAACTAGAAATCCTGATAAAGCAAACAAAGGAATTCTAGCAACTATGAGTATTTCTATTGCTAGAATGTTCTGCTTCAAGGAAACTCTTGATTTTATATAGTCGTTAGGGCAGGATTACATAGTGACTACATGAATCATGATGGTTTTCTTTCTCTCATGTTACATTGTGCCAGCCCACACATTGAAGAGCTTTTGTGGACAGATACATTGCACTAAATAATCATTTGCTCCCAGAATGAATTTTTATGCAGCAGAGGAAAGTGTGCTATTTAAAAACTTCCTGGCAAATAAATACCATGTGCTCCATGGCATGCAGTTCTATTCTTCCAGGAAGGTTCAATTATTTGCTTTTCTTTAAAACAGTATCTGGGGAGCTTTGCTAACTGCACATGATGTTTCACAACTGCAATATAATAATCTTTACATTTTATGTCACTTATTTCTTTAGTTTCATGATCTCAATTTGTTAATCTAGCAATGAAGAATTTAACCTGTTAGCATATAATGGGTGTTCAAAAAGGAACATGTTGGAGGCATTATTACAGAAACAGTACCTTTATGTTCGAAGTATTGACCCTGGCTGTTGAAACACTTGTTCCACTGTGACACAAGGTGGTGAAAGGCTGTCTCATAAAATTCCCAGGGTTGCGATGTTAACCAGTTCCGCACATACAGCTGAACGTCGTCGTCCGAGGTGAATTGTCTGCCCCTCAGAGACTTTTTAAGGGGACCAAAAATGATGTAATCACAGGGAGAGAGGTCTGGACTGTATGGAAGGTGGCTGACAACCTCCCATTTGAATTTCTGCAGGAGTGCCATGACTGTGTTGGCCGTATGAGGCTTTGCATAGTCGTGGAACGGAATGACCCCGTGGGTGAGACTGCCTGGTTGTTTTGATTTGATCACTTGGCAAAGGGTGGTCAAGTTTTGTGAGTTAGTCTGGGCATTCACTGTTGTCCCAAGCTGCAGGAAGGGAATCAGAAATGGGCCACCTTGGTCAAAGAATGTCAGCATAACCTTCACCTCATATGACGACGTCCAGCTGTATGTGCGGAACTGGTTAACATTGCAACACAGGGAATTTTATGAGACAGCCATCACCGCCTTGTCTCATAGTCAGAAAAGTGTCTCAACAGTCAGGGTCAATACTTCTAACATACAGGTTTCTGTAATTATGCCTCCAGCTCGTTTCATTTTAATGTCCCTTAGTAAAATGAAAGTATGTATCATATGACATTCAAACTTTGATTAATAGTTTAATAAAAAGAGGATACTGAATAACTTTATATTCAAAAGTGAAACTAACTGAATGAGTGTAAATATGAGAGCAAGCTGCAAATAAAGTGTTAGCATGAACAGTACACATAAACAAGAGTGCTCCAGGCAGCAATCCCTAATGTCTTAAGACATGGTCTGTCCTAATGTTGATATGAAAGACTTGATATGAAAGTTTCTATGATTTGTCTAAGACATTTGATTGTGAGATTCCTATTAGATAATCTTATTTTATTGGTTTTAAGAGAGCATCAACAGATTGATCTACCCCATATTTAAGAAAACTGTGCAGAAACCTCTGATAAGTAATTCAAGTAACTTAGGAAGAAGTGGCACCTATTGTCAAAGACATTAATAACAAAAAGTCCTAGACGTGCTTCTAATATAGATTTTGTACTTTTCTGTCTGTAGATGATTAGCATATCACTGTAAGTCAAAGGAAGAAGGGTTAAAAGAGAAAATGCTGTATGATGTTTTGTGAAAGCTAGTAACTGTTCTTGTTCTTTTTTCTTAAATATACATGTTTTTCAGAAACTGTAATATATTTATTGGTATGTATTGGTGAAAATTTGAAATGGAAAAGAACTGTTATGTATCCTCTAAAATAACTAAATTCAGCTACTTTTGATAAAATTAATTGCCAGCTGTGGGGGCCATAGATACCAAGAAGTCACCATATTTTACTTATTTTCTGTTGTTGGTGTCCTTACAGTAATAGTTTCTGGTAACTCAGTATTGAGATAGGAACTAACCAATCCTCAGAATATTGCAATTAGAATTATGTGTGAGGATGAATATATTCATCTTGTGTGTACCATAATATTGATCGTGAATACACTCAACAGAAGGTGTTACTATGTTAAATTTTATTTCCTTGTGAAAAATAAATGATTAAAGCAAAACAGGAGTCATGCTGTCACCTGAAATAGCTGATAAATTGTGGAATTTTCAGTAGGAGATCTGTGGTCTATGAAGGCATCTTTCTTTTTTCTGTTATAAATAAATAAGTAAATAAAATAAAATAAAATGATTGAATATCACTTTGTGAACTTAAACTGTTGTTGGATAGGAAATAGACATTGTAACTTATGTCTTTGGTAAATATGTATGCAAACATTGCCTACTTACCTTATGGAACAAGAAAAGAGGATAGAGGTCTGTTAAAATGTAAGTTATCAGTATATGTAGTTGTTATGTACAATATATGAGCTACACAGTCTACTACTACTGTAATATACAGTAAATACCTACTATTGTCAAAATTTACTTTGAAATATATAATCTATGAGACTATTTCAGTCTCTGCAGTTCCTTTCATTAAGAACCTCTTTCATGTTTTCTGTGTCATACACAATGAGCTATACAACAGTAAGCACCTAACATAAATTTTAAATCTTTTAATCATAAAAATCTTCTTCCTCTTTTTTTTTTTTTAATATTTGCTGTAGCACATGTTGATTGTTTTAACGTATTTCAACAGAAACGACTATCAGAATTCGTGGAAGAGATGCAAACAAGAGAATATGGGCATGCAGTTCAACCTGAGGCGTTTGATGAAGACTCAAATGAATACAGTCGCATTGTTGATGAGCTGTTTGACTTTGACCACCAAGAAACCCAAGAGGTAATAATTGTTTTTTGTTTATGTTAATGCTTTGATGAAGATAGTAAACTGAAGATAAGTAATGAAAACATAACAGCTTCATGATACTTATATGAAGTATGACAAAAGTGTGGTGTGGATATTAACTAATATGCTGAACATAAGTTTCTGATTGTTAGGTGTTTATTAATTTTTTGTGCATAGCTCACAGATAAACACATTGATGGGAAAGTTGACATACAACAGCCAGATGAGGGTCCTAAAGAAGATTTGTCTGAATACAATTTCAGAAAATTTGCTGCTACATATTTTCAAGGAAACATAACATATCAGTATTCGAGGAGGCCCATAAAACATTCACTTCTGGAACTTCCAGTGGAGGCAGATGAACTGGTAAGTGAAAGACTAATCCTATTTAGTGTTTACAAATATTTAGATTTTATAGTTGTAGGAGAACATTTAAATGATAATTCTACAAGATGCAGTACAGCATTTGGTAGAGGGTATACTGTCTCTTATAATCATATCAAATGTTCACTCCTGCTCCAGTTTCATTTATGAGTGCTGTTGATCCTTTGCAGAAGCTTAAACTTTTTCTCTGATTCTACCATCATTGTCTGTATGTGAGATACGTCTGGAAGGAAATTACACGTTACCTGTACTTTGATAGTGTGCCTCTTTGTGATGTGTGATGTCCATATTGTAACATTAACCACTGAAGTTGGTAGAGCATTTCCAGTATGCTCTCACATTAACTACACAAACACATAACAAAATATACTGCTCTTCTTTTAATCTTCTGTACTGATCCTATGTCATAAATAGGGCACAAATTAATATGTAAATACATATTTCCATTTTAAGTAATTTTCAATCCTTTCAGATACCCTGCAAGCCTTTTATAATGTTGCTTATCAGGGATTATGGGAAGAGGGAAGAAAGCAAATATTCTTCTAGAGAGTGAAATATTAAAAATATGTTTTTGGAGTGATGGGAGGGGAGCAGTTTTTGACATGTTGTCCACTGCGGTCAACGTGCCCTTCCCTGCCAGTCATCTCTTGTAGTGAAAATGTGTCACCAAAGTTACAAGTTTTCATTAAAGCACATTTATAAATGTGCTATTATCAAATGTGGTACTTGTTTGTAGTAATGAATAGGATGTTAAATTAAGGGAGCTAAAGCAATTTTTTTATGTCATTGTTTGTTGGTACCCTCAATGTATACCAGTTGACTAGGGTGTAAGGGCTCACTAAGAAATTTTACAGATGGTACCTTATATGTTGTCTTCATCATAGATATGTTACATGCTTTCTACTCCCTGATGTTTTCTGTTTTGTCATTCGATTGTCTTTCACATGAAATGCAAAGCAATTAGGCCTTACAATCAAGTGGGCAGTTCAGGCCAGCGATGCCAACAATAACACTGCAGCTTTAAACGTTTCCACTTTGTTGTACTGGAGTTTTATGTTCAATGCACAACATCTGACACACACTCCACAAGTAGTGCACTAGCCAAGTGTAACTTCACATCTGTGTCATTCACTGCTGACAATAATGAGGTTTGTTGCTATGTGTCATTGTGTTATTTACACATCTACATTTTTATATTTAAATTGCAAATATATGTTGAAGATTTCCCAAACAAGTGTTTTGGGAACATAAGCTAAACTACTGTTTTGTAATGCTTGTGAAAAATCTGTGTCAGCTGATCAATGGTTTCTAGTCTCACAACACATATATACCACAAAACATAAGGTAAATAATACAAGAAAGAATTCAAACAACAATCTTTTTCTGATGTAACAGCCAGTGGCTCCCAAAATTCTAACTTCTTGAAAGATTTGTGTTATGCTATGATTTGTGCACGTATCCCTTTATGGAAATTAAGTAACCCAGTGTTTAGTAGCTTTCATGAGAAGCATTCAGGAAAACATATCTGTGATGAATCTGCACAGAGAAAAAACTACGACAACTGCATTTATGAGGATTGTTTGGTGTTGATTTGAGGTGTAATTCAGGATGGTCATATGTGGGGCACAGTCAATGAGACTACAGCCACCCAAGGGTGGTGCATTGGTAAAGTAGTAATTGGGTGACTGTTTGAAGATAAATCGAGTAAATCCTTTGTGTTGGCATGTGAAGAACTTTCTAAATGTAACCACCAAACATCATCAAAGCCCTTTAATGATGCTATGACTGTTTTATGGCCTAATGGCATCAGAGACAAATAAGTTTTTTTGTTATTTACCGATGCTTCTCCTTATATGGCTAAAACTGCAGAAGACCTGAATGTTTTATACCCTAAAATGATTCATGTAACATACTTGCCACCTCGAATTAATAGATTAGCTGAATGCACAAGGATAAATCACAAAAATGTTGATAGTTTAATATCAAACGTGAAAAAATTTTTTTAAAGGCTCCCAGTAGGCCCTCAAAAATTAAAGAGCTGTATCCCAATATTATTTTGTCACCAGAACCAGTACTGGGGTATATGGCTAGAAGCAGTTGAATATTGTGTTGAGCATTTCAGTGACATTTAAAGAATTATTGTTCAATTTGAAGATGAGTCTGTTTGTATTTTAAATGCAGAAGAACTGTTTGAAAATCTTACTCTACACAGTGATTTAGTGTACATCAAAAGCAATTAATGTTTTTTGTCATGTCAGATTAAGGCAGTGAAAACCTTCAGTAGCACTGAAAGACAATGCAAAGATTATTGAAGTCATAGAAATGAAAATTAGCGAAGCAGAAGGACCCATTGCTGTGTTGTTAAAACAAAAATTGAACTATGAACTTCAGAAAAATGAAGGTTTTAATTTGCTGGCAAAAAGTAACAGTATGCTGTGTGGAAGAATTGTGTAAATTTAAGTTTTCTCCAATCACATCATGCAATGTTGAAAGATCTTTCAGTCAGTACAAAGCGTTGTTCCATTCAAACAGAGTTAGATTTAATTTTGAAAAAAAAAAAAAAAAAAAAAAAAAAAAAAAAAAAAAAAAAATGTGATTGTGTATTGTAACAGTATGAATAATACAAGTGAGACTGAAGAAGCTTAAAATTGTTTTTGTTTTCGGTATAATAAAGTCTGGTTTATTTGATAATAGTAGCTTTTAGTCTCCATATTTTTTACATATTTTATATTTTCAGGCCTATATTATATGTAAATATGTTGTCTTTTTTCATACATATTTAATCGAATCCTAGTGATCAAGATTCCTAAGTGATGAACAACATTCACGTATTAGTCTAATGAAGGTTTGACAGCTTTGTGGATGCATTATATTTCCTTAGAATTCTTCCAGTTAATCTCAATCTGGCATCTGCTTTTTCTCCTGCTAGTTATATGTGACAGTAGAGTGAGAAAACAACAGTAAATCCATCAGAAATTAGTGGACAATAGCTTGTTACTATGTGGATTATATGATCATGGTGTATGCAGCCACTTTTTAAATGCTCTGTTAATTGTCTTTCAGAGGTATTTAGTATCTACTGTATATGTAGTTCATGTAAAATAAAGGAAAGGTAGCTATTTACATATAGCTGACTTATGCATGGTGCGTAGAAACACACAAAAGGAAACAGTATTTGGACCAGCTTTAGAGCTTTTCTAGAGAACAATCAAGAGCCTGAAAGTTAGTGTAAATACTGTTTTCTTTTATGTATTCCTGTGTACCACACATTGGTCAGCTAAGGTGAGCAGTTGCTGTTCCTTTATTTTACACATTATTCTACCCAGGAATTTCCATTGTGGATGTATATGTATTTTGTTATGATACGTGGCACAAAATCAAGTTGAAATCTTCTAATACTCAATATCTTCCTTTCCCTAGAGAGGGGTGAAGGGATAAAACCATGACTCATGGTCGTGGTCAGCATGATTTGAATACCAGTCCTGCTGTTTTCAGTTAGAAGTTATGATAATCAAAGAAAATGTCAAGGAAATGCTCATATGAGACAAGCTATGTCTATTTATGCTACATTGTTAATTTGAGCAGGTTCCTCATTTATTTGTTAAGACAGGGAGACAATTTCTTGGCTTGAAACAGAGATAACATGGAAATCAATGATTTTGTTGTTACTGTTGCTGTTACACTGTGTTCAGCAAAAAGGCCAAGTGTGAAATTTATATATGGAATAATATTGATTGGACAGCTTTTTAAAATATTTCTATAATGCTTGTCTTACTAAAATGGGTAAAATAGGATACTATGCTGTCATAAAACTCTTTCTTTTGGATATTTTATTGCCAACAAAAATTCATACAAATTTGATGAAGGTATGTAAAGAGTCTGTGCCTTCATTCTCAGTGGGTGAGAAACAGGTAACAGAATTTAAATGCAGCCTTATTTGTCTTGAAAATTGTCAAGGTGAAGGACTTCCAAGAACTGAATATAAGGATGTGAACATTGAGTGTGTTCAGTCTATGATCAGGAATTAAATATATATGGCATATTTGGTGCCACACATATGTCAAAAGAGACAGTGTGGTGCATTTTACATCAAGAATTAATTATGAGAAACCTTTGTGCAAGATGAATGAATAAAAAGACATGGTGCATTTAACACAAAGAATTAATTATGAGAAGGTGTTGTGTAAGATGAGTGCCATATTTCACTGGGTAGATCAGAATACTAATGGGTAGGTGCTGATTTTACCTGTGGACAAAAGTGTGTTACAGTCAAATTTGTTAAAAGAAGGGATCCATTGACAGGATACTTCCTGAGCTATTGGAGATTAGTCTATTTGTTCATTCATGGATTTATTTGCCTGGCAAGATTAGGGCCTTGGGGAACTTCATACAACTATCCATGTATCCTTAGTTACTCGACATGACTATGTGGATAGTAAATTGGAAATATGTAATGATAATTATATGTTGTTTTGATCTGCAGTGGAAAGACTGCTTCTAGGCCGCTCTCAATACTACTCTATCCTGTGCAAGCTTCTTCATCTCTGTATAACTACTAAAACTCACATCCATTTGAGCCTGCTTACTGTATTCAAGCCCTGATCTCCCCCTACAATTTTTTTCCTCCCACACTTCCTTCTGTTACCAAACTGACAATCCCTTGATGCCTCAGGATGTGTCCTTCAACTGATCCCCTCTTTTAGTGAAGTTGTGCCACAAAGTTATTTTTTTGCTATTTGATTTAATACCTCCTTATTTGTCCTTTTACGTATCCATCTAATCTTCAGTATTCTTCTATAGGACCACATTTTAAAAGTTTTACTCTCTTTCTGTCTGAACTGTTTACCATCCATGTTAGACTTCTACACAGAGCTACATTCCAGACAAATATCTTCAGAGAAAACTTCCTATCACTTAAATTGATATTGGGTGTTAGTAAATTCTTAATTTTCAGAAAAGCTTTTCTTCCGATTGCTACTCTTCATTTTACATCATAATTCAGGTATCATCAGTTATTATACTGACCAAATAATGAAACACATCTACTACCTTTAGTACCCCATTTCCTAATCTAATTCCCTCAGCATCACCTGATATAATTCAGCTGCATTCCATTACCTTGTTTTATTTTTATTTATGTTCATCTCATCATGTTTTCAGAGCACTATCTGTTGCATTCAACTGTACCTTCAAGTTCTGGGTCATCTCTGATAGAATTAATTGTCACTGGTAAATCTTAAAATTTTTGTTTCTTCGCCTTGAACTTTAATTCCCTTTCCAAATTTTTCCTTCATTTGCTTCATAGCTTGCTCAATGTAGAGATTGAGTAACATTGGGGATAGGCTACAACCCTGTCTCATCCCATTCTCAACTATGGCTTCTGTTTCGTGTTAAAACTTTTATAACTCAAGTCTGGTTTCTGTGCAAGTTTTAAATAACTTTTTTGCTCCCTGTATTTTACCCCTGCTACCTTCAAAATTTCAAAAATTGTACTCCAGTCAACACTGTCAAAAGTTAGTTAATTCATGGTAATCTTGTACAGTCATGACTTATTAAACTGATGGTTCAGTAGTATTCATGCTTGTCAGCACCTGCGTTCTTTGGAATTGGAATTATTACAGTCTTCCTGAAGTCTGAGGGTATTTTGCATCTCTCATTTATCTTGCATACCACTTAGAATAATCTTGTCACTGCTGGCTCTGCCACTGATGTCAGTAATTCTGAGGGATTTTAGTTGACTCCAGATGCCTTGTTTCCACTTAGGCCTGTCAGTGCTTCGTCAAATTATTCTTGCTGTATATTCAGCAGTTGCTGAGGATGCAGGGGCCCAGCTCTGTGTATACTCCATTCCTCCTCCCACAGATGGTGCAGCCATTGTAAGAGAGGGTCTGTCAGTAATGAGACAGGCAGCATGAAGCTGTCTGGGACAGAAGAGAGGTTCTGGATTATCATTGTGGAAGGGCAGCTGGGCACCTGAAAGTGGCAGGAGAGGTGTGGGTGACAGAACTACCATGAGGGCAGCACTGGAAGTGCCATAAGAAGCTGCTATTGGCCAGTTGGGGAAGGCCGGGGATGGTAGCCGGGCCAGAGCAGTGCAAGATGAGAGTCTGCACAAGGTGCTTGTGCATGCCTGAGAGATACCTGCTGAAAGAGAAAAGAGATGTGGTTCAAATGCTATAGGTGGAGATGTGAGTGCAGACAACCCGACAGCCAGGGAACACAAGGAAACAAGCAAAAATCCTGATGGTGCAGGTGCACAGGATGCTGAGATGGAGCACACAGGGCTGTGTGCTGGCACTTGAGACAGAATGATAGAAAGCGTGCAGGTGTGTAACGGTGCATATGATGGCACCTGATGGGATGCACAGACCAGCCACAGGGCTGGCCACAGTGTTGGGAGAAATGGTGGTGGCAGGAACAGTGCTGGTGACAACAAGGCTGGTCATGACTGGGCTAGTTATGGTGGTTGATGCATTGATGTGGATAGGGATGGTGTCAGCAGTGATGGGGCCAGCTGTGACCAGGTTGGCAATGACTGGGCTGGTGAAGACAGGAAGGCTAGCCTCAACAGGGGCCCCTCCAATAATGCAGGCAAGGCTGCTATAGTGGATGTGGTGGTGGAGCTGGCTGAGGAAGATGCACGATGTGAAACACACAAAGGAGCATACACGAGAGGAGAGGGGCTGCCCAAGGGATGGTGGAAACGACATCAACACAGTGTACATTGAGAAAACATAGTGGGTTGGCAAAAAGGTGGCCAGGGGCAGAGGGAATGATGTCGCCACCGAGTGTGAATGGAACACGACAGCCAGACAGGAAAGAACACATCATGGAATGGAGCAGAAAATTTAAGGCTTGAGGAACAGGCAGAAGATATTGACCACAGGTGAGTTCATCTGCATTGGGACCAGTTGGTGATTATGTAACGGTGCTTGGCAGCATGGAGCTCATGGAGGGGCATGAGGATAGAGAGCACCAGGGGGAGAGGGAAGGAAGAAGTGGAAAACAAGAGCAGAACAGCAGGAGAAATGGGTGCCAGAATACATTGGGCACCACCCTCGAAACAGAGGCCAGCTCTGGCTGCATGCTTGAGGCAGGAGGATGGGAGCAGCATTAGGGTTGCAGCGAGATTGGGTGGTGACTAGCAGGCTGGCACTGGACACGCTGGTGGCATTGAAGCAGACAGTGTCAGTGGAGCAGATGGTGCTGGAGCCTGTGGAGGCTACCTCGTAACTCAGAGTGACAGTGTCTGCAGCACAGGAACCAGCAGAGACTGGGCTACTGGACCCAATGAAGACTATGGCACAGGAAAAGGGGGTACTGATGCTGATGGTACTGGAGCATGTGTGCCAAGGCCAGTGGAACCAGAGTAGGGGGTGTCAGGGTTGCTGGTGCTGGAGCTGGTATTGAAATCTGCAACAATGGTGTCTGGGATGACTGAGAATGGGACAAACCTTAAAGGAAAGGGGAAGTAGAAGGATCCAGCCAGGCATCCAGTGGAGACAGGAAAGAAGCTCTTGAAGAAAGAAGGTGTGCAGAAGCACAAGACCCATTGTGGATAGCATAGTGAACTGGTCCTGTAAGTGAACACATGAGAGGGAAAGAAGGTCGAGTGCAGGATTGAGGGGCAGAAGGAGCTGATAGATGGAAGTGCTGCACGAGATGAGAAGAAGGGTTCATTTGTGAGAGTCCTCAGTGAAAGTGAACATTCCAGCCAATGAGGAAAGGGGACTGTGGCTCCAAGGTGTTGCCAAAAACCTAGAGTGTCAGTGCTGTTGCATCAATGTTGGAGGTGAGCCAAGCGGGTGAGGTGCTGCAGGCGAAGGATAGCAGTGGGCCATGGCATTGGCTTCCCTGATGGGGACATGACTGAGTGTGCAGACCACTGCAGGGAGAGTGTAGCTTTTTTCCTTCATGCCCTCAATGTTGCACTGCATGGTCTGGAACAGGAACGATTGTGCAGAGACGAGCCTGAGGACAGCCACAGCATGGTGGCAACAGTTCAAAGGAAGGCATCATGGAGAAGCAACCATGAGAAGCATGAAGATAGCACTGTGGAATGGAAGCCAATAATCCTCATTGCCAATCTTATGTCCATAAGTTGGACATTGCTCTATACTGCACATAGGTGACTGATGTTTCCACAGTTAGTTTTGCAATGTATTAGGTTGGTGCATGCATTCATAGCATTTTGAATTTGCATTTTGGTATTCTGGTTACTATGGATTTATTTATCAGTTGTCATTTTTTATTTGCAGTTCACAGTTGCTATTTGAGCTAACTTATTGTCATTTTGTCATCTGTAGATAGTGAATAATGCTGTGGATGCTAGAAAATGGAATGCCACCTGGAGGAATTTGAACATTTCCAACATATTCTTCTGTTTGAGTTCAATGGAAGGGTGAAAGCAGTAGAGACACTCAGAAACATTTGTGCAATGTATGGGAATAATGCCACCAGACAGAGCATGGTGATAAAATGGTTTTCACATTTTAAGGAGGTTTCTTTTGACGTTAGTGACTCTTCACATTCAGGAACACTTTTGGGGTTTGAAGAAGATCATTATGAACTGTAATCATTCCACCATCATGTGACATTGACATGCAGTGGGGAAGGTTCAAAACTCAGGTGTGTAGGTATTGCATGCTCTAAGCCAAAATCACAAAAATCAGCTGGTGCATCTCTGCTTGCTCATCATCAATTGACTCATTGTCAACACTGGCATTTCCCATCCTGTATCATTACTAGTGAAGAGAAATAGTGTCTTTGTGTTAACATATGGAAGAGAAAGGACTGGTTGAGCCCAAAAGCAGCGACTCACCATAGAAAGACCTACATGCACTCACAAAAGATAATGTTATGCATCTGGTGTGGTGTACTATGAATTGCTTCCCCAAGGTGTAACCATCACTGTTGATATTTATTCAGATTCTTAATTTACCATTGACTACATGTAGTGATATAGGCTTTATAATGATGTCAAGATACATAAGAAGTTACTAGATTAGTTAGTGTTTACATTACAAGAACAAATTATTTATGCTACATTAATCAATTCTTTTGCAGTTTCAGTATTCAAGATACACTACTTGGACTTCCCCAGAAAACTATCCCATACCTAATAACAGCTTCAAAATAACTACAATAAGCAATTCTCCATGTACTCAAGTCAGTGGAATTTGCTAGTATTTGTATTGCAAATGCAAAATTGCTTAGTTTATTTGATAGGAAGTCAATACGTGTATTCCAGCTTAAGTTACTGCCCACATTTAGCCCCAGGAATTTGACCATGTCAACTTCTTTCATAAATTGATGGATATGTTGTATTTTAAGTTCCACACATTTTGACTGTTTGGTTTTGTGATGTAGTATATGGGTTTTTGCAATGTTCAGTTTCAATCCATTTAACTGGAACCTGTTTTCTAAGGCATTTAGTGTGCTTACAATGAAGCTCAGAATTTTTTCTGCATTGTCATCTTCAATTAAAACAGAAGTATCATCTGCAAAGAGATCTGCTGGGAAATTTATATTTATGGGTAAGTCATTAACATGGAATAGGAACAGGATTGGCCCCAAAATGGAGCCTTGTGGCACAGCGTGTGAGAATCATCTTGTGAGAAAACAGCTTACTAAATACATAAAGTTAGCTCCTGATAGAAATATTTTGATCAACACTGGCTGTAAAATACTTTAAATCGGTAATTCACTCTGTTGTGCTGGTAGTTGCTGTCAGTTGTTCATTTGAAATTTAGGTGTTTTATTTTGTTTTACCCAGCATTTCTCAAACAAATTAAAAGCACCTAATATATATGTTGCAACAAGATTTCTAGCAACACAATGAACGTTTTTCTCTGTACTTCATATTGTTTCTTCTTTTTTTGACATGTTATTCTCACTATTTCATATAGCTCACATACCCTGATACTGATCTTGTCTTGTGTGAAGCAAGAAACACTTCAGTAACCTTTGTACTTTTATGTAAAGTGACATTACAATTTATGAAGCAATTGCTATGAAGACAACTATTTATGAAAATTGTATTGCAGAGCTTTATCACAGGTGAAATGCTGACCAAAACCAAAACAAGGAGTACCTATATGTAATAATCAAGGATTCCTGTGAAGCTCAGCAATTGCAATGAAATCTAACAAAGTAATGCGCATTATGTCGAATTTATTCAAGGCCAGCTAAGATATGGCAAAATCTTATATTATATACCATTTATGTGAGCACCAGTAATTATTGTTTTGTCTAATTTTGTTTCCTGTGTTTACTGCAGGCAGCAAAGGCCCTCTGGATTACTATTTTGAGGTTTATGGGGGATCTCCCTGAACCACGCAATGTAGAAGTAGATAATACACCTGTTATGTCAAGAGTGACCACTACTCTTACAAGGAACTTTATCAACAGCAAAGAGTACAAAAAAGCTCAAGCAATATATCAGGTTAGTAATCAAACACAAAGAAATGCAGAAGAAATAATTGTGTAAATGTGAAGTGTATACAAAACAGAGCCGGTACTTGATTTAAAATTTAAAGGAAGAATACTCACTAACTTCATTGTGTAATATATATGTGTTATGATGGAACAGTAAATGGAAACTGAAATTTTAAATTTTTGTGTGTCATTCATAGCCAGAATTAACTGAAAGAGCACAGTTACCTACTTTGTTTATCTGTTCATTTAACAAAACATTTTCCATCTATAAAATTAGTATTCATATTACTCTGGTTTGTTCATGCACATGTAGGATATTGATACTGAGAATCTCAAGAGCAAAAATAACTCTGAAAATAAACGTAAGAAACTGATATCCATGACACTGAAAAATACTAATAAATTGGCTGCACATGTCCGTCGAGGGCTACTCAGTGATGAATACCTGGATGACGGCTACAGCGACTGGCTGGAATCAAGACGTACAACTAATCTTGAAAAACTGCACTTCATTATTGGGCATGGTATTTTAAGACCTGACCTAAGGTAAGTGACAAGTACTTTTCACATGAAAGAGTATATGTGCTAACCTGCTAGCTTTAGCAACTGGATGTTCCTTCATCTGGCAAAAGAGAGAAAAGGATTGGAAACACACACACACACACACACACACACACACACACACTCACAATATAGCATTGTGCTAAGCCACAATGATGTCATTATCCATGATCTGTAGCTTGAAGCATCCATTAGAGATGCAGGAACACATGAGACAGTACTGACCTTAAAACTTTTATTAAAAGATGGACTGAAGAAAGGTAAAAGTACATGTATAGCACATATGGATTTAGAGATAGTTTTTGACATACACTCTTTGAATTTCTGAAGGTAGCAGGACTAAACTACAGAGAGCAAAACAATATTAACAAGTTGTACAGAAACCAACTGCAGTTGTAGGAGTTGAAGGATATGTTTGCCCATTCTGCTGTCTGTATTCTAAGAGAATTGGCAGAGTCTGTATTTTCTTGTGTGTTGCTATCCCTGATGTTATTCAGTCTGTTTATTGAGCAAGCAGTAAAGGAACTCAAGAAGAAATTTGGAAAGGGAGCTATAGTTCAGGGAGGGAAATAGAAACTGAAGTTTTCTGATGACATTGTAATTCTGCCAGAGATTATAAGGAACCTGGAAGATCAACTGAATGGAATTGTCAGTCTATTGAAATGAGTTTTTGTAGGTAAAGTAAAGTAAGGGTAATGGAATGTAGTCTGATTTCATCAGGCAAAATGAAGGAATTAAATTAGGAAATGAGACACTAATAACAGTGGGTGTGATTTGTTATTTGGGCAGCAAAATAATTGCTAATGGCTGAAGTAAAGAGGATATAAAATGCAGTCTGACAATAGTAATAAAAGTGTTTTCTAAAAGAGAAATTTGTTAACATCAAATATAAACATAAGTATTTTGTTTAGGTGATGTTGGACAGCATTCATAAATGTTAGGAACTGCATTTTGTAATACACAGCTGTATTTGTTTTTTGTTTTTGATTATCAATTTCAATACAATTCAGACCATACTCAAGCCATAAAAGACTATTCCATTGTGCATTCCTCAACTACAATAGTAATTACCTAAATGCAACATTTCAAATTGGTTAGTCATTGCATTTGTGGAATGCACAGTTTTATGGCCCAAGAATGGTCTGAATTTGACTGAAATCTACAGTCAAAAATAAAAAATAAGTACTTCATTATGCGGTTGCTAATAAATTTAAATGCTAGCATGTCTGTTCTGAAGATATTGTACAGAAGTGAAGTGTGGGTCATAAAAAGATCAAACAAGAAGAAAGTATAAGCTTTTGAAATGTGATGCTACATATTGGATGGATAGATCGGATAACTAATGAAGAGATACTGAAGTGAATTTGAGAAAAAGAAATCTATGGTACAACTTGACAAATAGAAGGGATCAGTTAATAAGACACAGTCTGAGACATAAGGAATCATAACTTTGTTAATGGAGGGAAATGTGGGTAGTACAGGGAGATCAAAGTTTGGTTATAGTAAACAGATTCAAATGGATGTAGGTAGCATTAGTTATAGAGTGATGGAGGTGCTTACACAGGAGAGACCACAGTTTAGACACATGCTTCAAACCAATCTTCAGACTGAAGACCAAAATTTCATTCTCATTTAGTACACAGAACTGTTCATGGGGTAACTCTCGTTTTTCATTTATCCATTTATTCATTAGCCCATAAAACAGCTTGCATAAGATACACCATCCATAATTTTTATATATATAGGAAGGAAACATTCCACGTGGGAAAGCTTGAATTTTGTGTGTGTGTTTGTGTTTGTTTGTGTGTCTATCGACCTGCCAGCGCTTTTGTTCGGTAAGTCACCTCATCTTATATATATATATATATATATATATATATATATATATATATATATATATATATATATATAAAAAAAACAAAGATGAGGTGACTTACCGAACGAAAGTGCTGGCAGGTCGATAGACACACAAACAAACACAAACATACACACAAAATTCAAGCTTTCGCAACAAACTGTTGCCTCATCAGGAAAGAGGGAAGGAGAGGGAAAGACGAAAAGATGTGGGTTTTAAGGGAGAGGGTAAGGAGTCATTCCAATCCCGGGAGCGGAAAGACTTACCTTAGGGGGAAAAAAGGACGGGTACACACTCGCACACACACACATATCCATCCACACATATACAGACACAAGCAGACATATTTAAAGACCAAATATGTCTGCTTGTGTCTGTATATGTGTGGATGGATATGTGTGTGTGTGCGAGTGTATACCCGTCCTTTTTTCCCCCTAAGGTAAGTCTTTCCGCTCCCGGGATTGGAATGACTCCTTACTCTCTCCCTTAAAACCCACATCCTTTCGTCTTTCCCTCTCCTTCCCTCTTTCCTGATGAGGCAACAGTTTGTTGCGAAAGCTTGAATTTTGTGTGTATGTTTGTGTTTGTTTGTGTGTCTGTCGACCTGCCAGCCCTTTTGTTCGGTAAGTCACCTCATCTTTGTTTTTATATATAATTTTTCCCACCTGGAATGTTTCCTTCCATTTTTTTTATATATATATATATATATATATATATATATATATATATATATATATATATATATATATATATATATATATATATATATATATACATACACTAACAAAGATGAGGTGACTTACCGAACAAAAGTGCTGGCAGGTCGATAGACACACAAACAAACACAAACACACACACAAAATTCAAGCTTTCGCAACAAACTGTTGCCTCATCAGGAAAGAGGGAAGGAGAGGGGAAGACGAAAGGAAGTGGGTTTTAAGGGAGAGGGTAAGGAGTCATTCCAATCCCGGGAGCGGAAAGACTTACCTTAGGGGGAAAAAAGGACAGGTATACACTCGCACACATGCACATATCCATCCACACATACAAACACAAGCAGACATATTTAAAGACCAATATGTCTGCTTGTGTCTGTATGTGTGGATGGATATGTGCGTGTGTGCGAGTGTATACCTGTCCTTTTTTCCCCCTAAGGTAAGTCTTTCCGCTCCCGGGATTGGAATGACTCCTTACCCTCTCCCTTAAAACCCACTTCCTTTCGTCTTCCCCTCTCCTTCCCTCTTTCCTGATGAGGCAACAGTTTGTTGCGAAAGCTTGAATTTTGTGTGTGTGTTTGTGTTTGTTTGTGTGTCTATCGACCTGCCAGCACTTTTGTTCGGTAAGTCACCTCATCTTTGTTTTTATATATATATATATACTGTCATATATAAACACAATGTTTTGAACATGGCTGTGATCAGCAACCATAATTAATTACAATTTCACAAATTTCCAGCCAACCAACTGGGTGGGGGGATTGGGCGGGGGACAGTGTCACAAATTTCCAGCCAACTGGTTGCAAATAGAATTTAAAATTCTTTAACTAGTTTTCAGCACCAACTAGGGGTGCCTTCTTCAGGAGAAACTGTTATCTTACTTGTGGTTGAAAGGAAATTTGAGTAACATCGCTCTAGTCAAAACATGAAAACCACAATTAAAACATTTTACAACTGAATACATAACAGGTACAGTCAAAATTTTAAAACAATACATAAATGTGCCACTAAGGGCACTACAGTGGTATAGGACATGAGTGAGTAACAGCAACCAGTTAGCTGGAAATTTGTGACATTGTGATGCATATACAAGTATATTATATATTTTGAAATACAAGTTGTTTTCCACAGTATGCAGTTGAACACTTCTATAATTACTCTGCACTTAAATTTAGTTACACTACCTATACAGAGTTTGTCTATACACACTGTTAAGAATGATATGGATGGAGGCTGTTTCTTTATAATTATATTACAGGTAATAAGGATAGCAACACTTCGTTTGGGATGAAATTAATAGATCACTTACATCATTATTTACAAGTTCATGAACAGTGTAGAAAGGTTTATCTCTCAGTCAGTATTCTATAATCTTTCTCAACTTAATAGCTTTTAACTGCCCCAAACCCCATGGCAATTTGCTCAAAAGATACCATCATGTGTGCAGAAAGTTGTTTTTGTATTTACGTAAGTCTAGTCCAGGATGTATTCAAAGATTTCCTGTTCCTAGTTCTATAAGAATGAACTTTCTGTCTTGCACATATTTATGCCAATTGTTGTTGGTGTACATAAGGGGTTGAGGTATATACAGGGTGTTACAAAAAGGTACGGCCAAACTTTCAGGAAAAATTCCTCACACACAAAGAAAGAAAATATGTTATGTGGATATGGGTCCAGAAACGCTTACTTTCCATGTTAGAGCGCATTTTATTACTTCTCTTCAAATCACATTAATCATGGAATGGAAACACACAGCAACAGAATGTACCAGCGTGACTTCAAACACTTTGTTACAGGAAATGTTCAAAATGTCCTCCGTTAGCGAGGATACATGCATCCACCCTCCGTCGCATGGAATCCCTGATGCATTGATGCAGCCCTGGAGAATGGCATATTGTATCACAGCTGTCCACAATACGAGCATGAAGAGTCTCTACATTTGGTACCAGGATTGCGTAGACAAGAGCTTTCAAATGCCCCCATAAATGAAAGTCAAGAGGTTTGAGGTCAGGAGAGTGTGGAGGCCATGGAATTGGTCCGCCTCTACCAATCCATCGTGCATGAACCACATGTTGTGTCATACTTGTAAAGGCACATGTTCTAGCAGCACAGGTAGACTATCCCATATGAAATCATGATTACGTGCTCCATTGAGGGTGGATGGAAGAACACGGGGCCCAATCAAGACATCACCAACAATGCCTGCCCAAACGTTCACAGAAAATCTGTGTTGATGACGTGATTGCGCAATTGCGTGCGGATTCTCGTCAGCCCACACATGTTGATTGTGAAAATTTACAATTTGATCAAGTTGGAATGAAGCCTCATCCATAAAGAGAACATTTGCACTGAAATGAGGATTGGCACATTGTTGGATGAACCATTCGCAGGCCAATCAGCTGCTGATAGTGCCTGCACACGCTGTACATGGTATGGAAACAACTGGTTCTCCCATAGCACTCTCCATACAGTGACCTGGTCAATGTTACCTTGTACAGCAGCAACTTCTCTGACGCTGACATTAGGGTTATTGTCAACTGCACAAAGAATTGCCTCGTCCATTACAGGTGTCCTCGTCATTCTAGGTCTTCCCCAGTTGCGAGTCATAGGCTGGGATGTTCCGTGCTCCCTAAGACGCCGATCAATTGCTTTGAATGTCTTTCTGTCGGGACACCTTCGTTCTGGAAATCTGTCTCGATACAAACGTACCGCGCCATGGCAACTCCGCATTTGTAAACATTGCACTGACTGCAAAACCACGTTCGTGATGAACACTAACCTGTTGATGCTACGTACTGATGTGCTTGATGCTAGTACTGTAGAACAATGAGTTGCATGTCAACACAAGCACCGAAGTCAACATTACCTTCCTTCAATTGGGCCAACTGGCGGTGAATTGAGGAAGTACAGTACATACTGACAAAACTAAAATGAGCTCTAACATGGAAATTAAGCGTTTCTGGACACATGTCCACATAACATCTTTTCTTTATTTGTGTGTGAGGAATATTTCCTGAAAGTTTGGCTGTACCTTTTTGGAACACCCTGTATAGACTTGGGACAGTTATTAATTTGTTGTCAATGAAATATATTTTGCATGGTGTGTTTGCTCATAGGTAATATATGCATCTAATTGCTTAATTGCTTTTTTTGCCAAATAAAGACTCATCTGGCTTTAGCAGAGTTACCCCAGATGGCACAAAACAGTGTTTGTGTGATAAAAGAAAGCAATCTGGAGAATTACAAGCATTACAATCATAGAGGCATGCCATCCACTGTAAATAGAACTAAGGGTATTAGTAGTATCTTGCCCATCTATTAAACTCTTTCCATTCTAATCAAAATAGACCTAACAATTTAGTCTTCAGAAGCACTGTCTACAATTAAAAACTTCATAAAAATAGCAACAATTTGTACATACAAAATACCAGAGTATCTGGCACTAGACATGCAGACAATAAACAGATGCCCTACAACATTCTGAGGAACATTTACAGGACTTGACAATTAAGAAATATGTGTAACAGTTGTTGCTACTTTTATGATGCTGTCAATAAGGTATTAATATTCACTCTAATTTAAATCCATCCTGTAATTTGCAGTATAAAATTATTATTGTAAAAAAAGAAAATGTATATTTCAACAGCTGCTGAAAATTGCCTCTGGTATAATTAAAATAACTTTAAAAGTTGACCCTTTATGCCTTTGAATGCAGTTCCTCCAACAAGAGCTCTCAGCATCATGCATGCATTGTCTTGAATTGTCAAATTGTCACTGAAAAGTGTCGGTTCATTTTCCATGTTTTAGTAGTGATATATACATGGATAATACATTATCAAGCCCTACCTGTGGCCTGTTTACTGTTGCCAGCCACAGCAGACTATAGCACATTCTTTTCATGCTGGCAAACAACTCCCTGGCTGACTGCATTGCTCTAAGCCGGAACACAAGGAAACACATCCCTGTAAAAAAGATACAATTTATTGGATCATGGAGTGTTGTGTCAGCTAGTGTGGGAGGCAGCACCAACACAAACAAGAAAGGAGAGAAGTTGTATTGGCCTGTGGCAGGAATCCAAAATGATCTATACATTTAACTTTCTAATTATATGACACTTTATTTCTAAAGAGAAAAGAAACATGTCATAACTTCTTGTTATGAGGTGACTTAATGAGCATCCTGTGCCACCTACATGCAGATATTTTACTCACTATTGCTACTTGCAGAATGCAGGCTAAGTATCATCTTCCTACTACTCACTAGTGATGCTGTCAAAGTCTGCGACCGAACTGGGGCTGACCAGCGATGGGTGGCTGGTAAAGTCAGAGTTGACAGGGGGCGCTGAACTCTGTCTTCCTGGAGGTGTGGCACTGCCCACTCTTTCCATCAGAAAGTGGGTCATCACATTCTTGATGCCATTTTGCAGTGCTTCACTGTTCGGTGTGCAGTCTATACTAAGGACTGCACATGAATACATTAACAGCTGAGGACCTTGAGGGGCTTGCATGCCTTTATAAAGACACTATCTATGTCAGGTGTTGCTGGTGTAATGCTATGCACACACGGCAGACCTGGTGATGGTGGTTGGTGACAGGGCTGTGCCTGGCAGCCATCTCAGATAGTTGCAGGTCTGCTGCTTGAATGTCAGTGTGCACTACACTTACCTCACTGGCCCAACTTATGTCCACTGTGGATGGTAGGTGCAGTAACTGGTGGGTCACTACACTCCTTTTCTTTTGCTGGGGAGATGATCAGGTGTTGCCATCTGTGATGCTGTTACTAAAGAGATGTCCGCAGTGTCTGTGGTTATGCCAGGGTGGCAGCCAAAGGCAAAAGGAGTTCCTGATGCACCCAGTCGGGTGCATACGGGTGGAAGTGAGTGGGACGAGGGCACCCCTTCTGTCTGTGGACCCTGGGGTGACCAGTAGACAGAACCCTTGACAGGAGGGTGGGTACTATCTGGACATCAGAATCCATGACAAGGGGCACCGACATGGACAGTGACGACAGTGAACTGGAGCGGAGAGGCCCTTGATGGAGACTGGCTTCCACTGACAGTGGCACCTGCTCAGTGCAGTCGGAAGTACCCACACTGGCTACAGGAAGCAAATCTGTCTTTGATGCTGATGAAGCCCCAGGTGCTGGGGTAGGTGGGCATGACCAGGCCAGAGGGGTGAGGACCAATTAAGAATGAGGCTTTTGGGCCCATGGCCTGAGGAGGGATCCCTATGCCAATCCTGGGATTGGACCATTTCTAGTGGCATGCCACTATTTGATCTTTGGTGTGAACCATGAAGACGGGGTGACCATGCTGACTGTTGATGATGCTGAAATCTAGTAAGGGTGCCGTACTAATGCTCAGATCTAGAATGATGTGCCAAGTGCAAACATTGACAAAATTGGTGCTGCTGGGCAGATTCTCCTGGTCATACAAGGTCTCAGGGCCCATGGGGTGTCAGGACAGATCATCTGCATTTGAATGTTGCAAAACAGGCTGAAAAAATCTCATAATTGTACCATGATAAGAACAGAGCCCACCATTGAAGACAATGAATGGCTTTGTCTGGTAAGAATTCCAAAGGGCTAAAGAGGAAAACTAATGGCGTATTGTTGGTAGTTAGATAAAATTTTGCACCATAAAATAACACATGCCTTTTTCAAGACTTAGGCAATAGCAACAGCTTCTATTTGCACCTGAAAATAACATTGCTGACCCAAGATGAGTGTAGGAGTTGATGGTAGAGTTGACGTGCCACTGCTATGAAACCTTTTTTTTACATTTGTGGCAAGACACCCACCACTCAATGCAGGCTGCCCTGTTGTGCTGTACAAAACAAAATAGGTATGAAGGAACTGGCATTTGCTGTTCCTGCTGCTGCCAACAATGTGTTTGACAATATCAGCATGGTTGGCTTGTTTCTACAGTGGCTACCTCCTCTTCCCCTAGTGCCCTAGGCTCTATTGCCAGGGCTGCATGGTGTCAACAGTGGCAACATCACTCCAAGCCTCAAATTGGTGGCCTGCAGTGCAGGAGACCTCAAACAACTGTGCAACATTTGAAACCTCTTCTAATGTAGGGTCCTCAATGTGAAGGACACATTGATGCACCTTATCTGGGGCCAAACTAATGATTGTGTCTCTGGCCATGGTGTCCAGACTCCTAAAACTTAGTCACGACAAAGCGACACTTACAGCTGAGGCTGTGAAGCTCAACTGCCCAAACCTGATATGCTTGCTGTAGCTGTTTGTGATATTGGTAGAATTCATCATATGCAGTGACCACATACATATGCTTGTGGTGATAGGAGGACAGCAAACAACACATATTGTCAAAAAAAGTGACATTTTTTCTTTCATAGGAGCTGACTGGCACAGTAAGTGATACATACAGGAGGGGGGGGGGGGGTTGTCCGTGATAAGAAAAGAACTTTACAGATCTCCAAGTTGACCATTTTATAGTCTTCTACGATGTCACAGTAGGGATGGGGGTATGGTGGGAGGAGGGGGGGGGGGCAGTGGAGGGTGGCCAACTCTTGGCTGAACCTGGGTCAGTGGTCAGTGCAGCCAACAACTGTTCCAACATGACTGTTTGTGCCTGCTGTTGTTGCAGAAAAACCACAGAATCCAAAACACACGAAAATTTGACCCTCATCATTGCCACTTGTATTCTAACTAGTAACAGAAGGAAACATGCAGCCATGAAAGAGATACAATTTATTGGGTCTTGAAGTGACATCAACAAGAATACAATGAAAGTAATTAACACTTCTTGAACACATTAACAATTCAACGCCTGGAGGCCCATGCATGCCCGTATAAAGATGATATCCATGCCAGTTATCACTGGTTGTAGTGCTGTGTGCATATGGTGGACGTGGTGACAGTGGTTGGTGGTAGAGCTGGCCATGGCAACAATACATAGTTGCAGGGCACAATTTGAATGTCAGTACACACTATGTTTGCTGTAGTGGCTTGACTTACATTCACTGTGGGCAGTAGGTGTAGTGACCGGCAGGTTACAGTCTCAGTCCAGGGGAAACTGACAACTATTGTAACAGTGTTGCAGTGGCATGTGACAGATATTAACTATCAAGCAATTTCAATTAGACTGCAATACATATTGTCTTTTTGTTCATTTCTTGCTAGTAAGTGGGAGAATGGGTTTAAGGACCATGAGGGATGTGTGTGTGTGTGTGTGTGTGTGTGTGTGTGTGTGTGAGAGAGAGAGAGAGAGAGAGAGAGAGAGAGATAGAGAGAGAGAGTAGGGGGAGGGGATTGTAGCTAAAAATAAACTGATGTGTTGAATTATGTCTCTTTGGCATTTTATGTTTAAAGGGATGAGATTTTCTGTCAAATTTGTAAGCAACTTACAAACAATCCTACAAAAGCATCATATGCTCGTGGATGGGTGCTACTGTCTCTCTGTGTGGGTTGCTTTCCACCATCGGAGAACTTCGCAATGTATCTCAAGGCATTCATTCGTGATGGTCCTCCTGGCTATGCTCCATATTGTGAACGACGCCTCAACAGGACAGTTGCTAATGGCAGTCGCACACAGCCACCCAGTTGGATTGAAATGCAGGTGAATATCCATATGCCATTTTACCTACTTAGTATAAACTGTTAGCTCAGTGTTTGATTTTAAATTTATAGAAATCATTCAGTGCTTGGCTGCATTTAATGTTAGTGATAGGTTTTGTGGATTATGATGTTGTAGAGGGTTAGTAGTGTAATTAGTGAAGGCCATTTGTACAATAATTTATGAACAGCAGGATGAAACAGCTTTTTGTAATAGAACTCAACTGCACTATAGCTTATGGCTAAAAAATAAAGAAGAGAAAAGAATAAAAATATACAAAAAGGACAACCAATTGATTATGTTAACAATTTATAAATTACATCTCAGTTTTGAAATACTACAAGTTGCATATAGTATGAGAAATTATTGTGGAGTTGTTACCTTAGCAGCCTTAGTAGTATGAAAAATGCAAGAGTATGAAAATGCTGTTATCAAATTGTTATGGAGACCACAGATTTGTGCTGGAACCAAAATGGTACATATAGAAGATATTACAGAAATAACAATTGTACAATAATATCAGAATTGCACACCCATAAGAGTAACAATAGCAAGTAATTATATCTCAGCTTAGAAAAATGTAAGTGATACAGAATGCGAGCATTGCTTTGACTTCAAACACTTCAGAGTCCTACTTCCCATACACAACTGTAAAAGTGTATAATCAGGTCAGAAAATTGAGTTGTGAATAATTGCCATGTTGGCAGATTGTATTTTTGTCTCTTGGTGAATGAACTTCCTCAGCATGATGTATGAGAATGATGTTTTGTAACAGTTACAAATAGAATGAACGGGTTAAAAATTCAGCATAACAGAGTGCTACCACATCCAGATCATACCCATTGACCTAATATGCAGAAGGTCATTAATCTGAATCTCACAAAACGTAGCACATTCTATGTAATTCTAAAACTAATCAAAAGAGCTTGATTATTATTTTTATTTAAGTAATTGAATCAAATGTATTTTTTGTATTTCAAATTCTTTACCATGCCATTATCATTGTTCTATTGATTTAGTTGCCCTTTCTTTCCTATCATTTTTTTAAATTTGGAATCTGCCTGAGTCACCTATATACTGCAAGCAAGTGCCAATGAAGACTGCTCATTGGTTGGTAACGCAGCAGCTCATATAACTTGTGTGAGGATAGTTTCAGGTAACCAGTGACAGCGAGAAATTACATTTTGCTTTTAGAGCTGAAACTGAAATTTTTCCACCTTGAGTTTCTTGCAGAGGTTATCTTTAGTCACCGTTAACAAAGTGATTGTGATTTTAGTTCTGTTGTAGATTTTTGTCCGTCGTTTTCTTGGATACATTGCACACCATGAGGTTATGGTTAGCTTAGGACATGAGATTAAATTTAGAGCTATAAAGAGCATTTCCAACATACCTTGCAGTGGCCACTTCCAAAATTCTTACGTGTTGCGCGTAACAGCATTTGTGAAGTGACTCACCCTGTTCATGTCTCACCCATAACCGAGCATTAGCGGGCAGCCAGGGTGGCAACACTGTAGCAGCAAGTGACAGACATCAACTATCAAGAAATTTTAATCAGACTATAGTTTGACATATAAATGAACAAGCATACATAGTTGTGTGTTTTGGTGAAGTTGAGTAGAAAGATCATTTCAAGAGTTAAAGCTATCTTTATTATGTGTAAGGGTTTATTACAGAGTGCATTCTGTTGTGGTTATTCTATTTATTTGTGTGAGATATTCCTTGTGGACTTCATGCTGTGATGAGAGCTGTAGTCCTGTATTTGACATCAGGGCAAGGAGATTGCTGTGCCATGTGTGACTCTATGGGATGTCAATGACTCTAACATAATGTATAGCAACAATGTCAATATATGTATTGACTCTTTTTGTATTAGCTTTTTGTTTAATGGGTGGAATGTCATAATCTAAACTGGACATCAGTCTAACATACAGATGCATGCTAATCTCCTATCTGATATATTGTCAACTTGTAACAAATTCCAATTGCAACTCAAAGTTGTTAGAATATTTATTTAGTAGATGTTGGCACCAAATGAAGATTTAAGAAGATTTCATCTCATCAGGAGGTTGACAGCTACTACAGGAAAGATTTGTAGTTTATTAGAAACACACATGTATTAACACGATTCATGTTGTCCGTCACGCTTCACATAGTGTAGACCGGGAACTGTCTGCTAGGCATGCCCGATGTAAAACTGACTGGGCACGGCCCATGCTGCCTGAGTTGTTGTTGTTCCGCCAGCAGAGGGCGCAGGCAAATTCTCGTGTGCCCTCTGGTGGACAGGACTTTACTTGCGGCAACTACTGTCTGTGATGCGCCGTGCCCACGATCTTTCTGGTGGCTACTGCACTCCTCCTCCTTCATGGGGTGAAGCCACTGTGATCCACTGCATCGGAAGGTGGAGCATCGTGCAGTAGCGATGACCTCCACATCCATGGGAATGCTGGAGTCGGGGGAATCTGCCAACCCTCGAGCCAGAACCTTCGAATATGGTTGGAAGTGACCCACACGAAGAGGCCCCCGTTGTCCCACCAACGGAGCCCAGGACAGAACGGGTGACAAGCTGTCGAACTCTGGATCCCGTTCCACCTCGGGAGGGGCAAGACCCAGTGGTGGGGACGACGGGGAAGGTGCAACCACAGGTGAACCAGGCTCCTGAGAGCTGGAGCTACTGGAGGCCGCCAAGGCTGAGAACCATCGCAGTGTGGCGGAGTCACAGGTGGGAGGGGCGGTAGCATCCCCTGAGAAAAAAACACTGGTGCCAGCAATGGGGAAGCCGGCACCTGAGGTGTCGGAGGGTGGGTGCCCAAACGTGGACGTAGCTGATTTTGGTGACGACGTACCTCCCGGTCCCCCACCTGCAAGGTATAGAGCTGGCGGCCATTGCGCAGGACCACCGTCGGTATCCAATGTGGATTGCGGCCAAACCCACATGCCCAGACCAACATACCCGGTGGAAAGCAGGTACCTCATTTTGCGAAGACTGGCAAGGACCAGGCCGGAGGAGGTGCAGCAGAGTCCTAGGTTGGTGCCCGTTGAGGAGCTCTGCGGGGCTGCATTCTCCCATCAGTGTGGTCCGGTATGCCATCAGGAAAAACGTCAATGCCTCTTCCGCAGGAAATTCGTCCACATACTTTTTCATCTGCGTCTTAAATGTGCGCACCATGCGCTCAGCTTCCCCATTCGATTGTGGATGAAAGGGGGGAGAGCAAAAGTGCGGAATACCGAAGCACCTACAAAAATCCTGGAAGGTCTGCGAAATAAACTGAGGTCCATTGTCCGATACCAGGGTGACTGGCAGACCTTCCACAGAAAAGATTTTTGTGAGTGCCTGGATTGCAACCTGTGAAGTGGTTGAGGAGCAGCGAACCACATATGGAAATCGGCAATAAGCATCAATGACAATGAGCCAAAAGCCATTGAGAAACGGGCCCGCAAAATCTATGTGAACGTGTTCCCATGCCTGGGTTGCAGGCGGCCATGAAGAAAACACTGACCTGGGAGATGCCTGTTGGCTTGCACACTGGGAACAGGCGGCCACCAAGTGCTCAATTTCTCTGTGAATACCGGGCCAGTACACATGTCTGTGAGCCAAGGTTTTAGTATGGGAAACACCCCAGTGCCCCTCATGTAATAACGTGAGGACCTCCCTTCGCAAACTTGCAGGAAAACCACACGAGGAGCTGTATCATCGGTAGCCAGAAGGAGAACTCCTTCCAAGACTGAGAGGCGGTCGCATATAACAAAATAATTACGAAGAGGGTCCGAGGCCCGGCCTGGAGGTCGGGACAGCCACCCCTGCTGAACGAGGTGAACTATTTGCCTGAGAACCGGATCAGCTGCTGTTTCCCTGGCGACTCTAGAACTAGTGATTGGGAAGCCATGAACCGCTTGGTGGGACACCACATCCAAATGAAAACACATAATCTTCTCCCGATCGAACTTAGGATCCGGGCCCACCGGACGACGGGAAAGAGCGTTGGCATTGCCATTCTGTCCGGTAGGGTGAAAATGAATGTCATAATGGTACTTAGAGAGGAACAATGCCCAGCACTGCAGTCTGTGGGCTGCTCTATCTGGAATCTGAGAGGTGGGGCCAAATAACGATATTAATGGCTTATGTCAGTGATTAACTGAAACTTCGTGCCATACAAGAAAGGGTGAAACTTGGTAACAGTGTAGACAATGGCCAAAGCCTCTTTTTCCACCTGGGAGTAATGGGCCTGCACTGGACTAAGAGTTTTAGATGCAAATGCCAGTGGCTGCTTGGAGCCATTAGCATTGCGATGGGCCAGGACCGCCCCCACCCCATACTGCGAAGCATCTGTAGCCAGGACCAACGGCTTATTGGGGTCAAAAGTAGCCAAACAAGGCACTGACATGAGGAGGCCCTTCAACGAGGTGAATGCTCGCTCTCATGCAGACGACCAATCAAAAGGAACACCCTTGCGCAGAAGGCTGTACAGGGGGTGGGCTATGGTGGAATCCCTGGGAATGAACCAGTGGTAATAGGCAATCTTGCCTAAAAAAGCTTGTAACTCCTTCAGTGAAGCGGGCCACGGAAGGTCGACAATACCTTGGACCAAACTTTCTAGCGGCTGGACGCCATGCCGAGAGATGGTGCAGCCCACATACTCAATGGACGGTTGGAAGAAGTTTGACTTACATAGGTTGCAATGCAGGCCCACGGACCTGAATTTGAGAAAGAGGGTTCGAAGGTTGTGCAAGTGTTCCTTTGTGCTGCGGCCTGTGACAATTTTGTCATCCAGGTAATTAATACAATGAGGGATTGTTGACATGACGTGCTCAAGATAACGCTGAAATATCATCGGGGCACTGGATATTCCGAAGGCCAACTGCTGGTATTGGTAAAGGCCAAACGGGGTGTTGATGACCGCCAGCCGTTTAGAGTCATCATCAAGTGGTATCTGATGATAAGCCTCCGAAAGATTGATTGTCGAAAAATATTGGCCTCCTGCCAAGTCGGAGAACAATTCATCAGAACGAGGCAACGAATAGGTGTCCACCACCAATTGGGAATTAACGGTGGCCTTGAAATCGCCACAAAGACGTAATTTTCTCAAGGGTTTCCTGAAAATAATGAGGGGTGAAGCCCACTCAGTAGAAGAAATCGGAAGAATGACCCCGAGGGCTGTCAGCCGGTCTTGCTCTGCTTTTACCTGAGGGCAGAGAGCCAAGGGGATCTGCTTTGCGCGTAGAAAACACGGGCAAGCTGATGCCTTCAATGTTAAGTGAGCTTCAAAGTCTGAAACACGCCCCAGGCCCTCCTCAAAGATATATTTGAAGTCAGAGGTCAAAGATTCCAATGATTGATAGGGAATGTCTTCGGAGACCAACTGTATAGTGTCTGCGATAGAAAAACTGAAAGCTTGAAAGGCATCCAGTCCAAAAAGGTTAGTGGAGCTTGCATCACTGACAACAATAAAAGTAAGATGCTAAGTGACTGAATTGTAAGTAACGTTGATAGTGAATTGACCCAGTAGGGGAATGAACTGTTTACCATAACCACAGAGATGCCGGTAAGCTGGCGCCAATGGGGGCAACCCAAGGTCGGAGTAAGTTTGTGCATTCAACAAGGAAACTGCTGCACCCGTATCTACTTGCAGTTGTAATCGGCGTGACCGAACGGACACCTTGATAAAGAGTTTGTGTGCCAATGCGTCGGGAGCCTGGCCTGATAAAACTTCCTGAATGTCAACGTCCATGTCCTCTGTACCTGCTTCCTTCGATTCTTCGGAGGCTGAGCGGCAAACTTTAGCAATGTGTCCTTTTTTATTGCATTTGCAACAAACGGCCCTACGCTGGGGGCACTCTGACCGATTATGATGTATATAGCGTGACGCACAGGACGGTAACAGGGGCCGGCGGCCGGAACTCTGTTTACGCGCCATGCGGGAGCAGCCATAATGGCCGGATTGTACCGCTTGCACATCGTCCACCCCAGATGCGGTGGACGCGGCCGCGCTGCCCTGAACCGTGACGTCGCACCATGCTTCCAACTGTTGACCTGCGGCGTGAGTGACTTCACAAGATTGAGCAATGGACAGGACTTCCTCAAGGGAAGGGTCTTCCAACTGCAGGGCCCATTGCCGGACCTCCCTATCAGGGGCCGAACGAAAAATGACATCTCGCACCATAACGTGGGCATACGACTCTCGTGACTGCTCCGTGACAAAATGACACTTGTGACAAAGACTGTGCAGGGTAGTGGCCCACACCTGGTAAGACTGATGGAGCTGTTTCTTGCATTGATAGAACTCGACCCTAGCCGCCACATCATGCATGCGGCGGCGATAATATGAAGACAGCAATGAACACAGTGCATCAAAAGGCAAGGACAAGGGTTCCTGGAATGGCGCTAGCTGCCGCAAAGCTTGATACAGCGAAGGAGATATCCAAGACAAGAAAAGAGCATGACATACCTCCAAATCGGCAACATGAAATGCCTGTAAATGCTGCTGAAGGCGATGTTCATATGTATCCCAATCCTCCGCCGTCTCGTCATACAGGGGAAAGGGAGGAGGGTACGGCGCTGGAGCAGACTGCGTGAAGAGCAATGCCAGAAGCGCTTGTTTCGTGGTTGCCATGAGCTCCGTCTGCTGCTCAACCAAAAGCCGCACTAAATCCTCCACGCCGTGGATAAGCTGCAAAACAGGAACAACAATGTAACACGTGAAAGAATGACCCTACTCATCGCCAATTGTGTATTAACACGATTCACATTGTCCGTCGCACTTCACATAGTGTAGACCGGGAACTGTCTGCTAGGCATGCCCGATGTAAAACTGACTGGGCACGGCCCGTGCTGCCTGAGTTGTTGTTGTTCCGCCGGCAGAGGGCGCAGCCAAATTCTCGTGTGCCCTCTGGTGGACAGGACTTTACTTGCGGCAACTACTGTCTGTGACGTGCCATGCTGATGTGCGCCTCCCGCAATCTTTCCGGTGGCTACTGCAACACATATCGACTGAACTCTTGTAACAGAATCTGCCACCCCAGACACAAAATTGACAACAGCAACATTTTTTCATAGATCCAAGTGGGTATTAAAATGGTTTGCAATTGGAAAATGGAGGTGGTATATCGATCGCAGTAGATAAGAAACAGTAGATAAGAAACTCAAATTGAAAAGTTTCTATCATGAAAAAGCTACTATTAATCCAAGTGGGTATTAAAATGGTTTGCAATTGGAAAATGGAGGTGGTATATTGATCACAGTAGATAAGAAACAGTAGATAAGAAACTCAAATTGAAAAGTTTCTATCATGAAAAAGCTACTATTAATTTATCTAAAAACAAAGATGATGTGACTTACCAAACAAAAGCGCTGGCAGGTCAATAGACACACAAACAAACACAAACATACACACAAAATTCAAGCTTTCGCAACCAACGGTTGCTTCATCAGGAAAGAGGGAAGGAGAGGGAAAGACGAAAGGATGTGGGTTTTAAGGTAGAGGGTAAGGAGTCATTCCAATCCCGGGAGTGGAAAGACTTACCTTAGGGGGAAAAAAGGACAGGTATACACTCGCACACACACATATATATGATTCCAAGCAATCCTCGTCCTCGCTATTGTTAAAAAAGGGCTATTTAACAAAATTACAATTAAAGCTCTCATTTTAAAACCAATGACACATTTCAACAACTACAATAGCTCTTATAGAATGAATACAAAATTGAATTTTCAAGTATATAATAACTTAACCATGTATAAATACTCAGATATGTGGTGTTAACAGTCTTCTTACTATTTTTATCAATTAAAAAAAGGTTCATGGTTCGGGGAATGTTCCTACCAATTTCAGGACCTACACCCTTCAATGCAATTATAATATAATAACTGGTTTCCTTGTATCCATTCCACAAGTACACGTTTATCTGCACACCTACATCAGAAATTACTGTTTATCGTTGAAAAATATGTGTTTGTTAAATTGGTTTCAAATGGACTGTTACATTTCAACACCCCAAAAAGGGTTTGTGCAACAAAAAGTTGTACAAAACCTTTTATGGCAGGTCAACTTAACAGTACTCACTTTGCAATCAATTGGAAGGACAAGCAATTTATGTAAGATATGAGATCAGATTTCTGCTTAATCTCCAGAATGAATTGTACTCATACATCATAATGAAATTTGAACTATATTCTCAACCAAATATGTAAAATTATCATAAATTATTTTGTACCAGGTTCAACTAGATTAGACAAAATATTAATTAAACATAATCAAACATAATTAGTACATAAACATGAAAATATAGAAATAAGGTCCAGAAATATCGCATCAAATCACTACAAGTTTCAGATTCATAAAGAAACAGAGTGGAATGCCTCTTTGGGCTGATCACCTAAGTGCTAAAAATAATTTTTACTTAGAGTTTTTATGTCACATCCATTCTTACCTTGATACTACAGTTGTTGTTGTTGTTGTTGTTGTTGTGGTCTTCAGTCCTGAGACTGGTTTGATACAGCTCTCCATGCTACTCTATCCTGTGCAAGCTTCTTCATCTCCCAGTACCTACTGCAACCTACATCCTTCTGAATCTGCTTGGTGTATTCATATCTTGGTCTCCCTCTATGATTCCTACCCTCCACACTGCCCTCCAATACTTAATTGGTGATCCCTTGATGCCTCAGAACATGTCCTACCAACCGATCCCTTCTTCTAGTCAAGTTGTGCCACAAACTTCTCCTCTCCCCAATCCTATTCAACACCTCCTCATTAGTTATGTGATCTACCCATCTAATCTTCAGCATTCTTCTGTAGCACCACATTTCGAAAGCTTCTATTCTCTTCTTGTCTAAACTATTTATCATCCATGTTTCACTTCCATACATGGCTACACTCCATACAAATACTTTCAGAAACGACTTCCTGACACTTAAATCTATACTCGATATTAACAAATTTCTCTTCTTTAGAAACGCCATTGCCGGCCTACATTTTATATCCTCTCTACTTTGACCATCATCAGTTATTTTGCTCCCCAAATGCAGAACTCCTGTACTACTTTAAGTGTCTCATTTCCTAATCTAATACCCTCAGCATAACTGGACTTAATTCGACTACGTTCCATTATCCTCGTTTTGCTTTTGTTGATGTTCATCTTATATCCTCCTTTCAAGACACTATCCATTCTGTTCAACTGCTCTTCTAAGTCCTTTGCTGTCTCTGACAGATTTACAATGTCATCGGCAAACCTCAAAGTTTTTATTAGTTCTCCGTGGATTTTAATACCTACTCCGAATTTTTCTTTTGTTTCCTTTACTGCTTGCTCAATATACAGATTAAATAACATCGGGGAGAGGCTACAACCCTGTCTCACTCCCTTCCCAACCCCTGCTTCCCTTTCATGCCCCTCAACTCTTATAACTGCCATTTGGCTTCTATACAAATTGTAAATAGCCTTTCGCTCTCTGTATTTTACCCCTGCCACCTTCAGAATTTGAAAGAGAGTATTCCAGTTAACATTGTCGAAAGCTTTCTCTAAGTCTACAAATGCTAGAAACGTAGGTTTGCCTTTTCTTAATCTTTCTTCTAAGATAAGTCGTAAGGTTAGTATCGCCTCACGTGTTCCAACATTTCTACTGAATCCAAACTGATCCTCCCCGAAGTCGGCTTCTACTAGTTTTTCCATTCATCTGTAAAGAATTCGTGTTAGTATTTTGCAGCTGTGGCTTATTAAACTGACTGTTCGGTAATTTTCACATCTGTCAACACCTGCTTTCTTTGGGATTGGAATTATTATATTCTTCTTGAAGTCTGAGGGTATTTCGCCTGTTTCATACATCTTGCTCACCAGATGGTAGAGTTTTGTCAGGACTGGCTCTCCCACGGCCGTCAGTAGTTCCAATGGAATGTTGTCTACTCCGGGGGCCTTGTTTTGACTCAGGTCTTTCAGTGCTCTGTCAAACTCTTCACGCAGTATCGTATCTCCCATTTCATCTTCATCTACATCCTCTTCCATTTCCATAATATTGTCCTCAAGTACATTGCCCTTGTATAGACCCTCTATATACTCCTTCCACCTCTCTGCTTTCCCTTCTTTGCTTAGAACTGGGTTTCCATCTGAGCTCTTGGTGTTCATACAAGTGGTTCTCTTTTCTCCAAAGGTCTCTTTAATTTTCCTGTAGGCAGTATCTATCTTACCCCTAGTGAGATAAGCCTCTACGTCCTTACATTTATACTGTAGCCATCCCTGCTTAGCCATTTTGTACTTCCTGTCGATCTCATTTTTGAGATGTTTGTATTCCTTTTTGCCTGCTTCATTTACTGCATTTTTATATTTTCTCCTTTCATCAATTAAATTCAATATTTCTTCTGTTACCCAAGGATTTCTACTAGCCCTCGTCTTCTTTCCTACTTGATCCTCTGCTGCCTTCACTACTTCATCCCTCAAAGCTACCCATTCTTCTTCTACTGTATTTCTTTCCCCCATTCCTGCCATTTGTTCCCTTACGCTCTCCCTGAAACTCTGTACAACCTGTGGTTCTTTCAGTTTATCCAGGTCCCATCTCCTTAAATTCCCACCTTTTTGCAGTTTCTTCAGTTTTAATCTACTGTTCATAACCAATAGATTGTGGTCAGAGTCCACATCTGCCCCTGGAAATGTCTTACAGTTTAAAACCTGGTTCCTAAATCTCTGTCTTACCATTATATAATCTATCTGAAACCTTTTAGTATCTCCAGGGTTCTTCCATGTATACAACCTTCTTTCATGATTCTTGAACCAAGTGTTAGCTATGATTAAGTTATGCTCTGTGCAAAATTCTACCAGGCGGCTTCCTCTTTCATTTCTTATCCCCAATCCATATTCACCTACTATGTTTCCTTCTCTCCTTTTCCTACTACCGAATTCCAGTCACCCATGACTATTAAATTTTCATCTCCCTTCACTATCTGATTAATTTCTTTTATTTCGTCATACATTTCTTCAATTTCTTCGCCATCTGCAGAGCTAGTTGGCATACAAACTTGTACTACTGTAGTAGGCATGGGCTTTGTGTCTTTGTTGGCCACAATAATGCGTACACTATGCTGTTTGCAGTAGCTTACCCGCATTCCTATTTTTTATTCACTATTAAACCTACTCCTGCATTACTACAGTAATGATTTAAATAGCTTTGGGCTTACATCACCACATTTACCCTGGGTATCCCAATGTCCCTGTAATTCTGTTCACTTACTACTTACTACTTAATATGTTCTGAGTTAAGAGCTTACATACACAACTTAAAAAAAAAAATTAAACTACTTATCCTCAATCAAATACTCAAATAATTTCCTGTTATGAAACTACTTATACTACTCAAATAAATTCCTGTTTTATATACACAAAATCCATTTTCAAAATTTAATCTGCTTAGCTATCTTTCCTAACAAGTAGGCATACCAAAAAATCTAAAACTAGTCACAGGAATAAAACAAGTTCAGATCTATACAAATATGAAATGTTAAAAAGAAAATTAATCCAGTTCCCATTTCATGCTGGACAAGAAACAGTAATTGTTGGCCTTTCAGACATCAGTTTTTATGGAAAAATTATGTCAGTTTTCAACGGTTGAAATACACCAAGAAATAATGACTGTACCACCTGAGGGACCAAAAGTCCAAAAGTCGAACTCAGACTTTAGAGTGACTGAACCCACATGAACATTTCAGGTCAGGAAACCACGAGGACAGATAAAGGAATCTGCCCACAATAATTGCCAAAGATATCATGTTTTCATAGCTTAAATGTTGTCATTCCAAATTTTCAGCATCTTCCACCTAGAGACTGTGAGCCAACATGGCCACATGCAACCATAGAATCAGATTTACATTGATAAATTAAGTACTAGCACATTACTTCCAGAACATATACTGCTTCACAACCAGTTGACAGACTTTTCGTTGATCATCATTACATTAGACATGATGCAGCTACATCAGATCAGACAGCAAAGAAAATTGGACACAGGTAAGGGTAGGTTTCAACATATGTTAGGACAATGTGTGAAGTATCACAGGTTACATTTGAACGGGTCAAAAGTTAGGACTAAAAATGGTTAGTTCAGCCATTCTGTAGGTATGATTAATTCATTTCCTTATCATGTAGCGAATAATGAATGATCTAGGCTCCATCTGAAATCAGATGTCTGCAAGGACAACAGCTTTACCATGAATATAAATCCTCATGCCATAGCTTTGCCTTTGCTACTTATTACATAGGAACTGTTTATGACCATCAGAATTCAATTGATATAAAAACATAAAATTGAACTGGTTTTCATTAAGTACATCCCATTAGATATAAACCTAATTCTGTGAAGTATTTCAGTTGGAGAAAATATATACAAGCTTCTAGATTGGTGTCATACAAGAATGTAACCATTTAAAATCCTACAATCTATTCATATGTTAAGATTGACAATTTTCAGTTTCAGGCTATAGGCCAACACTTGCCTGTGGAAATCTCAAGTTAAAGTATTTGGAAACCTACACACACACACACACACACACACACACACACACACACACACACACACACACGTAGTGAAAAGCAATGGCTTATTATAGCTGAGCAGTTTGCCAATTTGAGCAGATATTATGACAAAAGTAATATACATAACACCTTAAATCTACATCAAACAGATAGTATAATATATACTCAGTGCTGTTTTTCTGGGGGAATCCTGGGGGATGCATACCCCTAAACTTTTTCATCAACAAAGTAATTATTTTACGATGTTGAGAACTTGGAAAAGTGCCAAAGATTTATTTCACAGGCCTACATTTTTTATTTAATTTTTTCGTGTTGGTAATTGCAATACGAACAATACCAGCACAGTTTTTGGTGGAAAAGTGATGTCATTGTTTCAAGCATTTCAAAGCTGCTGCAACTGTTCTTGACAACTGAATCGCTGGCAGCCAGTTCGACAAGCATGTAGTGCCCTCGCCCGCTAATAGTGGGCGATGGTAGTGCTAAACGGATATGCGGACGCTCAACCAACGAGCTACCGATAGACGTCTCTATGGTCCTGCTACCATGATCCTTCGCGATTCATTGCCACCTCTGTTTTGTTGTTCTTTATTCATTTGCATTTGCTGTTGGAGTACCCTCAAACTTTTTTTTTTTTTTTTTTTTTTTAGAAAAAGAGCACTTTATATACTGATACCATTTATGAAACAAACATCATCCCTATCTTATAATCTTAAAGGTAAAATAATTAGTAAACACGACTTCCAGTGGCTGACCATAGTGCTCTTTGAGGCAGTAGAAATAACATTAAAAGAAAAACTGCAGGAATCTCAAAACCTGAGAATCAGAGACACTTCTTTCCCAATAACTATCTCCAACATAAATTTCCATTTTCTTCGTACTCCACAGATGGAGCCATTCAAGTAATATAAACATAATAAATTCCTTTCTGAGAAATGTTCCTTTGCCATGTACACAGTAGTTCCAATGAATAACATAGACAAGATTATGACATTGAATATTTTCATATCTGACAGTTAATCGATATTGTATCCAGTGACTTTCACATAATTGGTATAATAACTGCACAAACTAGCATCCCTATTCAGTCTTAATGTTTAAATCAGAACACATATAGAAGACAATAAACAGTCTAACCTAACTGTAATCACATCCAAGATGTAAAGTGATAGAATTTCACTATAACTGTACAGACATCACGAGTAAACTTCACACCAACCCTAAACATTTCCTCAACTTTTCACAAAATTATCAGCACAATGAGAGTATAATATCCAAAATGTAAAGTAACAGTACTTCACTATAACTGCACAGACATCATAAGCAAACTTCAGACCTACTCTCCTCAAAAATCATACATATGTTGCATTATTACGTTTTCTGACCAGCTGTATTCATTTAAACAACATTTTCTCTCTATTAACCAATCATTGACTTACTAACTATTGGAGGACATGGATAGTGGAAGAAGGGTCAGTTTGGACAGAAAAGTAAGAGAGGATGCGACTTGAAAAAAGAAAGAGTCATACCAGCTTGGAGCCTTGGACTCGCCACCCCCAGATTGCAAAAAAGAGCTTGTAACCTCCTGAGGAAGTTTTGACAGGATGTTTTGAGGTTGTCATCATTTGAAATAGCATCTGTTCTTACTGTCCTCACAATACTGTTATGTCTGTCACTACATGTTTCATCAGAATTCATGGTCTTGAAAGAATAAATATGGAGATTGTGTTTATGTCTTGCCTTCTTCTTTGAAAATGGAACTCTACATGGTTATAGTGTAGTGGAGTTATGGTACATATGTTTGGGTTTGCTTTGGTAGCTATATTCATTATTCAGGGTACCAAACAATATTTTTGAACAACACCTGTCAGATATTTAATATCCATACTGCACAAACAGTCAGTCAGATCCTATCATGATTGCTCCCATTTCCTACAATAACTGGATTGCAACATGGACCATATACTAAATTACTCTGTTCCTACATTACTGGTACACAGTAGCAAAGGATAGTAGAAGAGAAGTGATCCCAGAAAATAAACTTGAAGTCACTAGCTGGGGTATGGCACCATATGCAACATGGTGTCTCTACGAAAGTACCACAGATGCCCTACCGATTACATTTCACCACAAAATTACTGAAAAAAATGTTTCTGAGAGGATTTTCACCCCCAGATTTTGCCTTGACTATACAGTGCACAGAATGTAGTTTCAACTATTTCAACTCCTCAAATCACTTTTTAATTCGTAATTCATGATGGACATAAGAATTTAAAAAATTCAAATATTCAGTGATAACAGAGATTAGAATAAATTTCTTTCTATTAGTTACTTCACTTTCACTGGGTTAAAGTATGTACCATAGGGTTTGCTAAAGTATACTGTATGATATGACAGTGTAATGTAAGATGCTTATCAAATAGATTTCCAATGGTGTGTCAAATATCCAAGAACAAATATCATGGTGCTAAATGGGTAATTAAGGTTGTCTGTAAGATTTCAGCTGTGTAACATTCCTAAGTCCAAATAACCTTTTGGAATTTGGATATACAAATGTGTATGCATTTGGATGTGTGTTTTCAACAATTTCAAATTATTCTACATAAATATTTAACAACCTCCAATCTATGCCAAGTAAAAGCATACACAAATGTTCAAACATTCACTTTTCAACCCCCACTCTATGAATAGACAAAATATAGGCAAATACGTGAATGTTCACAAAAAATGTATAAATGTAAACTATAAAAAAAAAATATATTTTACTGTATTAGCTTCAAATGTGCTCAGTTATCCGATTTTCCACTTCTCAGTGTTTGAATTTACAGAAAGCAGTGGACATTAATCGCACTTCTTATGAGTTGTAATTTTCTTTCAATTAGTTTTTTCATTACTACTGGATCAAAATATTCATAGCATGGCATGACAAGGTGTACAACACAGATTTGGCTGTGTAGCTAGAGTATAAATTTTTCAGCACAAGTTTATTATTTGCTGGTTGTTCATTTGGTTTTGTAGTACTTTCACTGACTGGGTAATTACTTTTGCAAATGTCCCTCAAATCTGTCTGCAAGCTACTAATTTCAACACACACACATTCCCTTCCTCCACTACTTGTACACATTCACTGATTGAAGTACTGTTAGATGCCTGTTTCAAATTTGCAAAACAACTTTTCTTCCCTAAATACACATTTTGACAAATTTCATTTATGATTTTAAACCTTTGGTTACTATGGTTACATCTGTTACTATAGCCACTACATTCACACACAATGTCACTGAACATCTATTGGCAAGATTAAACTATCATGTACTTTTCTACTTGTTTCAAAATAATCACTTAAGCTTGCATCAGAATTTCCAGAATCATTCAGCATACAATCGTCAACCTTAACTTCTGCATGTACCATTCCATCCAATTCTGTGAGCAATATAGTATCATCAACCTCATCATTATCATCAAGAACATTATCATCACACTTAATATTATTCTCAACACTAAATTCATTTCCATCTTCACACACTTCTTCAAATACACAAACAACTTCAAGACTATGATCATTCTGTTCTACATCGTCATCTTTTTCCTGTTTATTGCATACTGAAATTTTATTTGGAATAACACTGTCATCCTCACTTTCATTTCTAAGTACTTGATCATCAGTTTCCATACATGCATCACCAGTATCAGTTTTTTCACCCATTTTACAATCACTCAACGTTTTCACTAAACCATACTCATCAGATCTGTTCTCATCACTATCAGTAACTACTACTACATTACTACTATCAAAGGGATTTGTCAAAATGTTTTCCTCTATTTTAAATTCAGATTTTCTTTTCCATTTTTGTTCATCTTTGTTCTCAGATAAAAAATTCTCCAAAAATTCTCTATCAAAATTCATTATGTTCACTTCAGGTTGTCTTCTGGATACATAGTTTTGATATGACCTGTTTGTTCTACCCCTTCCCCTTCTGAAATCACCACAATGTGCCTGATTATAAATACCATTTCTATTTGCCCCACTCCGCCAGGCTCCAAAGGAGGCAGGCCTGTTTTCCGGGCCATTCCGTCTGTTATCAAAATTGTTACCATTATTTCCTTGACCTTGTCTCCACTGCCTATTTCTTGGTTCAAAATTTCAGTTCTATGGTCTGTGCCTATCATTTCTGTCCCCATTTCTTCTGTCATCATTTCTGAATCTACTGTTCCCTTGGTACTCTCCCCTATAATTTTCATTTCTAAAATCGCCCCTCCTATCCCTATGTTCGAAATGATCATTGAAAGCTCTGAATTTTCTACTTCTAGTATTATCTTGCCTTTCATTTCTTTCCCAGGCTAAGTCTAATTTGCCCATATATCTTAAAAACTCCTCAACTAAGCCAACCTCAGGGAAGATAAGTTTGGATTCTGTAGAAATGTTGGAACACATGAGGCAATACTGACCCTATGACTTATCTTAGAAGATAGATTAAGGAAAGGCAAACCTAGATTTCTAGCATTTGTAGACTTAGAGAAAGCTTTTGACAATTTTGACTGGAATACTCTCTTTCAAGTTCTGAAGGTGGCAGGGCTAAAATACAGGGAGCGAAAGGCTATTTACTATTTGTACAGAAACCAGATGGCAGTTATAAGACTCGAGGGGCCTGAAAGGGAAGCAGTGATTGGGAAGGGAGTGAGACAGGGTTGTAGCCTGTCCCCAATTTTATTCAATCTGTATATTGAGCAAGCAGTACGGGAAACAAAAGAAAAATCTGGAGTAGGAATTAAAATCCATGGAGAGGAAATAAAAACTTCGAGGTTCACTGATGACATTGTAATTCTATCAGAGGCAGCAAAGGACCTGGAAGAGCAGTTGAACGGAATGGACAGTGTCTTGAAAGGGTGATATAAGATGAACACCAACAAAAGCAAAATGAGGATACTGGAATGTAGTTGAATTAAATCAGTTGATGCTGAGGGAATTAGATTAGGAAATAAGACGCGTAAAGTAGTAGATGAGTTTTGCTATTTTGGGAGCAAAATAACTGACGATGGCTGAAGTAGAGAGGATATAAAATGTAGGCTGGCAATGGCAAGGAAAGCGTTTCTGAAGAAGAGAAATTTGTTAACATCAAGTATAGATTTAAGTGTCAGGAAGCCATTTCTGAAAGTATTTGTATGGAGTGTAGCCATGAATGGAAGTGAAACATGGACGATAAATAGTTTGGACAAGAAGGGAATAGAAGCTTTCGAAATGTGGTACTACAGAAGAATGCTGAAGATTAGGTGGGTAGATCACATAACTAATGAGGAGGTATTGAATAGAATTAGGGAGAAGAGAAATTTGTGGCACAGCTTGACTAGAAGAAGGGATCGGTTGGTAGGACATGTTCTGAGGCATCAAGGGATCACTAATTTAGTATTGGAGGGCAGCGTGGAGGGTAAAAATCATAGGGGGAGACCAAGAGATGAATACATTAAGCTGATTCAGAAGGATGTAGGCTGCAGTAGGTACTGGGAGATGAAGAAGCTTGCACAGGATAGAGTAGCATGGAGAGCTGCATCAAACCCGTCTCTGGACTGAAGACCACAACAACAACAACGACAATGACAACAACAACAACAACAACAACAACAACAACTTCATTTATTAATTCAGCTGCATAAATTATTTTTATTGATGAGGTCAGGTTTTGTGCAGTGCTGTATTGGATGTATTGCGTTTTATATTAATTCAGTGACAGTCCATTTCCAGTTGCTACTTTTCAAGAAAATATTGTTTTCATTTAAAATAGGTTCTGCATTATACCTGATCATAATATGTGCATATTCAGTAAAGAGAAAAATTTATGGTTCTTGGGTATATCAATGAAGCTCCTTTGTATATAGCAAGAACCGACCCAATGTCAATCTATATTGTACACTTGTAGTTACTATTCCCTTTCTGAAGATGCTGTTTCATTGTGCAAACTTTCCAAGTTTCTGAATGGAACAAACTGCATCCTTTTAGTTAGAGAGGATGTAAACCAGTTATGAGCAATATATCTGAGGACATGATATTTGAAATTTTGTAGAAAAATGCTGAGGACTGTGAAATCAAATTCTTTTGACATTTCACAGAAAATACCAGTTAACAGTATTTTGTCATTTAAATTTTGTATAATCTGATGAACTGAAAGATGAATAATTGAGGTGAAAAATAAACATGTTCTATAAAATAGATAATGAGGCAGTAGTCTCACAACTCAAGGAGGATTTCAAAAAAATTTGTCTCTGAGCAGGAGCATGTAGAGAAACTGAGCTCAGATTTAGAGCAATAATTGAGTAAGCTGTGGGTAAATATGTACTGTGTAGAACAGTTCATGATGGGGCTCTTCGTGGTGTACAGTTTCTGTAAATACATTTTTTTAGAAACAGCCAGTACTACATGATACCTGTAAAACAAAACATAGTGATAGAGGTAGAGAGATATTAAAGAAAATGCATTTAGCTGTAAAAAGGGCAATGCATGAAGATTTTTTGACTACCACAGCCAAGTATTATTAAAGATTTTACCTTATGTGCCATTTAAAGTGCATTTTCACTATTTAAAATATGTCCAGCTTATGCAAACAGATGCAGTACTGTGTACTGTGTTTTTGTGATGTAACAAGCAATCTTTGAGTGATATATATATATATATATATATATATATATATATATATATATATAAAAACAAAGATGAGGTGACTTACCGAACAAAAGCGCTGGCAGGTCGATAGACACACAAACAAACACAAACATACACACAAAATTCAAGCTTTCGCAACAAACTGTTGCCTCATCAGGAAAGAGGGAAGGAGAGGGGAAGACGAAAGGAAGTGGGTTTTAAAGGAGAGGGTAAGGAGTCATTCCAATCCCGGGAGCAGAAAGACTTACCTTAGGGGGAAAGAAGGACAGGTAAGTCTTTCTGCTCCCGGGATTGGAATGACTCCTTACCCTCTCCTTTAAAACCCACTTCCTTTCGTCTTCCCCTCTCCTTCCCTCTTTCCTGATGAGGCAACAGTTTGTTGCGAAAGCTTGAATTTTGTGTGTATGTTTGTGTTTGTTTGTGTGTCTATCGACCTGCCAGCGCTTTTGTTCGGTAAGTCACCTCATCTTTGTTTTTATATATAATTTTTCCCATGTGGAATGTTTCCTTCCATTATATATATATATATATATATATATATATATATATATATATATATATATGAAACAAAGATGATGTGACTTACCAAACGAAAGCGCTGGCACGTCGATAGACACACAAACAAACACAAACATACACACAAAATTCAAGCTTTCGCAACAAACTGTTGCCTCATCAGGAAAGAGGGAAGGAGAGGGAAAGACGAAAGGATGTGGGTTTTAAGGGAGAGGGTAAGGAGTCATTCCAATCCCGTGAGCGGAAAGACTTACCTTAGGGGGAAAAAAGGACAGGTATACACTCGCACACACACTCATATCCATCCGCACATACACCTTATATATATATATATATATATATATATATATATATATATATATATATATATATATATATATATGGTTATAAGAGAGGGAGACATTCCACGTAGGAAATATATATCTAAAAACAAAGATGATGTGACTTACCAAATGAAAGTGCTGGCAGGTCGACAGACACACAAACAAACACAAACATACACGCAAAATTCAAGCTTTCGCAACAAACTGTTGCCTCATCAGGAAAGAGAAGGAGAGGGAAAGACGAAAGGATGTGGGTTTTAAGGGAGGGGGTAAGGAGTCATTCCAATTCCGGGAGCGGAAAGACTTACCTTAGAGGGGTAAAAAGGAAAAAAGGACGGGTATACACTCGCACACACACACATATCCATCCACACATGTACAGACACAAGCAGACGTATTTAAAGACAAAGAGTTTGGGCAGAGATGTCAGTCGAGGCAGAAGTGCAGAGGCAAAGATGTTGTTGAATGACAGGTGAGGTACGAGTGGCGGCAACTTGAAATTAGCGGAGATTGAGGCCTGGTGGATAACGGGAAGAGAGGATATATTGAAGAGCAAGTTCCCATCTCCGGAGTTCGGATAGGTTGGTGTTAGTGGGAAGTATCCAGATAACCCGGACGGTGTAACACTGTGCCAAGATGTGCTGGCCGTGCACCAAGGCATGTTTAGCCACAGGGTGATCCTCATTACCAACAAACACTATCTGCCTGTGTCCATTCATGCGAATGGACAGTTTGTTGCTGGTCATTCCCACATAGAATGCGTCACAGTGTAGGCAGGTCAGTTGGTAGATCACGTGGGTGCTTTCACACGTGGCTCTGCCTTTGATCGTGTACACCTTCCGGGTTACAGGACTGGAGTAGGTGGTGGTGGGAGGGTGCATGGGACAGGTTTTACACCAGGGGCGGTTACAATGGTAGGAGCCAGGGGGTAGGGAAGGTGGTTTGGGGATTTCATAGGGATGAACTAAGAGGTTACGAAGGTTCGGTGGACGGCGGAAAGGCACTCTTGGTGAAGTGGGGAGGATTTCATGAAGGATGGATCTCATTTCAGGGCAGGATTTGAGGAAGTCGTATCCCTGCTGGAGAGCCACATTCAGAATCTGATCCAGTCCCGGAAAGTATCCTGTCACAAGTGGGACACTTTTGTGGTTCTTCTGTGGGAGGTTCTGGGTTTGAGAGGATGAGGAAGTGGCTCTGGTTATTTGCTTCTGTACCAGGTCGGGAGGGTAGTTGCGGGATGTGAAAGCTGTTGTCAGGTTGTTGGTGTAATGCTTCAGGGATTCCGGACTGGAGCAGATTCGTTTGCCACGAAGACCTAGGCTGTAGGGAAGGGACCGTTTGATGTGGAATGGGTGGCAGCTGTCGTAATGGAGGTACTGTTGCTTGATGGTGGGTTTGATGTGGACGGACGTGTGAAGTTGGCCATTGGACAGGTGGAGGTCAACATCAAGGAAAGTGGCATGGGATTTGGAGTAGGACCAGGTGAATCTGATGGAACCAAAGGAGTTGAGGTTGGAGAGGAAATTCTGGAGTTCTTCTTCACTGTGAGTCCAGATCATGAAGATGTCATCAATAAATCTGTACCAAACTTTGGGTTGGCAGGCCTGGGTAACCAAGAAGGCTTCCTCTAAGCGACCCATGAATAGGTTGGCATACGAAGGTGCCATCCTGGTACCCATGGCTGTTCCCTTTAATTGTTGGTATGTCTGGCCTTCAAAAGTGAAGAAGTTGTGGGTCAGGATGAAGCTGGCTAAGGTAATGAGGAAAGAGGTTTTAGGTGGGGTGGCAGGTGATCGGCGTGAAAGGAAGTGCTCCATCGCAGCGAGGCCCTGGACATGCGGGATATTTGTGTATAAGGAAGTGGCATCAATGGTTACAAGGATGGTTTCTGGGGGTAACGGATTGGGTAAGGATTGCAGGCGTTCGAGAAAGTGGTTGGTGTCTTTGATGAAGGATGGGAGACTGCACGTAATGGGTTGAAGGTGTTGATCTACGTAGGCAGAGATATCTCTGAAGGCCAGACATACCAACAATTAAAGGGAACAGCCATGGGTACCAGGATGGCCCCTTCGTACGCCAACCTATTCATGGGTCGCTTAGAGGAAGCCTTCTTGGTTACCCAGGCCTGCCAACCCAAAGTTTGGTACAGATTTATTGATGACATCTTCATGATCTGGACTCACAGTGAAGAAGAACTCCAGAATTTCCTCTCCAACCTCAACTCCTTTGGTTCCATCAGATTCACCTGGTCCTACTCCAAATCCCATGCCACTTTCCTTGATGTTGACCTCCACCTGTCCAATGGCCAACTTCACACGTCCGTCCACATCAAACCCACCAACAAGCAACAGTACCTCCATTACGACAGCTGCCACCCATTCCGCATCAAACGGTCCCTTCCCTACAGCCTAGGTCTTCGTGGCAAACGAATCTGCTCCAGTCCGGAATCCCTGAAGCATTACACCAACAACCTGACAACAGCTTTCACATCCCGCAACTACCCTCCCGACCTGGTACAGAAGCAAATAACCAGAGCCACTTCCTCATCCTCTCAAACCCAGAACCTCCCACAGAAGAACCACAAAAGTGCCCCACTTGTGACAGGATCAGATTCTGAATGTGGCTCTCCAGCAGGGATACGACTTCCTCAAATCCTGCCCTGAAATGAGATCCATCCTTCATGAAATCCTCCCCACTTCACCAAGAGTGCCTTTCCGCCGTCCACCGAACCTTCGTAACCTCTTAGTTCATCCCTATGAAATCCCCAAATCACCTTCCCTACCCCCTGGCTCCTACCATTGTAACCGCCCCTGGTGTAAAACCTGTCCCATGCACCCTCCCACCACCGCCTACTCCAGTCCTGTAACCCGGAAGGTGTACACGATCAAAGGCAGAGCCACGTGTGAAAGCACCCACGTGATCTACCAACTGACCTGCCTACACTGTGACGCATTCTATGTGGGAATGACCAGCAACAAACTGTCCATTCGCATGAATGGACACAGGCAGATAGTGTTTGTTGGTAATGAGGATCACCCTGTGGCTAAACATGCCTTGGTGCACGGCCAGCACATCTTGGCACAGTGTTACACCGTCTGGGTTATCTGGATACTTCCCACTAACACCAACCTATCCGAACTCTGGAGATGGGAACTTGCTCTTCAATATATCCTCTCTTCCCGTTATCCACCAGGCCTCAATCTCCGCTAATTTCAAGTTGCCGCCACTCGTACCTCACTTGTCATTCAACAACATCTTTGCCTCTGCACTTCTGCCTCGACTGACATCTCTGCCCAAACTCTTTGTCTTTAAATACGTCTGCTTGTGTCTGTACATGTGTGGATGGATATGTGTGTGTGTGCGAGTGTATACCCGTCCTTTTTTCCTTTTTACCCCTCTAAGGTAAGTCTTTCCACTCCCGGAATTGGAATGACTCCTTACCCCCTCCCTTAAAACCCACATCCTTTCGTCTTTCCCTCTCCTTCTCTTTCCTGATGAGGCAACAGTTTGTTGCGAAAGCTTGAATTTTGCGTGTATGTTTGTGTTTGTTTGTGTGTCTGTCGACCTGCCAGCACTTTCATTTGGTAAGTCACATCATCTTTGTTTTTTTTATATATATATATATATATATATATATATATATATATATATATATATATATATATATATATATATATATATATAAAATAATAGAAGGAAACATTCCACGTGGGAAAAATTATATATAAAAACAAAGTTGAGGTGACTTACCGAACGAAAGTGCTGGCAGGTCGATAGACACACAAACAAACACAAACAATTCAAGCTTTCGCAACAAACTGTTGCCTCATCAGGAAAGAGGGATAAAAACAGAAAGAGGAAAATAAGACGACAGAAAAGATTTCGAAATGCAACAATGACAATAACAAACGTAATTGTTGGATTCAAATTAATGATATCAATATAATAGAAGGAAACATTCCACGTGGGAAAAATTATATATAAAAACAAAGTTGAGGTGACTTACCGAACGAAAGCGCTGGCAGGTCGATAGACACATTCCCTCTTTCCTGATGAGGCAACAGTTTGTTGCAAAAGCTTGAATTTTGTGTGTATGTTTGTGTGTCTATCGACCTGCCAGCGCTTTCGTTTGGTAAGTCACCTCATATACTATATATATATATATATATATATATACACAGATGATGTGACTTACCGAACGAAAGTGCTGGCAGGTCGATAGACACACAGACAAACACAAACATACGCATGAAATTCAAGCTTTCGCAACAAACTGTTGCCTCATCAGGAAAGAGGGAAAGACGAAAGGATGTGGGTTTTAAGGGAGAGGGCAAGGAGTCATTCCTATCCCGGGAGCGGAAAGACTTACCTTAGGGGGGAAAAAGGGGTATACACTCACACACACACACTCACACACACATCCATCCGCACATACACAGACACAAGCAGACATTTGTAAAGGCCTATAGATTTTTCAAGAAGCGCTTTTAAGTGAGGAATCCACAGAGACATTTAATCAAGCATTCTTCTCATATTCCATATACAGATGGAATGGAAAGAAGACTGTAACAGCCAGAGCCTCAGCCACTGTGGTTTGTAGGGTATAAATGTATATGTAGATGTGGATCTAGTTATCTTTGATATTCTCTCAAAGGTCAAAAATATGGTCTACAAATTAGACAGATTACAAAACACTCATATGACTTGTTGTAGAATATGGTGTCACTTCAGAATCCTGCTTGCTTAATAGGTTGAACTGAGTCAGAGGATTGTGGAATGACTTCTGTTCAACATGTCAACTGCTGCAGGGCTGCTGGCAGGCACAGCAGTGGCTCACACCTGGTACAGTGTCCCTGCTGGCCCCACATGCTCGACGTTTAGTACAGTATATAATCCAGTACAGTGCATTAATTTGTATTTATTAATTAAGTTGATGCCATTGTACAGGAAATTGGGTACAATACCTTGTTCAGTATATGAACCTTTGCTTCTTGCAACTTTACACACCATCGAAAGATAAACTGTGTTAAATAGATGGAGTGTGTGGCTGCCACCAGTGTCATATGTGAAATTCTGCTATGTCTGCCAGCAGCCTCACAGCAATAAATATGTTAAATGTGATTTCATGAAAGTTTTATCTTAACGGTGTTCCATGATAGTGAAACCGATTTGCTGTGAAAGGGGAAACTATTATAGCTTCCTGACCCAAAAGCTTCAGGACATCAAAAAAATATTCATGTAGACATTGATGTTTCAGTCTGGCAGAGTTCTGTTTTCCACATTGTTTACTGCAAACATCACTTCAGTAGGAGCTATTTCTAATTGGAACTCAGTAAATACGACAGGTCAGGTAGTGTCACTCCTTCCTTTTCTTTTTACAGGACACTAATGAAGTTCAAAATTGTCCTTAATTTGACAGTTGCCTTTGTCTATTTTCACTATCTGCATTATACTAATTAAAAATCTGCACGCAGCTGCCTTTAAGATTTTCTTGTCACCTAGGTTCAAACCCATGTCATATTAAATATGTGCTGACTGATGATTAAAATATTACTTTGCAAATCTCAAAAGTATTTCCAGTGTCATGGTTTGTGACATATGCTCTCATATCTTGAGTTGAAATAAGAATCAGAGTTAGCTATATTATTATTATTATTATTTCTACCTACCTGCAGCTGTGTTTCCATCAGTCCTTGACAGTTATGGAACAGTAGTCTAAGTGAAAATACATCTGCGAAAAGTATTTTTGGGTTCATTTTCAAGTCATCTATTCTTTAAATGAAGTAACAAAGGCCATATGGTTTTTTATTTTATAGATTTTATTCCTCCTTTAAATTTGACATTATCCCAGTACAGTTAATACACACTCTTTAAGAAAACAGCCATACAACATGGAATCCAACCAAGAATTGCTGCCAAAAAGCATTACATAAAGAGTGTGTATAGCAAGATCACTCTCAAGTTGTTGGATGACTTTACAAATAAGCATATTTCTTTAAAAAATACCATTCAACATTAATTCTATTATTAACATAAACTGTTTCATTAGAAACTAGTGTGGTGCATACAGATAATTTCATATGTATGTATTGGTTCAACTAAATAAAAATTTAATATTTTCAATAGTAGACTGTCTGAGCAATACTCAAGAATAGGTCACACTAACATTCTGTACATGGTTTTCCTTACAGATGAACCACACCTTCCCAAAATTCTCCCAATATACTGTAGTAGACCATTCACCTTTCCTGCCACCATCCTTATGTGTTTGTTTCATTTGATATTCATTGCAGTGCTACACCAAGACATTTAGTCAGCATGACTGAGTTAAGCAGCACACTAATAATTCCATATTCAAATAATATGTAATTTTTTTCCTACTCATGGGCATTAACTTACATTTTTCTACATTTAGAGTAAGCTGCCATTCATAACACCAACTAAAATTTTTTAGTAAAGTCACCTTGTATCCTCCTATAGTCACTCCATGCTGATACATCCACATACAGATTAGATCAGATGTACTTTTCATTCCAACTGATCCATAGTGAGGAGTCCTCTGGGATGTGGAATATGTCAGAAAACAAGAATACACAATAAATATTTTCAAAATAAGATCGGATATGCTAATGTTGCTTCCACAGATCCCAGTTGCAAATGGGATTACCCTTGTGGATGTGAAATCAGTAAAAAAAATATACTTAGTTGCATAGGCTATTGCAGGCATGCATCATAAAAAAGTGCTGTATATCACTTATTTACAATGACTGCATAACTGTACAAAATGTGTACAGAAGTTGGACTGTACATAATATTCACATTCTGAGATAATATTAATAACACACACATATCAGTCAGTTCTGCTAAGCAATTCATCAGTGGATAGGAGTTTGCCACCAATAAATCCTTTAGACTCTTCTCAAATTGACCTTTATTATTAGTTAAACTTTTTATGGCTACTGGCATGTTATTGAAAATGTGTGTTGCTGAATAGTGGACACCTTTCTGAACCAAAGTAAATGACTTTAAATCTTTTTGAATGTTACTCCTATTTCTAGTGTTTATTCCATGAACTGAGATGTTGGTTTGAAAAACCGAAGCATCATCAGCAACAGCCACAGATTTCTGCTCATCCTGTCTGTTAGATCGTTTATAGATACAGAAAATGAGAGCTGTCCTATCACACTTCCTTTGGGATCTTCCAACAATACCCTTGTCTCTGATGAACACTTGCTGTTGAGGACTATGTCTTTAAGCCACTCACATATCTGGGAACCTGTGACTTGTGCACATGCCATTGTTAACAGTCTGCAGTGGAGCACCATGTCAAATGATGGCCTATCAATCATTCTATGTGTCTTGAAGAATCCAGATCATGATTTGTTACCTAGCAAATTGGTGCACTGGTAAGTCATTGGACTCATATTTAGGAAGTATTTTGTTCAAATCCATATCTGGTACTCATATTTAGGCTTCCTGTGATTTCTCTAAATTGCTTAAGGCAAATTCCAGCATGGATCCTTTGAAAGAGGTACATGTGATTTATGTCCCAATTCCAAGTTTGTGCTTCATCCATAATGATCCCATCATTGATAGGACATTAAATCCTAATCTTCCTTTTTTTCCTCCATGATTCAGTAATACCATCATCAGCATGTAAGGTGATTTGACATGCCACCAGAGATGATCTTTGTAATGGCATTACTCATTTATTTTCAGTCCTCTAGTTTATAATAGAAAATTGAGGATTCAGAATTTTTAATTGTAAAATTCCTTTCTATTTTATAGGCAACCAAAGCAAAGAAGCCTATGATTGTTCAAATCACATTTATGGATGGCTCATATAAAAATGTTGAAATAGATTCAGCAACCACAGCAGAAGAACTGTGTGACAATCTGAGCCAAAATATTGGTTTGACTGACACATTTGGCTTCTCAGTTTTTGTTTCTGTTATGGATAAGGTAAGTGGAAGGCTGTAATGTAAAGAAGAAGATTATCGTATCCATTTTGTTATATTTATTTTTAAAGATGCTTAGAATATTGCATGAGATCTGTTCCCTTTTCTTATTAAGTTATTTCTTCAAAATGGGTGAAAGATATCTATCCCAAAACTACAAACTTTAAAGAAATCTTGAAGTCTGTTTCACAGACTCAACTGAGCAACTGTTCTGAATTGCTTAATATCCTATCAAACAATGTGTCTGGTTTCCAGCAAGATAAAAGCATTACTGTTGCTGTCCTTGAATTAGTTACAGGTTACACACTTAATAAATCTTTTGACTGTTGCCACTTTATATTCCACTTGCACAACTTGAGACTTGTGTCAAACACAACCTATCTCTAACTGTAATCAAGTCTCAGTTGAGTGATGGGTGACTCTTTGTCTCAGTTAGAAACAGATATTCTTGTTTGGAGGATCTCATATCTTGGGACATTCATTCTCATAGTTGCAATTTATGTCTTACCTAGCAAAAAAGGAGCAAAGATGTTACTAAGATGACACATCAATGGTTTTTAGACACCATTGTGTCATAGAATTACATCATGCAAAACTGTAACTTGACAGTGAAGTGCTTTTCATGTAATGAATCTCTGTGTACTCCAAAGATAACACAGGAACTTATTCTCAGATTAAGTAAAGCTGTAAAAAGAAAATCAGAAAAATTATTAGGCCTCTATACGGCCAGCACATTAAACTGGGATGAATGTATTATCTCTGGGAGGAACCTGTCATCTCTGCGGGAGAACAGTTTGAATGTGTTACCTCATGTGGAAACTGGCTGGTGTAATCAATAGTGATCACCTGAAAATGGCATAGTTGGGACACATTTCTTATAGAATACCAATTTGGAGGCATTCTTATCAAATCAGTGAAATTCTGAAAATACAACAACAGTAGTCAGAATAATGTGTAAAGTCAATCATAAGGAGCACTGTAGTCATATTTTTAGCAACCTAAAAGCTACCTACTGTTGTGAAACTTCTTATCTGTATGATATTACTTTATGTTAACATCAACATAAGTTAGTTTGTGAAACAGAAGAGAATCCTAAGCCATACCACTAAAGACAAAGTGGACACTGCCCTCTCAAGTCATAGAGTGACCATGACTGACATATCTCACCAAATAACATTGTCTAAAACTTAATTATGAACTACCACAATGTACTCAGTCAACAGATTTTGATAGTTTTAAAACTGATATGGATAATTGTTCACTGGAACAGCTGTTTCAAAAATTGACAGAAATTTTGGAGTGAAATCATGCCGACATGAAATTTTGGAAAATATGGATATGAATGTAGGCTTTATGTTTAACGGTTATTGTTGGAACAGTTACTCATGCTATTCACAGCTTATTTCATGATGGAATCTATTCCATTCAGGTGGTAACTGGTTAATAAAGAATCCTGAATCTTATAATACCACCTTAAATATTTATTTGTTAATTTTTGTGTTGCCTTTGGTCCACAGGTAACTTCAATAGGAAGCACCAAAGAACATGTGATGGATGTCATTTCTCAATGTGAACAGTATGCAAAAGAAAAGGGAGTACCAGAGAAAAATGCTCAATGGAGGTTGTATTTCCGCAAAGAAATATTTGCACCCTGGCACAATACAGCTGATGATAGTGTTGCAACAAATCTGATATACCATCAGGTGGTCCGTGGTGCTATGTTTGGGGAATACAGGTGTGACAAGGTAAAATATTGTATCATTGAAACTTTTACTGAACTTATTGAGCTCATAAATCACTAATAGTTGCATCAATTGATCTGTTGTTTACTTACAGAATTGGGAAATGTTACTGCTATACGTACTTCATTCATGTTTAACATCTTTGGTCGATTGAAGGTTTTGCTATCTTTCTTTATTTTCAGTTTGTTGAGATAATCTTTATATGTCAGGTAATTACATGTCAAATTGTAGAGAGTGCAAGGCAGAAGATAAATGAAGATAGCCCACTGTATGATATAAAGCAGGAGTGTTGATGAGTGATCAGCTAAGCAAAGAGAGAGAGTTATCAGATTTTGAACAAATATTATGAAATTATGAAACGAGATTATGGGCAATTATTTACCTTCTGAAGTTGAAATATTTAGTACTACCAATAGACACGTATAAAATTCATTGACGTGATCATAGCTTTCAGAGATATTAGTTCTTTCCATAGGGAGAAGAGGAACATAGGTTGGGGAAGATTAAAAAATACTGGTCAGCAATTCACTCTCATAATTTTACAGTTTTCATGTTTACACAAATGTACCTGCATCTGTACCTAGAAGCTTTACTTCATGGTAGCTAGAAATTTATTCTCTTCACAATTTTCCACTGAAAAATGAAGTAGCAATATCACAGTGGTCTTCTGATGATGGTTGAAACCTGAAATTGATAGCAATGAGATTTTTGGGAAAAATTTAATTGTATATTGAAAGGAAAGGACAATGGGGAAATGGAGGCAGTGTATTTGTCGCAGTAGAAAAAACTGAAATCCACCAAGATAAAAATTGAAGCTACATGTGAGATTGTTGGGCAAGATATAGTATTAGGGGTGGGCATAAAATGATTATTGAATCCTTCTATTGCCCACCAGACTCATCTTATGATGTAACTGAAAACTTCAGAGAAACCTCAGTTCACTTTATGTACATTCCCAAGTCATACTGTAATCAATGTTGGAGACTTTGATTATCAACAATTCATTGAGAAAATTACAATTTTGTTAATGGTGGGCATGGTAAGACATCCTGTGAAACTTTAATAAATGTCATATCTGCAAACTACCTAGAACAGGTAGTTAGGAATCCCATTCATGATGAAAATATATTGGATCTAATGGCAACAAATAGACCTGACCTCTCTGAGGATGCCCACTTCGAAACTGGTACCAGTGACCATGATGTGGTTCTGGCAACAATGATTACCAAGGTACAAAGGACAACTAAAACAAGCAGAAATATATTTTTGTTCAATAAATTAGATAAAAAAATCAGTAATGTCATATCTCAGTGAGGACCTCGAAACTTTCAGCACAGGTCAGGAGCAAGTAGAGGAACTCATGCTCAAGTAAGAATAGTTGACCATGCAACCACGCAATGGTTAGATATGTACCCAGTAGAACAGTTCATAATGAGAGTGAACATCTATGGTATACAGTCACTCTAACAAAACTGCTAAATAGACAGGGATTACTGCATAATAAGTGTAAAACAAAGTGTAGGGCTTTAGATAGAGAGATGTTAAATGAAATGTGTTTTGCTATCAAGAGAGCAATGCATGATGCCTGCAGTGATTACCATAGTAGAATATTATCAAATGATATTTCACAAAACCAAAAGAAACTCTGGTCATATGTAAAGGCTGTTAGTGGCACCAAAGTAAGTGTTCAGTCCCTAGTGAGTGAGACAGGAACTGAAAATGAGGGTAGTAAAGCAAAAGCTGAAATACTTAACTTCATTTTCAAATGTTCCTTTACAAAGGAAAACTGAGGAGAAGTGCCCCAATTTCTTCCTTGTACCACTGAAAAGATGACTGAAATATGTATTAATGTCAGCAGTGGTGAGAAACAGCTGAAATTGTTAAAATTCTGGACTCATTAAAATTGAACAAAGCTCCAGGCCCCAATGGAATCCATGTCAGATGCTATACTAAGTTTGCAGATGTGTTCACCCATCACCATCTATCTTAGACCCTCAAACAAAAAACCATGCCTAGTTCTTGGAAGAAGGCACAGGTCACACCTGTTTACAAGAAGGGTAGTAGAAGTGATCCACAAAACTGTAGTCCAATATCCTCGACATCAGTTTGTTTCAGAATCTTAGAATTTATTCCGAGCTCAAACTTAATGGGGTATCTGGAACAGACTGGTCTCCTCAATGCCAGCCAGCATGGATTTTGAAAACATCGATTATGTATAACCTAACTCGCACTTTTCTCACAGGACATACTGGAAGCTTTGGATCAAGGCAACCAGGTAGAAGCAGTGTTTATTTGACTCAGTAACACACCTACACTTATTGTCAAAATATAATCATATGGGGGACCAAGTGAAATTTGTGACTGGTTAAGATAACTTTTTGGTTGTGAGGACACAGCATGTTATCTTGTATGAGTCATCATCAGATTTAGAAGTAACTTCAGGCGCACCAAAGGAAAGGGTGTTGGGACCCATGCTGTTCATGTTGTACATCAGTGATGTTGGAGACAGTAGTAAAATCAGGCTTTTTGAAATGATGCATTTATCTACAGTGAAGTACTATCTGAGAGAAGCTGCATAAAAATTCAGTCATATCTTAATAAGATTTCAACATGGTACAGTAATTGGCAACTTGCTCTAAATGTTCAGAAACATAAACTTTTACATTTCACAAAATGAAAAAATGTAGTATCCAATGACTATAATTGGAATCGACCAACTCATACAAATATCTGGGTGGAGCATTTTGTAGGGATATGAAATGGAATGACCACATAGATTCAGTCGTGGGTAAAGCAGGTGGTAGACTTCGATTTATTGGTAGAATACTGGGAAAATGCAATCAGTCCACAAAAGAGATTGCTTACAAATCACTCATGTGGCCCATCCTAGAATTTTGCTCATGTGTGTGGGACCCATGCCAGATAGGATTAACAGAGGATATTGAACATATACAAAGAAGAGCAACACGAATGGTCACTGGTTTGTTTAATCCATAGGAGAGTGTCACATATATACTGAAGGAACTGAACTGGCAAACCCTTGAGGAAAGCCATAATCTATCCTGAGAAAGTCTATTAACAAATTTTCAATAACCATGATTAAAATGATTACTATAGGGATACACTGCAACCCCCTGTATTGCTCACACAGAGATTGTGAGGATAAGATTAGAATAATTACTGCATGCACAGAGGCTTCAAATATTCTTCACACACTCCATACTTGAATGGGATGGGAAGAAACCATAATGACTGGTACACTACCATGTACTCTCTTCCAGACAACCCATGGTGATTTACAGAGTGTAGATGTAGATTTAGATGTAGACCAATGTTTATCATACACTATCTGGTCACCTTAATGTGACCGCCTGTCAAAAAAGCCTGAATAACCAGCATTTGCAGCATGGACCACTGCAGTACATGCAGGAAGAGACAGTGAGGTTGTGAAAGGTACCAACAGGCATGCCAACTCCAGTGCTGTGACCAGCTGCACTAGGTTTCTCGGTTGTGGATCCATCGCACAAACAGCCTGATTGAGGTGGTCTCACAGATTCTCAATTGAGTTTAAATCTGGGAAGTTTGGTGGCCAGGAGTGCAAGGTAAACTAATCCTAGTGCTCTTCAAACCATCCACATACACTGTGAGCTGTGTGGTACAGTGCATTGTCCTGCTAGTAGACGTCATTGTGCCGAGGAGAAACAAACTGCGTATAGTGGTGGATGTGGTCCCCAAGGATAGATGCATACTTGTGTTGATCCATTGTACCTTTGAGAATGACAAGATCCCCCAGGGAGTGCTGAGAAATCATTCTCCAGACCATAACATTCCCTCCTTAAGTCCAGACTGTTCTGATGATTATTGCAGTGTATTTGCTTTCAATTCAGTGGAGCATGAAACATGATTCATCTGAAAAGGTCACCCATTGAAACTCAGTGCAAGTCCATTTGCAGTATTGCTGTGCAAATTCCAGCCATCTTTGCCAATGAACAGGAGTCAGCATGGGTGCATGAACCAAGCACCTGCTGTGGAGGCCCACATGCAGCAACATTTGCTGAATGGTCATTGAGGAGGCTCTGTTGGTAGTTCCTTGGTTCATCTGGGTAATCAGTTGCTCGACAGTTGCACATCTCTTCGCCTGTACACATCTCTGCAACCATTGTTCACCTCTGTAATCTATGGCCCATGGTACATTACAGTTGCCATGGTGCTGGTTTTGGATAGTACCATTTTGCCACATAGAGTATACTTTAACCATATTTTCCTCCTCATCTCATCTGGTAAGTTTCCCTGACCCAGGATTCTGGGTAACTTTTCAGAGCTCCACTCTTTCCTTAAAGCTCTCCAGTCCTGTTCCTTCATCCGTCTTCCTTCCCCTTCAACCCTTCTGCCAGCAGAAGGAGCCACTGGCTCCTAACATTTGCATAAGTAAAACCTTTTTTATGTGTGTGTTCTCCTGTCGCTGCTTGGTGAGTAGACTTTTCATCTATCAAATTAAATTTGATTGTCAAAAACACATTATTCTTATTGTTGTACTTTAACTGTGGCAGCACATGAACAGTTTATAAACTTAGCCATTTTGGAAATTGTTCAAACCTTGGCCCAAAATCCAATGATCATGCCCTGTTGGATGTCATATAAATCACTGTTTCCGATTTACGACAATGACTGCACTGTTTTCCAACACATTTTACATACCCTCCAAAGCTAGTGCTGCCACATGACATGACAGTGAACAAGGGTGGGGGTCACATTAATGTGACTGGAATGTGTTACATTTCTGAAACAAAAGGAGGGGGTTGTATTTGTATTGTGAGAATATTACTAAATTGTATTGTTCCTCAAGGAGGTATGTGAAACAGGTGTAATGATGAACCTGCATGCTACGTGTCACCTGTGCTCCACTTTTTTGTGCACTGAATACTTTTAGTTTGAGTTGATACTTGCCCATTACATTAACAACAGTGCTTTTTTTCTAAAAAGATGTTTGAGGGTACTCCGACATGGGATATAATGCAGTGAAAATTAGTTATAACTGAAGCATAGGATACCACCCATCTGTTTTTAACCATGACGTCATCAACATATCGAACTAAAAAATAAAAATAAAAAAAAAGTATAGGACTCTTCAGCTGACTTTACTACAGCTCAAATGAAGCAGGCGATATCGGGAAACACACAAACATATGAGAGAATGTGATATCAAACACTTCAGTTTACATCTCCTCAAATGAAGCATGCGATTTGAGGCGTATGCATATCCGTTTAGCACTACCATCACCCACTATTAGCGGGTGAGGGCACTACATTCTTGGAGAACTGGCTGCCAGCGATTTGATTGTCGAGAATGGTTGCCACAGCTTTGAAATGCTTGAAACAGTCAATGACATTGATTTTCCCACCCAAAACTGCACTGGTATCGTTCGTATTGCAATTACCAGCACGAAAAAATGGAACAAAAAATTTACATCCATGAAATAAATCTTTGGCACTCTTCCAAGTTCTCAACATTGTAAAAAAATTACTTTGTCGATAAAAAAGTTCAGTAGTACACATCCCCCAGTGTTCCCCCAGAAAAACAGCACTGATTAACAATAACATCTTCATAAATTAAAACCATCTATATAGGTTAAATTTCCTTTTTTCAATTACAAAATTAATATTTATGTTCAGTACAGTAGTTGATGAACCTTGGGTTTTACGCAGTATGTGATTTATAATTGGTGTATAATTTGTAAGTATATTGAAACTTCTTGAAATTTCAGTTTTACTTGTTGACTTTTTCTCATATAATGTAAATATGATAATCTAAAAATTCGCCATGTAGTTGACCAGTTAATTGGCATATAAACTAGATTGGAAACATATTCAATCTTGTTTATCTGACAATCAGTCACTAGACTTTTTTAAAAAAGAGATAGATGAAGTGAATAAATGATAAGTTTAATAACTAGTGACTTCTGTCCCTAATGTGACATCAACTGGAAAGTTGAAGGTTCTGTGAAAGAAAACTTTAAATTGCATTATGATCAATGATAATAATTTTCTTCAAAATTTTTATTATCTTTTCTGCAGGAAAGTGATATAGCAATGATGGCAGCTCAACAGTATTATATTGAGTATGGAACAAATATGGATGAAAAAATTCTGTCCACACAGTTACCCAATTACATACCATCTCACATTTGGAAGATTGACCCTGATAATATACTCCCTCGCTGGGGAAGGCTTGTTTTGGATGCTTATCAGAAGGTATGTTCTAGGCTTGATTCTGTGTGTATATATTAGTTCTGCACTTTTTTTAAGTGAAGTATGTTACTGTATTACAATAATGAAAATTTCAGGATGGAAACGATAAACAAAAACTAGGAAAGTTAACCACACACTTGTAGCTGATTGGTGTGTGGTGCATAGGTGCATTGTAATTGCTCATACTTTTACTAGCTTTCAAACTATCACTTATTTTGCAGAGATTTTTATACAGACCACCAAAGAGCTGCAATAAAATGTGTAGCAGTTGTTTGATAGTACATATAAAATGTCTTTTATTGAAACTTAAAGAAGATTTTTACTCCTTTTGTAGTTTTCACCAAATCCCCCCCCCCCCCCCCCCCCCTCACACACACACAATATTACATACACCCAAATGTGACTGTGATCACAGTGAATTGTTATGAAAGGTGTTGGAAATGGGGAAGTTGCATGGGAGAGGAGGGAGCGTGTCAAATGGGAGGGGATAAGATGTATGAGAGAAAGTGGGAGTGGGGAAATAACGCAGGAGAGGAGAGTTGGAGACATAATAGCAGCAAAATGAGAAATAAAAGGGTGACAGAGATCATGAAATGGGGAAGGGGGCATTATGGCTATAGGTGAGTTGTTGCATTTCCTCATTCTTGTTAAAATATAATTCAATTTAAGACAAATTTTCTACTCATTATTATCATTGTGATTCTTTGTGGACCCAGGATAGGATTGTTGTTTTTCTGTGCCTGTCTATATTGAGGTGTCTGGCTTCTGATATGGTAGTTCATTTCTTTCATATTGGTGTTCACTAATTATGACAATTCCATGAATGATGGACATCACTTATACAGTGATGCATGTTCAGTTTTACTGCCAGTATTAATGATCCTTATTATGACGACTACAGTTGCTAATGATGACTCATTACTTTTTGGACTGTAAAATTAGAACAATGGATTAATGAACATGTCAGTTAACTTGTAAGAGTATTAGAAGAATGAAATACCTGTGTATGTTATTCATGAAGTATAACTTTAATAAATGTCATTTTATATCTGAATTTACATTAGTAATCTGAAAATTAACCATTCACATCAAGATTCTCCATGAGTTCCGTAAATCAATTAAAACAACTGCCAAGAAGGTTACTTTTCTGTAATGATCTTGTCATCAGTAGGATGTTCAACCCTTACCTTCCTGTCATCACCTGACAGGGGTAGTAACATACTTATGTGAACCCTCAGTTGAACAGGATGTGATGTGGGATTTTTCAGGTCTACCAACTCTTTGGCACGAGCGGCTTTCTGCAAGGGAGTAAGTTGGTGACAGGGTCTAGCTGAGGTTTATTAGGTCTCTATGGTTGGAGACAGTACAGAAAGACTTGGGTATCGGGCTAGGGAGGCAGGAATGAAGAAACAAGCTTCTGCATTGGGACCTTGATTTGATTTTATTGCTTCTTCCTGAGTTTACATGAACATGTCAAAGAGCACAGACACTGGGCCATAATTTCAATGGGCATAGAACATAGATGAGGCTTACTAGATAGTCATATTACCAGAATAAATAATCTGCCTGGCCTATCAATTTGACTTGAATCATGAAAAGAAGCCTGTTTCTTATTGCTCAAATCGAACACTCAGCTTCCATTACATGTAAGTGACTTTGAGTCATAGGTACATGTAAGCCATGATAGACTAACTACCAAAGTCCAGAGATACGTACAGGTAAGAATGCAAGTCCTTCTTAGTGCACAATCACATTATTTTCTGCTGTCGGCTGACCCAGCACCTGAGGCTCATCTGCTGGCAGAAACTCTCAAACTGTAGTAGGGGCTTTCTGCTTATAAATGGTATGTGACTGCGTCACATTTTTACCCTCAATTCACAATCAGTCAGCTTGAGATCAATGGTTTCTTTATGCTTGTGGCCTCATATTGGTGTGGCGAAAGTTGTCAAGCATGGTATGTCTCCATCTAGGTTCCCAGGCTCTACTTATTAAAATTCTTACCAAGATGACTTATTTTGTTCTTTTGTTTATAATCCCTTCATGATTTGTTCATTACATTCATTTTACTTTTTCTGAAAAAAAAAACCTTATGAAATGTGTAACAGGGAGGTAACTATTTTTTGGGGAGATGGTGTGAGATATTATATTAATTCAATTAATGGGCTGACTACAGGAAAAATAATTTTCATTTGTCTTTTTTAGTTGATAATTGCTATAATCTAGAAAATAATTAAGTTGATGTAATGTTATCACTGTGACTTCTATGTGGTGAGTAAGTTGGCAAAGGTGGAAAATCCATAGTCAGGAGTAGCACAGCTCAGAGAAAGCAAAGAAGTTTTAAGTTTAACTTTTTATTGAAATTTTCATTAGAAATGGAACATGAGTCCAATTAACACAGAACTGGCAATACTGCGATAACTGGACTCATGTTCCACTTCTAATGAAAATTCAATGAAAAATGAAACTTAAACCTTCTTTGCTTTTTCTGATCTCTAATGGGCTAACACATATGTGGTTACCACTCACCTGCACAGGGGCATACCACCTATAAGGGGAAGTGGAGAGAAGCTGTTGCCTCCCCCCTTCCCACTCCCCCCATCCAGATGAAAAAGAATTATGTCTTCACAAACTGAACTTGCTTCCTTCCCTGTCACTTCACATAGACTACTAAATCGGTTCAGTATCAGTTTGAAGAAAGCTATAACATGAAATGTAAAGTGTGCCCAGAAATATATGTCATAAGATATCAAAAATATTTTGCCATTCATTGCTAATCTCCTTGCAACTAAAAATCCCAGATGGCTCTACATTATAGATGCTTCTAGTGAAGTTGTACCTGTAGTTTGCCATTTTTGTCATGTACTAGATAATGGCAAGAAATATTAAAAATTTGTGTAGAGAAAGTACTTACTTGTACCTGAATGTTACCTGCATAGCACCAAAATAACATGGACATGTCTCATAAAACTATATTCTCTCAGTTAAGAACATTGTACATCATTGGTACTTATTACAGGTGATAGTATCACTATATTTGGTGATTAATAAGCAAAATTTTCCAATAGTTTTGAATTTTATTTTGTAAGAATTTGTACTTCATTTTTTCCTCTCACTTGCTTTTTCCCAGGTACTAACATGAGTCCCCCAACTCAGATCCTGGGTCTCAGTGACATATTCTCTTCCCATCGTATGTTGTGTTTAGAATTTTATTACATACATTTTTGGACAGTTGGCTAAGCAATTAAAATGTCCTGCTTATTTTCCTGCATATGTAGTTAGCGTGGTTTTCCCATCCAAATGCAGACCAATGAAATTACTGTCTTCATTGTCTGTATGTGAATTGCCACAAATACTTCCTACACATCTGTGACTTGAGTTGTCTGATTTGAACACCGGTAACTATGGTATAGGCCTAAGCTTATGGTACTTCAGATATCCCATGTGTAAAAAAATATGTTATATCATCCTCATTGTCACCATAAAATAGTAGAGAAATGTCATCAGCATTAGCAATTATACAGGGATCAGAAGGATGTATAATATCATTTACATACTGGTACACAAGAAAAAGAAATTGTCCCAATATTGACCCCTGCAGTACACCCTGCATTTCTGTTTTAGTAACAGACTGAATGTTGATTTTTCTCACCCCATTTTGACAATTTATGTTTGAGCATTGTTCACAATTTTTTTAGGTTAGTAGATAGGAGTTCAAGAGATATATGTGTGATATTTCACTCCCTCAAATGTTGATTTTTTTATCACATTTTGATAATTTGTATCTGAGCATTGTTCACAATTTTTTAGGTAAGTAGATAGGAGTTCAAGAGATATGTGTGTGATATTGTATTTCCTCAGTTTCTGCAAGAGAAGTGCATGGATGACCAGATTGAAAGCCTTTGTGAGATCTAAAAATATACCTACAGTATGCTCAGGTGGTGTGATCATTGCAAAATCCATGTTGGTTTCTGTCAAGAGACTGACTTTAGTGAAAAAGATACTAAACTGTGCTAGCATCACTGATTCAAAAATCTTACTAAATGTAGGAATCAATGACATTATTCTGTGGTTTGATGCTTTCTTCTTTGATCTCTTCTTGTATTGGTCTGACAATGCCCATTTTCAGTTCATTAGGAAACATACCTTCCTTGATGCTACGACTGATGAGATGTGTAATTGGTTTAACCACAGAATTTGTGCAGTTTTGTAATTACTGTGCTGGAAAGACAATCCCAACAGTTGAGTGTTTGTTTTTTAGCTGTAGAATCATTTTGCTTATCTCTTGTTCTTTGACTTGCTAAAATTTAAACCCCTTATAAGCTGAGTAGCAGTGTATTGGGATTGTGGCGCCGATGAGGTCGACACCAGTATCAATCTGGGCATCATCTCTGAACTAAGCAAAAACATTATCTCTGTGTAGTTCCACCATCCAGTTTGTTGTAAGCCTTACTTGTGTAAAGAGGTGAATAAATGAACTCCTGATTATAAGGTGTTGCTTGGTGTATCTCACCCGAGCATCCACCTCACTGGTGACCCTGAGTTGTAACGTCCTCCGTTTTTGCTGTTTTACTGTGTCCGCAGCCTCCGCATCAGTTATTTTCGCGTGTATTATATCAACACAACATTCAAACAATGGCTTCGGCCCAACGCCTAACGCCCGATTTTGTGATCAACATGCATCATGTTGCGGGCGATGTACTCCCGCCAGGACTGCAACACGATGCCTCTCATTTGTCCGATTTCACTGGATGTTTTCATGCCTGCAACAATAAGTGAGGTTAGAAGTGTGCATGACTCTGGCTCTCAGATGCCTTTGTTCCTGCCACATGTGCCCTCCCTCATCGACGGTGCATTTACCTCTTACGGATCTCTGTGCAGTGGGGGATCAATGCCGATTTTTGCAAATGCTTCGTTGGATAACCTACCACCACGAGGACAATGGTTTGCCATGCCGCAATCCATGCAGTACCATGTGGATTCCTGCCACGTGGCCGGAACTGCTTTGTTCACAGGTCACCCTCCTCAGCATCCAACCACGCCCGCACCTGCCTCGGTTCAGCATCAGCTCATGCCTTCCTGCTTCAGTACCTTGGCCTGCAGCAGGAACAATGGCTTGTTATCTGTGCCTGACATCCATCTCCGTCCTACTGCTATGCCTCAGTGGTTTGTGCCACGGCATTCACCTTATATGCATACTGTTTTGAGTGAAGTGACTATGAACAGTGAACATTCACACATTCTGCCCAACGTTGGACATCATTTTTCTCACTGTGCTTCTGGACAGTCCGCACCTCCACAGCCTCCCTGCAAAACAGGTGGCGCTAACTCTGATTGCACGTCGAGTTTTCCGCGGACTGGCACGTGTTTTAAAACTTTGAACTTTTTCTCACCTGTCGCCCCCGCACCGGCTCCAGTCGAACTTCCGCTCCAATTCTCAGCACATCTCAGTGCTTTATCCACGTCAGTCTTCCACGACATGTCAATCTGAACACACCCACAATGTGTCAAACTTCCGCATCCGCAATTGACACATTACGGTGTCTCACCCGCGTTGGCCTTCCGCGTTGTGATGGATCACGCTCAACCACAACGCGTCACCTTCACGCTGCCACCCAACCAGCTGTTGTCACCACATACCCTGGAGACACACTCTCCTGGAATACTGCAGCAACAACAGCTCGTTTCGGGCAGTGCCCTGACGAATTCAACTCACCCTATTCTTCCGAAGGTTCTACAATACTTACCGACGCTGCCGCCATTCAATCCTGACAGGGCAACAACCTGGTTCAAAATTGTGGACGAAGTGTTTGACCATTTCAAACTCGATGAATCAACCAGATTTCTGTGGCTTATCACCCACCTGCACGACCAGGAGGACTTGATTGCTGACTTGGTCGATGCCCTGGACTCAGCTACCCAGTACACTCTAGCTGAAAAGACAGTTCTACGTCGGCTTGCACGCACAACTGAGACAGCAATATGGCAAGCGCTCCATGTCGAGCAACTAGGCAATGACAAACCTTCACAACTTTGGAGACGGCTATGGGCCCTGGTCAGTGACGATCTACTCTCTGACACAGCTCTCCTCGTCATCTGGACAGATAAATCACCTCCCCACATCCGCTTTGCTCTGGCTCAGAGGTCTCCCGAACCTGTCGAACAATGAATGACAATTGCTGACAAACTACATGATGCATCACTGCTCTATTTCGCCAACCACTGCCTACCTACCAAGTCTCAGGTTCAGGCTCCTCATCTTGTGGCTGGACGCGGCTGGGGCCACACTGTACCGACTGTTCCGCTCACTCCGGGACGCAGTATACAGACATCTGGGACGTCACTGGCTCTGCCCTCGGTCAGGCCCCCTCCTGCAAACGAAACGGCTGCGGCCACTGAACCTCAGCCACTGCCTCTGGCAACGAACTTTCCGCAGGAAATGCAGCCACACTACCCATACTGTTACTTCCACACACGGTTTGGTGAGGCGGCACGGAACTGCAGACCACCCTGCTGCTACCCAAATGCAAATCGCAGGTAGGTCCGGGTCCGCCTCCTGCGCACAACATGACAGGCACCTCCCAGTGCTCCATTCTGTCCAGGAACAATCGGATAATTACGGACGATTTTATATTGAAGACATTTCGTCGGGATACTTTTTCCTAGTGGACACTGGCGCCGATGTTTCGCTGCTGCCTACATCCTTAGTATCGTTGAACATCCACCCTCATCATACTTCACTGCAAGCTGTGAGTTCTACTAAACTACAATGCTACGTCGTCTCACTCTCCCCAAACTGCAAACTCGAGTGGACTTTTTTAGTGTGCAATATTGAGGAACCTATACTAGGCATTGACTTCTTGCGACACCACAAACTTTCATTGGACCTAGTGTGAAACACCGTGTTTCATCACCCGTCCAAAACTCACTTCCCCTGTGCTCCGTCAAGCAAACCCCTGCGTGACACGTTGGTCCGGGCTCATCTCATCCATACATGCTCAGCTCTGTCGACGATGTTACAAGAAACAATGCACAAGTGCCTTGTCGAGCTTGGAAATGTCGCTCGCCTACACAAGGAAAACTTCAAGCTCTCCCTCCAGCTCCACAAAACTCGGCTCCAGCTATCCGATGCAGCAAAGGAATTACAGACACAGCAGCAAGAAAAAAGCAAGGTTAGTAAGTGTGCCGAATCTGCTTGCAGTCCCAGCAATCGAGCCTCTGTGTGCTTACCTCCCGCTACCCCTCGCAACTGTGCTGTCAAGTCTACCATAATGTGTACTGACAGTTCCACAGGACCACACCCACCTAACACGGTAGCATTTGACACTCGGCCGGACATGAGTGCACGTGCGCGACAAGTGTCACATTTCCTGTACTGACAGCTCCTACCCCTCCCCTCGCGGACGGCACCTCAGACTATGCAAATTCAGCTCCTGTACATTGCAGTGTGACCGCCACTGACAACACAAACAGTGCACTCACGCCTAGCGCTTCTCCCGCAACCGTGCTGCCACAGGCCGTGCCCTCGGACAATGGACTCACTAACGCTCCATGAGCTCTAGCGAGCACACCCGACCACGGTGCCACTGCTTTGGGCCAGCAGCCATCTTGTCACATTGACTCCTGGGACATATTGCCGCCTCGGCTCCCATCGGATCTGCCGAGTGGCTCGGAACACCACGACTTCACCTCACCTGCCCCGCCTGCCTCACATTGTAAACAAACCGCCTCCCGTGCCACCGGCAACATTTCTGTCATCACCAATGGCACAGTTCACAAGCTTCACCTCACAGCAGGCCCCCTGATCTCCAATAAACTGCGCCGACTTTGTCCCGAGTGCCTCTCCGACCTTAAAAAGCAGATTTCTGAACTCCTAAGCTCCAGCATCATTGAACCCTCTGCCAGCAGCTGGCCTACGCCCATTCATATGACACACAAAAAGATGGGTCCTGGCGCATGTGCGGAGACTACCGTTGACTAGACGCACAAACAATTATGGACACCTACCCCATACCCAACATTGCCAACCTTACCAGTTTCCTCGCAGGTGTGACCACGTTCTATGTCATTGATTGCAAATGGGCCTACCACCAGATCCCCATGGTCCTGAAGACATTGAGAAGACAGCAATCACCATCCCAGTTGGGTTATTTCAGTTTTGATTCATGCCCTTCGGTCTGAAAAATGCAACCCAGACCTGGCAACGCTTCATCAATGAAGTGCTATTCGGACTAAAATTCTGCTTTGCGTATCTTGATGACATTGTTGTGTGCAGTTCCTCCATCGAGGACAACATTCGACATGTGCAAATTGTTAGGGACACTCTCGCAGCAGCAGGCATCAAGACCAACCAGGACAAATTGCAGCTACATCAGCCCACTGTCACTTTTCTTGGTTTTCGGGTCTCTGACGACGGCATTTCACCGCCCCCTGACAAAGTACAAACAATACTAAACTTACCCAGATCTTTGTCATTCGAAGAGCTTCGGCGCTTTCTGGGGACGATTAATTATTGTCACCGTCATCTACCTCGGGCTGTGGAGACTCAGGCTCCACTGACAGACACCTTGGCAGGCACCAAGACTTCTGGATCTCGGCCCATCCCATGGACCCCTGCTATGACAGACTCTTTTACTGCCCTCAAAAATCTTCTTGCCGAGGCCTGCTCCATCGCGCATCCTCATCCCAATGTGCAGCTTTTCATCACCACAGACACGAGTGATACTGCCGTTGGTACTGTCCTTAGCCAGACAGTCGATGGCCAAACTTCGCCTCTGCAGTTCTTCTCGCGCAAGCTCACCAATGCACAACGGAAATATTCCGCATTTAACAGGGAGTTTCTCGTGGTCTACGAAGCGATCAAGCATTTTAAGACCGACGTTGAGGGACACCCTTTCTGTGTTTTAACAGACCACAAATCCCTGGCTGTGGCCATTTCAAACCCACCAGCTGACCCGCCTCCTCACCGTTTCAGATACATGGACTTCATATCTCAGTTCACCACCGATGTCAGACACATAAAGGGTGCTGACAATATAGTTGCTGATTTCCTTTCACAAGTTGACGCTGTTCATTCACTGTATGACCTCTCTGAACTGCCTAACCTCCAACCCGCTGACGAGGACAAACAAAACCTGATTTCGGACTCTACCTCTTCACTACACTTCGTCTGCACCACCTTCCCTGGCATTTCTGGTGAGATCTGGCGCGACGACAGTACGGGCACATTACGCCCCCTCATCCCAACCACGCTCCGTCGAGCTGTCTTCAACGCACTGCATAATTTAGCCCACCCCGGTGTTTGTGTGTCCGCCCGCCTCGTAGCGGAGCACTTTGTGTGGAGAAATGTCAACAAGGACTGCCAGCAATGGGCACGCTCCTGCGTCGTGTGCCAACGCTGCAGAGTACACAAGCACACTTCAACCCCCCTCGGCGGCTTTTCGATCCCTCCTGGGCGTTTCCAGCACATTCACATCGACACTGTCAGCCCTCTCCCCCCCCTCTAACGGCTTTTGTTATATTCTCTCGTCTACCGACCGAACAACTTGCTGGGTCAAGGCTGTCCCCCTCCCCAATATCACAGCAGAAATTGATGTTCGAGCTTTCGTTGAGTCATGGGTATCGCGTTTCGGATGTCCAGCTATCATCACGACTGACCAGGGCAAACAATTTGAGTCGGCCCTGTTCAACGATATTTGTAACATTTGCAGCACCCGGCACATGCATACCACAGCATATCACCCGCAAAGTAACGGGCTAGTTGAGCGCTGGCACTGCACTTTCAAGGCGGCTCTTCGATGCCACAACTCTCTTTGGATGGAGGCCCTTCCCCTTGTGCTACTCGGCATTCGTGTGATCTATAAGGAAGACCTCAAAGGCACAGTAGCCGAGTTCGTATACGGCCAGAACATTGTTCTCGCTGGCGAATTTGTGAACCCTTCCGCTTCTCTCCCTCAGTCTGACTTACCTTCCTTCGTGGACCGCGTCAGACGCCACTTCATCAACCTCCACATTCCACTGCCCGCCAGCCATTCCCACCCTAAGGTTCACGTCCCAAAATCTCTGAACAATTGCGAGTACATCATGCTCCGAGATGACACTGTCCGTGCTCCACTCCAACCCCCATATACCAGCCCGTACCGAGTTCTCCAGCGCTCAGCCAACACCTATGACATTCAGATAAAAGATTCAGCTGTTACAGTCTCTTTCAACAGACTTAAGCCTGCTCATGTCGAGCCCGCTTCTACCCCCCTTCAGGCCACGACCACGCCACTCACTGTCATGGCTCGCGACGCTCCGACCACTCCCTCCACATCGGACTTACTCACTCAGTCGAGTGACTTCCAACTCCAATCATCAAGCTCTTCTCCAACTCACCCTCTACTCCGGCCCCACGCACTCCGTCGAGTGATCACATGCTCCCCACGTCGAGCTTGCCTAAGATCACGCCCTTGCCGCCGGGCCCTTCGACCTCTCCCCCATCGCCTTTCTTGAACGTGCTCTCGCTCGAGGTGTTTGTGCCTGTATACCCAGACATAATCCATGACATCTCTATAATACTACGCAATGACACACTGTTCGTCGTGTGTTTCCCCATCATCTGGTGCTCATGACAGAACCTCCACCATTCCCGGCCACCGGGTGAAATGTGTTCCCCACTCGCCCGACGTCGACCTGGACATGCTTTGTGTGTTTGCCATGCCCACCGGAGACATCGTCATCGTCACTCCATTCCTCCAGCAAACCGCCGGCCTACCTGTCATTGCACGACCAGCACACCCAGTACGACGCCCAGCACTCTTTAACGACTTCCAGGTTCGGTGGCCGGACCTTCCTTCACGACATCTACCCACACAGCTCCCCGACGATGCTGTCGAGCTGACTGTGGTCTGGCTCTTGCGGACCACCCCTGCCGATGCCATAGTCCCCCCCCCCCCCCCCCCAGCCTCTCAAGAGTACTCTGTACTCCAGGGGAGGGGGGGGGGGCTATGTGGCGCCGATGAGGTCGACACCAGTATCAATCTGGGCATCATCTCTGAACTAAGCAAAACATTATCTCTGTGTAGTTTCGCCATCCGGTTTGTTGTAAGCCTCACTTGTGTAAAGAGGTGAATAAATGAACTCCTGATTATAAGGTGTTGTTTGGTCTATCTCACCCGAGCATCCACCTCAGGATGAGGAGTGGATCTCTGCCTATGTTATCTACAGTCCTGGAGAAAGTTATCAGATCTTTAACTGGGAACACAAATCAGGAATACGTATTAGTGGAGCATATTTGATCCACTTGTTTTTTGGTAGTGACGTTGTACTGTCTGCCCGTAGAATAGGCAAACTTCAACAGCAAATGGGAGAACTTAATAGAGAAAGATTGGAGGAATGACAGAAAATAAATTACAATAAGTCTAAGTCAATGTACAGTCAGTACACTAAAAATAAAGTAATGTAGATGGACAATGAAATTGTAGATCAAGTTGACAAGTTTTTATATTTAGAGCAGCTGGAGCCAACAGTTAAATGAACTTATAAAGTGCTAAACATAAGAGTAGAAATTGCCTGGAGCATGTTTGGTAAATGAACAGTGTTTTCAAAATGAAGCTTTCATTGTTCCTAAGAGATGAAGTTTGCAATTAGTATTACCAGTTTTAGCTGATGACAGTGAGAAACTGACTCTAAATGTGAAAACCAATCACAAGCTGAGAGCTGTCCAATGAACAATGAAGAGATTTATAATGAGAATTATTAAGAGAGATAGAAACACACTGGAAATGAAGACATAACTATGACAGTGATGAAAATGAAATGAAAATAGGGCAGGTAGCCAGGTGTATGCATGGTTGATGTGTCAGGGAAGTACTTTGCTGGATTCCATGAAATAATAAAAAAAAAAAAAACAGAACAAGATGATGGTATAGAAATGTCAATGTACAGACAGGTCTATGAGAGGACTTCATCTAGCAATAATGTCAAATGGCTGATGAAGAAAATTAATTGATATGTTTGAGTAATATGTTTTTAATTTGTACAGTTTCTGTATCATTGACACTTTGTGGCTGTTAGTTTACTGTAAGTTCTGAAGTGTCATTATCATCTAAAAGTTTTTATATTCAATTGTAGTATAAAACAAAATTAGTGATTTTGTCCGACCAAATAGACACTTGTCACACAAACTACATTCATATTGCCATGAGCTGTGGCACCTTCAGTGGTTAGCATCACAGGCTGGCATGCTGTGGGTCACCTGATCACTTGCAATTATTTATAATTTAGTATTTGTCATTTCTGGAAGATCCTTGAAATATTTTATGTTCGCAATGTTTGTATATTTGGGAGTGTATGATATTTGTGTAAATAGCTGCACTCTCCATACAGCAGATCAGTTCTGCTCTAGCTGTATGTTGGTGTCAGTAATAAATGTTCTTGCAGTTCTAAGTGTTGTACTTCATTGACGACCTTGTCTTCAGATTTGAACTTGATTGTTGTTTCATCATGACAATATGAGCGTGGAAATTGTGACACGACCAGGATTTGGATCAGGATTTCCTCTGTTTCCTTTGTAGTTGGCTTGTAGTTAAGCTACCAAAGCATTCCTCTTGCCCAATCTAAAGTTTCAGTATAATTTAATGTTCTGTCCTCATTGCTGTGTACTTATACTCACTTCTGCTTCTTGTTAAGTTCCAGTTTATTGTACTCAAGAATGGAAACACGTAAGCCTCCTATTCTTAACAGTATACACTTCTACTTTCTTGAAGTATAGTAATTTTATTGTGTAAAAATCTGACTTATTTTATATTCTAGTCTATCATTACATGTATGAAAATTAATTTAAATTATAATTTAATTATGAATATATAAATAGATGGAAGTAAATAATTTACAATGAATAGGGATGTAGAAATGGAAATGGATTAATAATTGCTTAAATAACTGCAAAATTGATTGGAAAGGATAGTTGAAAAAATTTTGAAGGTAATTTATTAATATGTGCACAATCTTGGTTGAACTTTAACTGATACCAATATCAACAGACCTTTAACATCATTACATTCATGGTCAATTAACATAATTTGCATAATGATGTACTGTTGCTTCCAGTAGTGTGCAGTACCAAATAATCACCACACCCATTAAATTGTCGATCTGTCACATGAAGCACAATATTTTTAGTATAATTAAACCAAGTTCAATAGGTGCCTATCAAGTCTGAGTCATTACCTTCACATTAATTCCATTGTGTTTAGTCTTGTTTGTGCCAATGTCGATGCAGGAACGCTCCTCAGGATACATTATTCTTGTCTGCATCGAGCCTCTTGCTGCAGGATCTGGATGGCAAGTGAAATGATGACCTCATAATCGAGCAAATAAATATTCCATTTCTAATAACTTTTTACAATACTTTTAATGAATGGTTAAAATATGCATATTTAGCAATGCTGGTATGATGGATCCAAGCATACGTCCGTACGCTACCACTTTCCGAAACAAAAGGGTGAAGATATATGAATTAATAAATTGCAGAGCGTATTTCTTACTTTGTTTCATACAGATATTTAACGATGTATCAAAACATTATCCTTGCCCCAAAACAACTCATTAATTTACATTTGACACTGCCTATAACGCATTCAGTTTACATATAGCTTATAGATAAGAAAAGAAAAGAACAAAAAAATAATATGATTCAATACAACAACTCAGTGGTATATCAGTATGTAATGGTGCTATGGAAATTGAGTTGTTGCTACATAGGGAACTTCAGGTTCATTCCAGTCTCACTCTGTTTTACATATTTTGTGTTGAAATAAAAAGCAAGGTCCACTTTTCAAAATAAATTTCTAATTTTCAGAGCTACTACGTCAAAGACACAGTTCCAGCAAGTAAAGTGAAAGAAGATGTTGTGACCTTTGCAAAAATAAAATGGCCACTCCTGTTTTCAAAATTCTTTCAAGCACAGAGAGTTGGTGGTAAGAATATACTTAAATTTGCAATAAATTTTTGTTTGTTCTTGATTTGTATTGATCATGAACATAATGCATTTCTGCTTAGTGCAGCTTCAGGCTGTTCTGATGCGGAAAAGTGTGTACAAAGATAGGTGTGTGTGTGTGTGTGTGTGTGTGTGTGTGTGTGTGTGTGTGTGTCTGTGTGTGTGTGTGTGTGTGTGTGTGTGTGTGTGTGTCAGAGATTTCTTTCTGTGGCTCTCAGCTGTCAGTTTCATGTCAAAGATCACACACTTCATTATGCATTAAATTTTATCTTGCTCATGTATTTTCCTTAATTTGCTTGTGTATTTCACAACATATATCAAACAGATTAAAACTGTGACAGAAAACTAATTAAAGACAACTGAGTGTATTCTCCTAATAATTATAGAAACTGAAAGCTAAGAAAGGATGTCAGTAGGCAAAAATTCAAAACACATGCAGGGAGACTGCATGACATATTTTCTTTGAGCACTTTACGTACAATGGATATTTAAAAAAATTCAGCTGTGCATGGTTACTTACCTTACAGTTCAGTACCTCTGGAGTTATTTTTATATGCTACATATATCTATATTATGTTAACAGAAAGTCTATGCTGGATGCAAACAAAGAGAAGTAATTGCTCATTTGTTGATGAATAATGTGTGTTGCACAGGAACTTTTAGCAATCATATGAACCTTAAAAAAGACACACCATGAAGAAATTACCAAAGTGAGATGCAAATTGGTAGACATGGAGTACATGTACAGACAAACAAATGGCTACAATTTCAGAAAGAATGGATTACTTATTGTAGAGAAAGACCTTCACAAATTGAGCAACTCAGTAACATGTTGTCCACATCAGGCCCTAATGCAAGTAGCTACTCAGCTTGAGATTGATTGACAGAGTTGTTGGATGTCCTCCTGAGGGATATCATTCCAAATTCTGTCCATCTGGAGCATTAGATCATTAAAATCCTGAAATGGTTGCAGGGCCCTGCCCATAATGCTCCAAGTGTTATGAACTGGGGAGAGATCTGCAACCTTGCTGACAAAGGTATGGTTGGCAAGCATGAAGACCAGCAGTAGAAACTCTCAGTGGACAAGCAGGCATTATCTTGTTGAAAGTGTCACAGCTGACAACCAAATGGGTTCTGCTATGAAAAGGAGTGGCATTGCAGACCATCACTCCTGGTTGTGAGCTGTGTTGAGGGTGACAGTCAGGTTGGTATCTCACCACCGCCTGGGGTGTCTCCAGACATGTCTTTGCTGATCATCAGGGAGCTGTTCAAAGTGGAAATCATTACTGAAGACACTACTATTCCGGTCTATGAGGTTCCTCGTTGAAGATGTGTCTGGAGGTGCCCATGACAGCGATGGTGTACCAATTTGATTGTCATCTTCCATATGGCCTGACAGCCAGGAGTGATGGTCTAAGGTGCCATTTCTTTTCATAGCAGGACCTCTTTGGTTGTCATACATGGCAGCCTTACAGCTCAGCGGTACTTCGGCAATATTCTATGCTCCATTTTGTTGCCTTTCATGGCAAGCCATCAAGGTGTGTATAGAAGGGGGAGGGGGGGGGGGGGGCGTGCTTGCATATATATTCATATGTAAACGTATTTTTAGTCATAGACAAATAATCTGTAATTGCCATGAAATCTGTAATTGCTTTTCTTCATGCAACCGTACCATGGCCAGCAACATTACTAGATCGCTCCCCAATTTAGGATACTTGGACCATTATTTGCAGAGCAATCCAACCAGCTAAGGGTACTGATGATCTAAAATGCCAGTTGGACAGAACTGGCATCACATCTCTCAGGTGGGCATCCAACAACTCTGTCAATCAATGCCAAGCTGAATAACTGCTTGTGTAAGGGCCAGAGGTGAATCCATGTGTTATTGATTGCTCAGTTTGTGAGGCTCTTTCTCTTGAGTAAATTATCCAGTTTTTCTGAAGTTATAATAATTTATTTGTCTGTACATGGACATCACATCCATTGATTTCCATCCTATTTGGTTAATTCCTTCTTTTTTTGTCTTAGACTGTAATTGCACACCTGCTGTTTGTAGTCTCCTTTCCTACATCCAATACAACCAACACATCCCTCGTCACCTTCCTGCAGGTCCTATCCCATTACCACCAGGCTTCTTGTTTGTCACTGGGGATGCTATGCTCTTGTACAGATACATACTCCATTTTTGAAGTGTTACTTCCATGGAACTTTGAGTTTCCCACCAACCGTTTCCACAGTTTCACTAAATTATGTCAGTAAAATGCTGGAATGATTCATACTGTAAGGCCAGGCTGACTACCTGTCCCATCCTTGACAAACAACAGCTGTAAGTATGCAAGTGATTGTACATATGAATTAACAACATTGTTAGTATGCCACTTGACCAACCACATTTTGGACTGTCATTAAGTTCTACTTTGAATGTGTGCAGTCACCATGTGCACATCTATGACACTTTACGGTGCCAACTGGTTAATGCCTAGCTACAGGAATATTTGCTGTCCTCTTCAGATCCATTGTTGATAACTTCATGGTCTGGACACTTGGTAGAGATGGGAATTTTGACACCTACTCAGCTAAACAAACTACGTTCCTGAATGTTGCTCTCCATTTCCCTGATAGATACATAAAAAATATCGGTCCACATCGAATCCAGTAATGGCAAATATACCTCTTTGATGACACTCGTTTTAAGTTCTTCTTTACAGTCTTGGCATGTGAGTTGCTGAATATATAACAGAAATGAAGACTTACTCAAATATGTTGACAACTTTGCCAGAGCTTTTACTGGAAGAGGGAACCCTGTGCAGCACTCCCACAACATTCCTTTACATAATCACAACAAACATTCCACAATTGGTAACCACTCATCAACTAGGACTCCCCTAGGTAAACCATAAGAAAATCCTACTACATCCTTCACCATGACTTTAACTACCTCTAGTCATGCTAGGGGACATATCACTCTCATCCTACTAACAATGTGGGAAAAGACAGATTGCTACCTACCATGAAGAAGACATGTTAAGTTGCATATGGCACAATTAAAAGACACTTATATAAAGCTTTCGGCCACTGCCTTCATCAGTAAAACAGCTTTATGTAATTGTCTTTTAATTGTGCCTGTCTGCAATTTAACTTGTCTTCTTTATGATAAGTATCAATCTGTCTTTTCCTACATTGATGATATTCCTACCTGGAGTTCTCATCTTACTAAGTTATTTTACATCACCCACTCTTATTTCCCATTGCCTATCCAGCCTATACAACACTCCAGTCTATCTGTGGGTGCTTCCATTTCCCAATCCTGTACTCTACAGATAATTCCCAAATGGATGATCCATCTACATGGTGTGTCCCATACATACATATATCTACTGCCTTTTACTTGAACCCATTTCAAGCATTACTTGTCAGATGTAATGAAAGTGCCTGTATCACATATGAGCTGTGTACCAATCACTTTGAAATGTTCTGCATTGGTATGACAACTAACTCAGGAAGTGCCAATGCCAAACTGTGGATAATCCCAACCAACTATTCTGTTGCTGCACATCCTGGAACATGAGTGACCTTAATAGCTGTCTCAGTATCCATGCAGGTTGGATCACCCTCCCACCTTCATACTTTTTCTTATTTTGGTCCATACTATCTCCAAAATATGGCAAGTGAAGAGACTGCAGCAGAGGAGATTTGTTTCACACTGTTGAAGATGAAGAAGATGGTGATTTTCATTGCCTTACAAGGTATGGTTTAAAAATACCCACACCAGAGTGGAAAATGTGTTGAAAGAATTGGTCTGAACACATGCAGGAGTGTATAAATTTGTTCTTTGATCAACTGTTGCATATGATTTACATGTAATAATTAATGTTTCCTCTGACTCAGATGGATAGACAATAAAACAGGCAGTTTCCTTAAAATAATGAATTTACTAAAGAATCACAGTTAATGGGAGAAACAGAATGTTCAAAGAGAATTTGCAGGAAATATAGTCAGAATATAATTACAAAGCAAACACTGGAGATGAAATTATTATATACTTCCTTATACTACTCTGAATCCTGTTTTCCACTTTTTGAGCCCCTGCCTAACAATGTGTTGGTACAACTTTGCAACACAGTACAGCAGTGATTCTGTGTGGCATGAATTCAACAAGTTTTTGCAAGGTTTCCATAGATATGGGGCACCAAGTGCCTATGTACATGTAAAAAAGTTCCCCTAAGTTATGGGTCAGTGGTTTCAAGGCACAAAGCAGGCACACAATAGTGTCCCAGATGTATTCTATGGGATCCATACTAGCCAATTTGGTGGCCCCAAAATCAATGTGAGTTCACTATCATTCTCCTCAAACCACTATAACATGATTATGGCCATGTGAAATGGAGAGTTAACCTGCTTCAAGGTGACATTGCCATCAATGAAGATGAGGAAGATGCTGGTGGTTCTCAATAATGTTCACACAATTCATAACTATCAAAGTGTCTTCAGTTATTACCACTAATCCCATAAAGGTGCAGCTGAATTTGTGCTGTAGCATAATACCATGCCGCCCGCATCTCGTGGTCGTGCGGTAGCGTTCTCGCTTCCCACGCCCGGGTTCCCGGGTTCGATTCCCGGCGGGGTCAGGGATTTTCTCTGCCTCGTGATGGCTGGGTGTTGTGTGCTGTCCTTAGGTTAGTTAGGTTTAATTAGTTCTAAGTTCTAGGCGACTGATGACCTCAGCAGTTGCGTCGCATAGTGCTCAGAGCCAGAGCCATAATACCATGCTCACTGGCCAATCTGTGTACAGTGCATGTTTCAAGCAGCCATTCATCAGGATGACAACTTATCTGGACACAATTATCAATCCTGTATAAGAAGATGCGTATCAATTGATTCCATCCGCAGAGCACCTGTAATTTATGATGCTGCTGGGTCAATATAGGAACATATAGGGGTCATTTGCTGCAAAAATCTATGTTCAACAATCTGTGCTGAACAATATGTTCTGAAACAGTTGTGCCTGTATCAGTACTGTACTCAGTTGTCATATTTACCACAGAGTGCCTCATATCCTGCTTTACACAGTGGCCAAGCCTGGGATCTCCATATTCTGGGATGAAGCACGCACATCCAACATCATGTTGCCTACTTGTGATTCCACCATCCTTCAATCACTTCCCATAGATATTCACAATGGTAGTGTGTGAACATCTGACCAGTATCACCATTTCCGAGATACACGTTGCCAGGTTCTGGGTCATAACAATCAGCCTTTTGTCAAAGTCCATTATGTAAGTCAATTTCTCCATTTGCAATCCATGTCATTGCTAGGATGATTCCCCATCCATCTCTGCTTTGCTTATGTACCTTACTTATTGTGTCAAGTTTCCATAGTGCCACCAGGCAGCATTCAATTTCATAGTAGACAGTGGTTGTTATGTTTGGGTTCATCATTGTAAAAGCATGAATTTGAAAAAGAAACAAGGAAATGGTTACAGAACACGTTAGATTTAAGTGCAGTGGAACCTCACTGGTTCTGTCTAATCAAGATGTCTCAAAATCTGAATTACTGATAGTCCAAATTACTCTAAAGCTGTTAGAAATACAACATGTGGACTATGTATTGGTTAATTAAAATCTAGATGAACAATGATATTTTATGAAATAATGTACAGTACTTTTAATTTAAAAGAAAGAAATGTAATGGTATCACAATAATGAACAACAGCATTAAACAAATTAATGTTATAATACATATTCAAATGTTACATTAAACTAGTTTGATATAAGGGACAGTCAAATAAAAACAAAACAGATGGAAAAAAAGTAAGTAAATTGTTTAATATTTCAAAAGTAATCACCATAACCGTTAACACACATATCACACTGTGAGACAAGATGGTTGATGCCTTCATGGATATATGTTTGTGGTTGCCCATAGAACCATGATCGTATCCAGGTGTGCACCTCTTCACTTGAAGGAAATCAGTGGCCATGAACATCTTTCATTAGGGCTCCAAAAATATGGAAATTGCATGGAGAGAGATCGGGACTGAATGGAGGATATGTAAGGGCAGCTCATAAGTTTCCAAGGTTGTTTCGACTATGCTGCAGAAGTTTCACTCAGAAGCCCTTCAACATCTTCCATACAGTCCTCATGCAATTTCCATAATTTTGGAAACTTGAAAAAAGACATTTATGGCCATCAGTTTGGTTTAGATGAAGAGGTGCTTACCTGGGTACAGTCATGATTCTGTAGGCAACTGCAAAAATTTTTTCATGGAGACATTGACCATCTTGTCTCACAGTGCGATAAATGTATCAACAGTTATAGTGATTACTTTTGAAATACGAGGACTATTCGGAAAGTTATGAATGATAGGACATGAAATGGAAACCACAATCAAAATCAAAACTGTTTTATTTGCATTGAAGGCAGCCACCAGTGCTTTCTGCCAATTCTCTATGCTGGCCTACAGCTTGATGTCTTCTGCTGGCCTACAGCTTGATGTCTGTGCCAAAATGTTTTCTTCATGTGAGCAGAGATGAAATTCAGAAGGACACAGTTACAGGCTGTATTGTGGTTAATCAAACATTTCCAATTGTAAACGATGGAGGAGCATCTTCATTGCCCCTACAGAATGCAACTAAGAATTGTCTTGAAGAAGAAAACACACGACTGTAAGTAATGTTGGCTGCATAGCTTCAGGTGAAATTTCTCACCAGGCCCTCACACTTGGCAGGAGACACTATTGTTCTAGGTATCTTTATGTGCTCCCTGTGTGCTCAGAACTAAAAATAACAATGTAATATGATCAATGGGCACACTAGAGACACTGCCCCACACACATGTGCAAAACTTCATCGGATTTTCACTGTAGTTTCCATTTTGTGACTGATCATTCCCTACTTTCTGAATAACCCTCATAATAAACAATGTACTTATTTTTTCCCATGTGTCTCATTTTCATTTGACTATACCCCTCATATATACACTACTGCACATATATATTACTGTATGCATTCAAGAGTGAAAAAGGGAGCTCTATAATCTTAAGAGCTATGAGGTCTTTGGAAGGTGAAACGGAAAAACAAAACAGTGACACTGCTGAATGTTCCAATAACTGTGTTACATGACATGTCCCAGTAAAAGGAAATATTGCACAAACAGAAATGGAATTAGCAGCGAAAGGAACCAGGAATCAATGTAATACAGCTATGCCAGTAACTAAAGTTCTTATGTTGGCTGACAAAAATGGCGGAAACTGTGCAAGCCTGTTAAATGAATTATCAGTTGTTTAATGAAGTTACTAGATACATTCATAGCAAAATCAAACACCTAGGAAAAGAAGACACTCTAGTCTCTGTTGGATCAAATGACCCACAGAAACTGGAAGAAGACGTATAATTTCAGAAATGCTGTAGAAGAGTTAATCAGGAATACATTGCACACAAGGGTGATACTGTGTACAGCTCCTTACCAGCAAGACAGTGGACAGACAAATTATAACATATATCACCTGAACAAGCACATTGTAAAAGCATGTGAACAATGCAGTCATGCCACAGTACTTTATGTAAACAGATTCCTAAGAAGAAAAGATTTCTCATGATTAGGATTGCATATAAACAAAAAAGAAAGAAAGAAACTATGCAGAGAATTAAAGTATGCAATAACAACCAAAACACAGATTGTAGTCATGGGAAACAACATAGCAGTAACCATTATGCCAGTGGTAGAAAAATGTTCTATAGAATCAAAAAACCAGGGAAGTGGAAAAACTGGACCATCACACTCCAAAAATAAGATAGACCACACTGAATCAACACAAATGGAAACAGGTGCAGCATTAACAGCAGTGTTGGAACAAGCAACATCATCATCATCCCAGTCAACAGCAGAACTACAACCACCATTGGCAATAGCAGAAGAGAGACATTCACCAATGGGAACAGTATCCCCAGAATCATTATTGTCAGAAACACAGGCAACAAGAAAAGAATCAACACCAATAACAGAAAATGCAACATCAACAGTAGCCCCTTATCAAGACAAGAACTTCACTACCATGCCATCTGAAGCAGCAGTCAACATTGGAAAACTCATCAAATGGTTGTATACTGAGGAAGAGGAAAGGTGCAGTTCCATCCCATCTCATTGATTTTTTTGCTGAAGGGCTACAGGAAAACCACAGTAAGACAAGTACAACTGTAATGCTCTTACATATTAATGTGCAGTCTCTTAAGAACAAACTTAATGAACTTCAGTATTGGCTGGAAAACTTAAATTCCACTGTGATTTCAATAAATGTACACTGGCTTAGCAATGAGGAACTAAAATTAAGAGTACTATTTGGATATGAATTGGCAACCAGCTACTATGGAACAAATGTTAAACATGGTGGTGTATCTGTATATGTTAAAAATAGTGTGAACCTAATGTATGAAGTTATAGGTGTAAGTGGACTGTGCATAGAAGCAAAATTTGGAGCTGCAGCTGTAATGTTGCCAGAACAGGAAATTATAATAGCTTCAGTATACTGCCTCCCAAAACACAATGAAGACCTGTTTGTGGAGCTTATGGAGAAACTGATACTCTTACTACTCAAATACAAAGATTACAGAATACTAATATTTGGTGATATCAATATAGACACTATGTTTAAGAATAAAAAGGTTGATCACTTGCTAAATTCATTAAGATCCCTTAGCTTCAATTGCGTAAATGACAAAGCCACAAGACAGGAAGCATGTCTAGATAACATAATTTGTAATTTTCATCTAAACAAAACCAAATTCAACACAATCAAGCTGGGTATTTCAGATCACGAGGGCCTATGGCTCAGACAAACTCTTAACAGTAAAGCAACTGAAACTTCCACAGACTGTAGAACAGTTATAAGACAAATTAAGGAATCAAAGCTAAACAAGTTGATAAGTAAATGGATTTAATAACATGGGATAAAATAATAACCACTGCAGGTGCAAATGAATCTACCAACAAATTTCTAGAACAGTTAACTGAAAATTTTGAAGCATGTTGTCCTAAATGCTGCAAGAAAATATCAAAGCAAAATCGTTACACCAAACCACAAAATCTAAAAGCTGGTATACACCTCATCTAAGTAGAATAAGAATCATAATGCTACTTTACCATGATGGGTCCAAGCAAGCACAATAATGCTGACAAAGAAATGTATATGAAAGTGAAAAAGATTTACAGGTCTGAAATCAAGGCAGTTGAGTGCAAAGCAAATGATACATATATACTGAACTCAGTGAATAAATGCAAAGCTGCATGGGAAATTATTAAAACAGAAACTAACTGTAATGATAAAGTGTACCAGACTCCAATTCCAACTGATATTCTAAAGGCACATTTTGTCAGTCCTCAGTCAGATAACAGCATAATGGAGAATGTGAGTAAGGCAGAGGTACTGCTGCTAGAAATGAATAGTAAGCAGACAGACAGCTTTCACTGGACTTGTGTAACTGAGAAGATGGTCTATGCATCAATAGCTAAGCTCAGTAATTCTAGAGAAGAGGATTACTATGGTCTCTCAAATTATGTTATTAAATATACCAGAAATCAAATTGTAATGCCACTGACTAAAATAATCAACAAAATTTTAAATGAAGGTAATTATCCAGAATGTTTAAAAATGTCTGTATTTAAACCAGTACATAAGAAAGGAGATATAGGCATCTCCAGATAACTATTTACCAATAGAACTTAATCCGTAATATATATGTGTATATAAAAAAAGTTAGAATACTGCATGCATAAACAGATGAGTCAACATTTTGAGCATAATGATATACTCACCTCCTCACAGTATGGTTTCAGATCCGGCCTTTATACAGTCAAAGCAGTTGAGAGTATGGTAGTAAAAATATACCAGTACAATTGTTTTGAAAATAAAGATATTATCTGGACTTAAGGAAAGCTTTTGATATGGTCTCCCACAACATTCTCATAAAAAATCTCTACCACTAGTATGCCTAATGCAGAATAGAAAACAGTTAATTAAGGTAAATAATCAAATGTCAGAATGTCTCCCAGTTGTAAAGGGTGTACTTCAATTATCTGTTCTTGAACATTTCCTTTTCGTTATTTATATGAATGATGTACCTGCAGTTGTATCATGTGATGCAGTGCTATGTGCTGATGACAAAACACTCGTCACGTGTGACACCAATCTTGAAAATGTGCAACACAGCATGGCCTTGGCAATGGAGAGGGGCACTGCTTGGTTTGAGGCAAATGTACTGCAGAAGAATGACAGTAAAACTGAAGCTATTGTATTCAGTCTGAATGCTCCCAGTCATGATAACACAACAGTAAAATTATTAGGATTTCATATAGATCTAAAGCTTGGCTGGGATATCCACACAGGGAAGATGTGTGGCAAATTGGCACGTGTCATATATCTGCTGTATAAGCTTAGGAGCAGTGTCAGTAAAGAACTTCTGTTGTTTGCATATTTTGTATTCTTCCATTCGCACCTGAGTTATGGAATACTATTATGGGGCAATTCTGTAGGCTCAAAATTAGTGTTTAAATGGCAAAAGAAAGCCATAAGCTGCATAGCAGGACTTAACCCATATGAATCATGTCAAGATTATTTTAAGAAACTAGATATAATGACAGTACCTGGCCTGTATGTTTACAACTGCCTTGTCTTCATTGAAGAGAAACTGAGTAAATTTGACTTAAGGAGAACAGTTCATGACTATCACATAAGAAGTGGACATATAATTAATATACCATATGTTAGACTTGGTAAAACACATAGCAGTTACAAATTATTTGGTCCTGTCTACTTCAACCTTTCGAGGTGGATGAAAAGTAAAGTAATTTACTCTGCTCGAGAGTTCCATGAATATGTGAGAAATGACCCACTTTCCTTATAAGAATGAACTATAAATTAACTGCAAACTATACACATGCCACACTGTGCGAGTTTTTTTTTTTTTTGCTGTTTCATGTATTTATTGTTAATTATCTGTTTAATTATTTATGTGTCATTCACTGAATTATGTAGTTCATTTACATTGTAATTGATCTGTTAGGAAACTTCTTGTTGTTCCTGATATTTGCACAAATATGTGTTGTATATATTGGATTATTATACTGTAGTTAATAAAATTTGTCATGTTGAAGTTTATATTATTATTATTGTTATTATTATTGTGTTAACACTGATGACACCAATTGCATGTAAATATGCTCAACGGTGGAATAAAACATTTGTATTTGTATTTGATGACAATCACAATCCACATATTGTTTTCTTGACATAAGGAAATGAAAAGATGTCTCTAGGTGATAAATCTGGTGAATACAGGCTATGAGGCATTAATTCAATGTTTTTCTCCACCAGATATTCAATGAAAACTGTCTACCAGGCTGAGTCTTGAACTTGGGACCTTTGCCTTTCATGGGCAAGTGCACTGCTGACTGAGCTACCCAAGCTCTTGCCCGCAAAAGACAAAGGTACTGAGTTCGAGTCTCAGTCTGGCACACAGTTTCCATCTGTCAGAAAGTTTTATATCAGTGCACACTTTGCTGCAGAGTGAAAATTTTAATCTGGGAACATTTCCCGGGTTGTGGCTAAGCTTTGTCTCTGCAATATCCTTTCTTCCAGGAGTGAAGTTGGGGAGGTAGGAGACAAGGTACTGGTGGAAGTAAAGCTGCAAGGAGAGGTTGTGTGTCATGCTTGGGTAGCTCAGTTGGTAGAGTACTTGCCCAAAAAGACGAAGGTCCTGAGTTTGATCATTGGTCCAGCACACAGTTTTAGTCTTGCAGGAAATTTATATCAGCACACACTCCACTGCATAGTGAAACTTTTATTGCAGATTCAGTTGTTTGTGATGTGCTGTGTGACAGTTGGCATTTTCATGATAAGGAATGACATATTATTTTTTGCTGTTTTTCTGTGTGTCATTGACGAATTGTGAAAAACAAACTGTTGTGAACAATTCATTATTATCTGCACTTTGATCCTATAAATCAATGGTTACATCACATCCATTATAACCAAAGAAACAAGAAATCATCTTCTTGGGAAAGCTTGGCAAGTGAAACACTTTTATCGATTTTGGTTCTTCTTGATAAACCAAAACAATTGAGTACTGCCCCATTACCAACTTATATGAATATATCCAAATTTTTCTCTTATTAGAACCTCATATACAAACTTTTCATTTCCTCAGTCAAATTTTTAGAGCATTTCCTTGCACCAGTTTACATGCACTCATTTTTGAGATTCTGTTTAAGTGCTTGGAATCCATTGGAAACAGATCTTTTTCACAGCTAAATATTCATGAAAAATTAAATGTCCTGCAGTCTTTGATACACATAAGAATGCCTCTGTCTTACAGTGAGTCACACGCCAATCTTCTTAAATCATATTGTTTATAGCCTCAGTGTTGTTTGGAATGAGGACTAATTGTGCTCAAACTCCATGTAATTCATGGCTGATATGATTAATTCTGTGAATTATTGTAAACAATCATTTATGGAAGTGATTGATTACTAAAATTTGAATGAAATTATTCAAAGCATTGTTGCTGATTTAGGCCTTTACAAAAATGTTATCCATCTGAAAGCTTGGCATGAAATTCCAGTTTGCCCAAAATTGTTTCTTTGAATGCTGGCTGTCACCATACTACCCATTCAGTTTTTGTTCTGCCATTGCTCCACAACAGGAAATATTAAATGACAAATTTTAAAGTAAAACAAATACTAACAAAGAGATAGAGGGGCTGGCCAGTACTTACCTCAGCTCAGTACAGCCGATAGATACACATAAAACAGAACTGAAAATTTACATTCCTAGCTTTCGGAACTTTGTTCCTTCATCAGGGAGGAGAGAGGGGAAAAAAGGGAAGAAGGGAAAGTGGATTCAGTTACTCACAACCCAGGTTATGAAGCAACAGGGAAAGGTAAACAGGGAGGGTAGCAAGGATGGAGGCATGGTTGTCAGAGGGAAGCCAAAGATATTCTACTGTAAGTACTGTGCCAGCTTCAAACCAAAGAGGATGCATACAGAAGTAAAGAGGTATATAGTATAAAGATATAAAAAAAAATTAAAGTAATATTAATCTCACATCTCAATAGCACCGTCTACTTTTTATTTGTAAAAAGTTAAGAGGCAACCCTCATATTTACTTTTAAAGAGTTATATTCTGTTTTAAACCTTATTAAGTCAATAACATAAAATTCAATTTTATTTTCAGGATCAGAACTCCACAAAAACAATATAATAATTGCAGTGAATTGGACAGGTGTATATTTTATTGATGATCAAGAAGAAGTAATACTCGAGCTGTCCTACCCTGAAGTCAGCAGTGTGACATCCCACAAGTAAGTTACAGAATGTAACTCATTTTAAGCAGACTGTTTCTCATAACAGTAGCTATAATATCAAGTAATACTTCTCACTGGTAGGTATGAAGAGTAATTGTGTTAAGGTATGGCAAGATGAAATTGTGTAATGTTTTATAATGTTGTTGTTGTGGTCTTCAGTCCTGAGACTGGTTTGATGCAGCTCTCCATGCTACTCTATCCTGTGCAAGCTTCTTCATCTCCCAGTACATACTGCAACCTACATCCTTCTGAATCTGCTTAGTGTATTCATCTCTTGGTCTCCCTCTACGATTTTTACCCTCCACGCTGCCCTCCAATGCTAAATTGATGATCTCTTGATGCCTCAGAACATGTCCTACCAACCGATCCCTTCTTGTGGTCAAGTTGTGCCACAAACTTCTCTTCTCCCCAATCCTATTCAGTACTTCCTCATTAGTTATGTGATCTACCCATCTAATCTTCAGCATTCTTCTGTAGCACCACATTTCAAAAGCTTCTATTCTCTTCTTGTCCAAACTATTTATCGTCGATGTTTCACTTCCATTCATGGCTACACTCCATACAAATACTTTCCGAAACGACTTCCTGACACTTAAATCTATACTAGATGTTAACAAATTTCTCTTCTTCAGAAACGCTTTCCTTGCCATTGCCAGTCTACATTTTATATCCTCTCTACTTCGACCATCATCAGTTATTTTGCTCCCCAAATAGCAAAACTCGTTTACTACTTTAAGTGTCTCATTTCCTAATCTAATTCCCTCAGCATCACCTGACTTAATTTGACTACATTCCATTATCCTCATTTTACTTTTGTTGATCTTCATCTTATATCCTCCTTTCAAGACGCTATCCATTCCGTTCATCTGCTCTTCCAAGTCCTTTGCTGTCTCTGACAGAATTACAATGTCATCGGCGAACCTCAAAGTTTTTATTTCTTCTCCGTGGATTTTAATACCTAAACTGAATTTTTCTTTTGTTTCCTTTACTGCTTGCTCAATATACAGATTGAATAACATCAGGAAGAGGCTACAACCCTGTCTTACTCCCTTCCCAACAACTGCTTCCCTTTCATGTCCCTCGACTCTTATAACTGCCATCTGGTTTCTGCACAAATTGTAAATAGCCTTTCGCTCCCTGTATTATACCCCTGCCACCTTCAGAATTTGAAAGAGAGTATTCCAGTCAACATTGTCAAAAGCTTTCTCAAAGTCCACAAATGCCATAAATGTAGGTTTGCCTTTCCTTAATCTTTCTTCTAAGATAAGTCGTAAGGTCAGTACTGCCTCACGTGTTCCAACATTTCTACGGAATCCAAACTGATCCTCCCCGAAGTCAGCTTCTACTAGTTTTTCCATTCATCTGTAAAGAATTCGTGTTAGTATTTTGCAGCTGTGGCTTATTAAACTGACTGTTCGGTAATTCTCACATCTGTCAACACCTGCTTTCTTTGGGGTTGGAATTATTATATTCTTCTTGAAGTCTGAGGGTATTTCGTCTGTTTCATACATCTTGCTCACCAGATGGTAGAGTTTTGTCAGGACTGGCTCTCCCACGGCCATCAGTAGTTCCAATGGAATGTTGTCTACTCCGATGGCCTTGTTTTGACTCAGGTCTTTCAGTGCTCTGTCAAACTCTTCACGCAATATCGTATCTCCCATTTCATCTTCATCTACATCCTCTTCCAGTTCCATAATATTGTCCTCAAGTACATCGCCCTTGTATAGACCCTCTATATACTCCTTCCACCTTTCTGCTTTCCCTTCTTTGCTTAGAACTGGGTTTCCATCTGAGCTCTTGGTGTTCATACAAGTGGATCTCTTATCTCCAAAGGTCTCTTTAATTTTCCTGTAGGCAGTATCTATCTTACCCCTAGTGAGATAAGCCTCTACATCCTTACATTTGTCCTCTAGCCATCCCTGCTTAGCCATTTTGCACTTCCTGTCAATTTCATTTTTGAGACGTTTGTATTCCTTTTTGCCTGCTTCATTTACTGCATTTTTATATTTTCTCCATTCATCAATTAAATTCAATATTTCTTCTGTTACCCAAGGATTTCTACTAGCCCTCATCTTTTTATAATAATTTATAATATTGTGAAACAAATTATAACCCCATCCCTGGTGTTGAAAATATGCCACCTACAAACTCACTCTGTTGATACAAAGATTTGTTTCGTGTGTGCTGGGCAACAAAGAATTAGGCTCACCAAATTAGTAGTAAAGAACTAGAAGCAGCACAGTTAAAAGAAGCAGAAAAAAAATTTATTCAAGAGAATGGTAGAAGAATTGCCCATGATATAGTTCTCACAGATCCTTCACTTCATTTATTTTGTTTTTGCTTTTTTCTGTAGTTTCTCCTTTCTGTTAATCAGTGATTTTGGTAAAAGGGATCAAACTGCAGGAAATGATCCCTGACAGGATAACGAAAAATAAAGGTCACATGGAAGCAGAAGGTACACTCACTTGAAGGAGCAGGTAAAAGTTCTTTAGTGGTGACTCAGCACCAAGCAGGTGGCCCACTAGCATGAGGTAAGCCAGACTGCCCTAACTGTGTGGAACATTCTCCACATCAACTGCCGCTACCCATATCACTTGCAGTGCATGCAGACATTATTACCAACAGACTTGCCTTTGCTGCAATGGTTTTCACTGGTTCATCACACCGACCATCGTGGTGCTGGGATTTCTGTCATGTCTCCTGTTCATGTTTAGGAGTAACAGTATTATCAATCTCCACAACAACCACCTGGGGGTTGCAGAGAATCCCAATGGTGTAGTGGCTGTGAACCTTCAGCACCTGTTCAGCCTCAGTGAGTTGGCGGGAATTATTGGTGATCGCCTCATGGGACCAAACATCCTTGCACAACTCCTCACAGGCAAGTCATATCTGCACTTTCTGTGGGTGACCCTGCCTCCCCTGCTGGAAGACGTGCCTTTCGTTGTAGGAGGTATAATGTGACTACCACATGACAATGCTCCAGCTCTGTGCCCTCTTACATGCAGAGTTAAAACGTTAGTACAGTCAGAATATTTCCAGTTGCCTGTTGCATTTTCCTGTGTGGTTTCGCTGTCAAAGATCTTCTTTCTCCATCTCGAACGGGGTGTACCGTCTTTCGAACACATTTCTGACCGTATGTCCATATGTTATTTTTTGTACCTTGTCCTCTCAGGATAATTTCCTCCAGTTTGTCACCATTTAGCAAAATCACTGTGTATAAGTAAAAAACTATAGTGACACAGCTAATAAAATTTTATAATAAGGACAGGATTATGTTAAAAAGAAAATTGCAAAATTTTAGTCTGCTTGTCACATTAATTAAATTTTAATTTTCAAGATGAAATTCATTTATAAAATAAAGCTGTACTCCAAATATGAATGAATGGTATTTAGTTCCCTTATAATTTAGTTTATTTTGAAGGAATTTGCTGACAGTGAACAAATTATTGTGGCACACTTTATAGTAAATGATCTGTGTTGTGTATGACTTTGTACACAACAGTAAGGAGAGAGGGGTTACAGTGTGGTTTCGGCAACTGTCGTTGTACGAAAGCCCTGCTACCAGTGCTTCCATCCTCCATACAATCAGTAAAAGACTGAATTGTTAGTTTTATGAAAAGGATAGTGAAGATGTTGAGTCGCAGATAGGCACAACAAAAAGACTGTCAGAAAATAAGCTTTCGGCCAACAAGGCCTTTGTCAAAAATAGGTGACACACACACACACACACACACACACACACACACACACAGACTCATGCAAATGCAACTCACACACACATGGCCACAGTTTCTGGCATCTGAAGCCATGCAACAAGCACACACACAGCCTCACGCAAATGCAACTCACACACATGACCACAGCCTCTGGCAACTGAAGCCATGCAACAAGAAGAGCAACAGAGCTTGATCCCAAGTGTGGGAGGCAAGATGTTTGTCCATCTGTTGCTTAAATGTTTATACAAAGCACTCAGCTTCACTCTTCGATTGCAGATGGAATGATGCACTCACAATATCACTGATGCCGGAGGTGGTGCAGAACTGTTTAAACTTGGCAGCAGCAAAATGAGATTCATTGTCAGTTCCAGTAACTTCTGGAAATCCCTTGAGGCAAAAGATCAACAATGGGGCCTGGATTGTAGAATGAGCTGTAGAAGAGTGCGTAGGAACCATGAAGGGAAATTTGCTGAAAGCATCAATGAAAATGAGCCAACATGTATTCCAGTAAGGACCCACAAAATCCCAGTGCAAACATTGCCAAAGTGCTTGAGGTTTGAGCCATTCAAAGAATGGCTAAAGCAGAGTTGACAGATGTGCAGCACAGTCGTGGCCCTGAGAAGTCAGTTGTTCAATTTGCACATCCAGGCCACGCCAAGTGCAATGATGTTGCGCCAGCCACTTGGTATGAAAGACATCTTAGTGACCTTGGTGTAGCAAACAAAGCATGCCGGACTGGAGAACCTGGGGAACTACAACACTTGACTGATTGTTATTGGTGTGAAGCTAAAAGACACCTTGCTGAGCTGCAAGGGCATGCCAATGGCAAAAAAATATGGATGAACCACAGAGCTACAAATCTGTCTGGTTGAATGCAGTCAGATGTAATGCAACAGAATCTGCAAATTAGGATCTGCTGCTGTGGCCTGGTCAATTTTATGGTGATTAAGCAGGAAGCTATGCAAAGCATCAATGTAGTAACAAGTAGCAGAGAACTTATCAAACGTTGACTCTGGGCCAACAGAGAGGCAAGAAAGAGCATCTGCATTAGCATGCTTAGAAGTGGATCAATATACTATGTCATATTTGTGTTTTGGTGAAAGAAGAGCCCACTGTTGCAGCTTTTGTGCTGTGCAAGTTGGGACTGACTGAGAAGGGATAAACAAAGATTGTAGAGGTTTATGGTCAGTGACCAAGTAAAATTTTCTGCCATAAAGATACTGGTGAAAAGCTTACTTGTTTGACGGTCTTTTTGTTGTTCCTATCTGCAACTCAGCATCTCCACTATATGGTGAGTAGTAATCTAGCCTTCGATAATATTTTCATTATTCCTTCCTGGATTTTCCATTATTTAGGATTAAACTGTGATTTTTCATGTGCAATGTTTGCCTTGGTAAAATAGAAACAGTTATTCTTTACATGTGTACAAAGTGTGCTGCATGCCTGCTTGTGTTATAAAAAAATGGTGCTCCAGCTCAGGGTTGATGACACAATGTGAGAAAAGACACAAAGAAATCATATACATTAGCTGCCAGTGGACACTGAGTTAAATCAATCTGGAAAGTTGAAAATTCATGCCAGTCTGGGACTGGAACCTGGGTCTCCTGCTCACTGGTCACATGCGCTGACCACTGCACTGACCACTGCACCATCTGGACAAAGTGGTCATCGCAAGTGCACGGACACAAGTCACCGCTTCACAATATTAATTACTTTTAATATGCATGTATCAAAGTCTGTAGAACCTGATACAGGTGGTGAGTTAGGGCACAGTCTTTTCCTCACTCAAAAACTATATCTATGTATTGAGGAAAAACAAAATAAAAAAAAAGTAACAGGTAATATTTTATAAAGCTCAAAACCCTTTTGTATAGTGACCGTTATGGGTCTAGTGTGTTATTAAGCATTTCTATTTGAAGTGTGTTCCTTGTGATGTTTTTTAATTCAGTGTTGTAAATCTTATTTGAAGTGTGTTCCTTGTGATGTTTTTTAGTTCAGTGTTGCAAATGTTATTTGAAAATACCATGATTTCTGAATTGATCAATTACAGAAAAATTTATGGAATACCACAAAATTTTACATTAACAACAACTCAAGGACTTAGCTTTGAATTTAAGAGTCCTTTATCAGCAGAAGTAGAATCAGTTATCAACTTTTTACTTGATGGCTTGAAAAAGAGATCTAAGTTCGTTGTCGCAACACAGGACTACATCCCAGGTAAGAATATGTCCCCATTATTTGGTAGGAAAATAGAAAAAATAATTAGTTTACTGAATATTTATAAATTTTTGCGTGATTTCATACAATTCATTTTGAATCCAACAATACTGTGATATAATCAGTATATTTCACAACTGTCATATGGGATGGGGTTTAATGTTTACCAATGACATGCATTACATTGTAAAGTGAAGAATCATAGTTAACTTCAGTCACTGTAATCTCAAAGTATAAAAACATAAACATTGATGACATATGCCTTCTTTGAAAATGTCTGGGGAGAAGGAGCCTAAAAAAATCTATATTTGCTTAGGAGAATGTTGTGAAGGAATGTACATATGTGAATCATTTTTTTTCACATTTAATAAGCTGTGCTTTTACATAAAAAATACGCAATCAGTTTTTGATGCTATGTGTACATAAAAATTTTGTGGTTTACAAACTCCACTGCTGTATTAGTTAGATAAATTTCTTTTTATCCTTTTTTACTACTGAAACAAAAATAAAGTCTGAGACTGTACTGGAATTTATAGTTCACTTCATTCACTTATTTTAAAGAAAAAATGTACACTTATTTCCAAACAGTTCATTTTCATTTCATTTGTAAATCATGACTGAAGTTTTTACAAAAATGTTATGTTGTTATCCAAGTTCAGAGCAAAGAGCTGTCTCAGTAGCTGACCTCATGTAAGTCAGAAGTGAAAAATATGATAAACTAGTATGAGCTACCTATATCATGAAAAGGTACAAAAGCACAAATTGTCTTTGTAAATTATTTAGACAAACTACAAAATATTTACATAGCACCATTCAGAAATGATGATGATGATGAGTCCCATACTTCTTTACAGAGCGTAGGGGAGCGACGCGGGAGACCAGCACCACCTTACTAGGCAAGGTCCTAGTGGAGGTGGTTTGCCATTGCCTTCCTCAGAGCAGAAATACACTCACAAAAATGTAGTACTAAACTGTTTCAGCTCTACCAGTCCAAAAAGATTACACTGCACTTTCATAACAAAGACACAAAAATGCATTACACAAATATGACAATACACTGTCTATTTTTCATTTTGAGTTAATACTTGCTCCAAAGAAAACTATAAAAGTGGGTACTGAATTTCGCATGGATTTAAACTCCTGCATTCTGGTTCTTTTATACAGCATCTCGAGTCAAATCTTTTCTGATGGCTTGGTTAATAGATCAGCTAACTGGTTAGTAGACATCTTCACTTGTTTGTATTGTCAATGTAGAGTGTGGGCCGTTTTACTTGTTAGGAAGTTCCAGTCAGTTCATACAGCATTCTTTTCAGCCAGACCAACTCCTTTGCTGCTTCACTTGCTGATATTATTTCCGCTCCCTTAGTGGATGTTGCCACTGTCTTTTGAACTGACTAGTCCTTGATACAGCTCCCTGGCTGAGAGTTGCAATGACACCTCTCATTGAACATCTTATATTCTTGTCATCAGCAACTGGCATTACTGTAGACTTATAAACCTTGTTTGTTCTTGTAGATAATTCCATAATACTTTGTATGCTTCTGGTACCTAAAAATTTGTTTCACTTGATTCTAGTATTGAAGTGTAGGATCTTCCATGATTCTAGCTACTTTGTTCACTGTGAAAGCAGTAGCCGGATGTGAGATTGTTGTTGAATACACCAGACAACACACAAATTTGCAGTAATGAAATTTGGCTGAAATCTCTTTGACATTACTTTCTTCACACCCAATTTGAGTAGAAATTCCATTCCAAATCTTTCCAGAATCTCCTTTGTATAGTCTTCTTGGTTCGCTGTTGCCAATCTGTCTTCATTTTGCTGTACCTTCATGTGTGAAAAATTGTGGGGTGCCCCTCTAGTTGTATGAAACTCCAGCTTCAACATTTTCATTAATTTTTCAATATCTGTTCTGTTGCTGCTCACAACTAAACCCATTAACATACATTGCAGGTTTCCCTTTCTGCAACACCATTTTGCTGTAGTGCATAGGGTGGATGCTCTAAGCCTCTGCTTGCCATTGATTCTGAGACTTTCTTGTTATCAAATTCTTTTCCTCAATCACTCCTGAACTGTTTCATTGCATGAGCATTTGTTTAAGCCTAATTCAAGAACTATTCCAGGACAGTGATGACTTCAATATTCTTCTCCAGGAAGAAAATTTTATGAAACTCGCTAAAATCATCTTTAAAAATTACACAGTAGCCAGCTATTCCAAGAGCCTCCATAGAGATAGGTCCATTTACAGTGGCATGGATTTGTTCACAAGTAACCAGTGGTTGATATATTTCCTGAATGGCAATCAATGAATTTTTCCCCAAAGCACATGTGTCGTAGAATTCTAATTTGCTGCCACCTAGGATGATGTTCATTTGCTTCAAGGCACTTTTCACATGTTGTTTGTGTTGATGACCTCTCATGATAAACTTTCAGCATATCCAACACTGACACAAAATTCACTTTAAGCGGTTGTGCCTGTTTAATGATGCATATGTCAAGAACAGAGACAATGGCAAACATGATCAGTTTTGACACTTTTGTTATCAAATCTTGTGCAAAAACCATTTTGTGCAGCTGCTTTTACAGAGAAAAAGTGAGCACTTGCTTCAGAAACATGAAGTATATCTCTCAGTTCAGCATTTTTTTCATTATTCAACTGCATTTGAATTTTCACAGTTCCTTGTGCATAGCCAACATATTTACACTTTTATCCCCAATTGAAATCTTTTCAAGAAAAGTGAATTTTCTGTGTTATACAAATTATTGATCTTTTGCTGTGATATGATTTGTATTACCCCTGTCACTGTACCATCTGTTGACTTCAGCACAGTTATTGACTGAGGCACCAAAGATGTGCAACAAAAATTCAACATGCTTTTCAGAGTGATTGGTGCAAATGCTGTTGTTCGTCTTTTTCATTGGACACTCTGCTGCCCTATGGCCTACTTGCCCACATTTCTGAGAAGGAAATTTTTGTTTTGCACCCTTAAGATTCTTTTTCAAATTTTTGCTTCATAACTTCATTTTGCTGACTTTTCTGTATGCAACAAATGCGGCTCATTAACCATACTTTGATTTCAGAATTTAACCGTGCACAATTTTCCAATCAAAAGGTTCACATATTGATTTTCAGTTGGGATTGAGCTCCGCAGATGTTTAAAATTGTCATAGTCTTTGCCTAGTGTGGAAAAAATTCAACCATTTAAAATTCTTTGACACAAAACATTTTCCTCGTGCTTCTACAACACACTGCTCAAATCCCCAAAAGCTTCTGCAACTTTGTGATGTGTTTGCTAATGTCCTCTTTGTCATCACGCTGAACGTGAAAGAATGATTTCTTCAATGTGTTCAGTCATTGCATACTGTTGTGTTCGAATTGTGCATGTAACTTATCCCAAATTTCACGTGTGGACTCATGTCAACATGAGCTCAGCAATGGATTTTCTTAGTGTACCTGCTAATAAACTTTCCACTTTTTCATCTTCTTTCAGCCACTGCTGATGTGATGCATTTTTTTTTTCCACTGTCACATCTTCAACCACTTCAGGACACTTGAATGTACTGTTAAGAATGTGTTCAAGTGCATATCCCCACAACAGCATTGAGATGTGCCATTTCCAGTTTGTCCTGTCGTCAGGTGCTTTGAGTTTATTCACTTGTATTTTGTAATCATCAATGCTGGCTGCCATTTTCATCAAATGAAAAATCTATGGGCAAGTTCATGTTATTTTACAATAATTTACTCACTAGCAAAAACAAATATTTTGCAGTAGTTCACATGTGGCCTGGGCCCATAACCTAATACTGTTTGTTTGAAACAGACTACAAATGATTTACAGAGATTGTTTCCTCAGACATCCACTCACACCAACATAGTATCAAACACATCCAGTTTTACCAGTCCAAAAATATTCCATTGCACTTTCATAACAGAGGTAATGAAACACACATTACACAGGTATGACAGGACACTTGGTATTTTTCTATTCAGCCTCAAGTGAGAAAAAGTCTATCTGATACTCAGGAGCCCAAGAAAAGTAAGGCTCCAAATAGCAGTGTTTACATAAATGAGGGCATTGCCTTTCTTCCATGACTCTGCTACGGAGTTGCACTACAGAAATTAATAAACATGCCTATGGTCAATCTACCTTTTGAACCATGGCTTAGTTGTTCCCTTTCTGTGACAGAATGCAACTCCTTCTCTCTGGATTTGAATTTTCTTGTACATCAGGTTCTAGAAACCTGAAATCTCAGAATTTTCCATTTATTTAACACATTTTTTTGATATTTACTATCAAAAACAGTCTTGATCACGAATTATTTATTCCAGTGACTGGTTTCGACCACAACTGTGGTCATCTTCAGACTTAATGAGTAAGAACCTCCTTCTGATGGTAAAGTAGTGATTTACCACTAGAAAAAGGTTCTTACTCATTAGTGTGAAGTTGAGCACAGTTGTGGTCGAAACCAGTCACAGGAATAAATAATTTGTGATCAAGACTGTTTTTGATAGTAAATATTTATAATAACATTGATCACTGCATACTCCCACAGTGTATTCAAAAGTAATACGTTTTTTGATGTCTGTATTTGTTCAAAATTAAAGTTAGCCAATAAAAATTGGTCTCATTTTCTATGTTTTTCTGTTGTTGAAGATTCGGGATCTTCTTTCCTAATACTGAAGAGGGGAGATCTTTTGATTCTTGAAGAGGAGTTTGATGGTGATAAAATAATGAACTCTTCGTGGGGAAATGGAATCAATGCCAGGACTGGACAGAGGGGTCATTTCCCTACAGAAGTGATTTATGTGCTCCCTGCAGTAGTTAGGCCAGCTCCAAATATTGTGGTGAGTGTTAAGCAACTTTTAACTCACTTTAGTTATTTTTTATTATTCCACAAAGCATTATCTACATCTATACTCTACAAATCACTTTGAAGTACATGACAGAGGGTACTTCCCATTGTACCACATATTGGGATACCAACCATTCAATTTGCTTTTGAAGCATAGGCAGAATGATGGCTTAAATGTATTTTGCATGCTGTAAATAATATAATTTGATCTTTGTCTTGCCATAGGAGAAGGATATAGATGCCATAGTGTATTCCTGGATTCCTCAATTAATACTGCTCCTTAAAACTTTGTGGGTAGGTTTTTGTGGGATAGTTAGTGTCTATATTCAAATGCCTGACATATCAGGTTTTTACTATCAAAAGAAACATTCAGTCAAGAAAACTAATAAATTATGAGACAAAATTTCTGTCCAGTGCTTATCTTCAGTAAGTGAAACATGTAATGCTGCTGACGGAGATGTATAAAAGTAAAAGTGACCCATAACCTAGCTTTAGGAACTAACAGTTGCTTCATTGGAAGGAAGAGAGTGGTAGCTTGGGGAAGGTGAAAAGGAAGGACATTTCACTCAGACCCCAGGATGAGAGGGACCCACCTGCAATGAGAGCAGAAATCTGAATGGCCAGACACTTTGATAGGGATGAGGAGAGAAGGAGCCAAAGAAGTGAAAAACAGGTAGACAACAAAAGGAACAATTGGGACCAGGTGGGCAGTATTTGTCAAGATCATGCCATAGAATAAGTTACCATTCTTGAAGGTTTATGGTACAGCTTGTGGGAAGTATATAAGTTGCCTGTAATGATGAAGCAGGCACCAAGAGTATGGTTTTGTATCACAGAGCACAATCTGGCAAATGAGTATTATGCATTATCAGTATACACTCTTTTTTTGAACATTTGTACCCAATTGTAAAATAGTGATAACCCATAATAAACTGAATGTAGTTTTAATTTCAGCCTCTAAATGATGTGGGATGTCTCACAATTAAGGTTCATGTGTTATGGAAAGAAGAAAGGAAGGAAGGAAGATAGGATATAATGTTCCAAGGATGACATGGTCATTAGAGATGGAGCACAAGCTTTTTGGAGCAGATAAGGATATTAATCATTTCCTTTCCAAAGGGACCATCCCAGAAGTAGCTTGAAGTAATTTACAGACATGCTGTAACCTACAGCAAACAAATTAACATTTTTATGGCTACAGTATTTAGTAGCCATCAGACATCAATAAAACTTAAATCACCAGAAACTTGTAATCAGGTAAAAATCAAGATCCACCAGAAAATAAGTTAAGTAGCAGGGACATACACTTAACGTTTCAGAAGTTATGTGTCTGTCACAATATTGAATGACTCTTGATAATAACATGAACAATATCAGATATTTCTACATAATGTAGGCCACAACAGTACAAATATCATGAGGAAATGTTCAGCATCTATCCTCTGTAGTGAAACACTGCCAACAGAGTCAAAGCCACATGACAAATTTGGCATAGTTCAATGGAATGTAGCACTTTTGTAACAGAGTTCCAGTGGGAGTGGTAGTGAGAAGATGGTGGCATAGCATAGCTGGTAATCAGCTACAGGTCAGTGCCAGAAGAGAAACTGACTTGTGCCTGCTCTGTGGCCTGTTATTTTGCCATTGTCATAGTTCCATAGGTATCCAACTTACATGGCCAGTCGTCGTGTGGCATAATTACCACCACTTACGGTGAAACTGCTAAACCTATGATATCCATTGTCATTGATATATCTTTGCCCATTGATGGCAAAGACATAAGACAGAACTATGGAAACCTAACTATGATTAAGTTAGACAGTTGCAATACCAATAACACAGTTCTGAATTTCTGCAGCATCTTCCGATAACCTGACTGTGGACAGTTTCTGTTCGTAAAGAGCTAGGAGTGTTACAACAATCTCCCAGTACCGTAATTTCATTAGGAATCCATGAACTGGCAAATTAACCAGAGATAAGAACTAACCCCTGTGAATAGTTGCACTAAGAAATGCACAAAAATTGCATTAGGGAAATAATGAAAAAGATCCAGGATGAAAAAGATGCCAGTGAATGAAGGTAATTGGAATTTTATAAGAATCGATGGTGTGCAATATGATAAAAGGCAGTTAACTTGTAATAGAACAGTGGCTGTTAGAAAAGCTGAAGTTACAGTATTTGACAAGAAGAGTGTGATGAAATAAAATCAAGTAAAATATAAATTTTATGAAATCTGGGAATGTGTTGGTGCCAGTAGTTTTTTTTTATGTAGCTCTCTATTTTGAAAAATAGCTGCACATCATCTTCCTTCGCTATACTGAATTGTGCGACTGAGAATATAGGAAAAAAATAAGCACAAGAGGAAAAAATACAAGAGTAAGGAAAAAGAAATTCAAACAACAAACAAGAAACAAAAAGGAGGAAAAAATCATATTATGACCAAGAAGGTAAAGAATGAGAATAAAACATTGTTCCTATATGTAACATGGAATTCATTTACTGTAAACATTTAACTTGTTCTCATTAAGCCAGTTTACAGTTTGTGAAAGAGGGTGCCTCATGTTCCATTATTTTTACTCCCTCCATTCCATTCAGAAAAGGTGCACAAAGCGAATGACTTTTCATAACCCTCTGTATGTTGAATTTCTCTGATTTTATAGTTGTGGTCACTGTATGTGATATATGTGAGAAGATTCTTCTTGGAAAGAAAATACTCAAAATATGAGCAACAATTCTTTTCATGTTGCACAACACCTCTCTTGTAGCATCTTATTTGCTTTGGATGAGCATCTCTACACATCCTCAATCATGTGAAATGAAAAAATAAAATTTTTGATTTTTCTATCACCACAATTAATCCTGCTGGTAAGAGTCCTTGAGTGATTTAGCAATACTCAAGAGTCAGTAAATTACATAACATCTGTTTCATGTGCATTGTTGCAAAACATTTTAACAAGTATTTCATAGCTGTTACTGGAAAGATGAAATGTCAGGTTCAGTAGTTGTTGTCATGAAATATCTAAGATCAACCATTACAAATGCCTTCAGTAATATGAACATGACCCTCACTTCACCAGAAGGAGTGATATCTACCATTAAATCTTTAAAATAAAACAAATATTGTAGTTGTGGATTGCTACTCACCATATAGTGCAGATGTTGAGTCACACACAGGTACAACAAAAAGACTGCTAAACAAGTAATCTTTCAGCCAAAAGGCCTTCCTCTGAATTAAACACACACACACATACACACACACACACTCTCATCCAAACACTACTCACACACACATAACCACTGTCTCTAGCTGCCAAGGCCAGACTGCAAGCAACAGCTCATGATGGGATAAGCAGTCTGGATTGTGGGAGTACGGAGGAGGCTGGGATGGGGATGGGAGGAGGGGGGAGGGGATAGCTTGGTAGAAGCGGGGGACAGTAAAGGAGCTGCTTGTGGGGTCGTGCAGGGATGAAGTGGGGAGAGGGTAGGGCAGTTAGGTGTAGTCGGGCAGTCAGGAGGTTAGGGACGTTAGACAGAGGGTGGGGGTGGAATAGAAGCATATGTAATGCTGGAGTGGGAACACAGAAGGGGATAGGTGAGTGAAGGGCAGTGACTAATGAAGAGTTACAGGAATGTAGGTTATATTGCAGGGCGAGTTCTCACATACGTATTTCAGAAAAAAGCTGGTGTTGGTAGGAAGGATCCAGATGCCACAGGCTGTGAAGCAGTCATCAAAAATGCGTGTTCCAACCGTTTCTAGGTCACAGTGTGTCGGTGGCCATTCAGACAGACAGACAGCTTGTTGGTTGTCATGCTCATGTAGAATACTGCACAGTGGTTGCAGCTTAGCTTGTAGATCACATTACTAGTTTCACAGGTAGCCCTGCCTTTGATGGGTTAGGTGATGCTGTGACCGTGTTGGGGTGAGTGGTGGTGGTGGGAGGGTGTATGGGACAGGTCTTACATCTAGATCTATGACAGGGATATGAGCCATGAGGCAAGGGGTTGGGAGCAGGGGTTGTGTAGGGATGGATGAGAATATAGTTCAGTGAGTGATGGAGTACCACTGTGGGAGGGGTGGGTAAGACTGTGGGTGCGACAGTCCTCATTTCAGGGCATGGAGAGTTTCTCCAGTCATTCACCATCTCTAACAGTCCCACCATCTGGCAACAGAGGAGCATTCCCCTAGTGACTCAGTACCTCTCAGGACTGGAGCAACTGCATCACATTCTCTGCCAGAGTTTTGACTACCACTTATCTTGCCCTGAAATGAGGAATATCCTACCTACAATCCTTCCCACTTCTCCCACAGGGGCATTCTGCAGCCCACTGAACCTGCACAATATCCTCATCCATCACTATGCAACTGTTGTTCCCAACCCTTTACCTCATGGCTTATATCCCTGTAATAGATCTAGATGCAAGACTGATCCCATATATCCTCCCATCATCTACTCCAGTTTGGTCACAAGCATCATCTGTTCTATCAAAGGCATGGCAACTTGTGAAACCAGCCATATGATCTACAAGCTAAGCTGCAACCACTGTGCTGCATTCTACATGGCAACCAAGAAGCTGTCGGACCGCACAAATGGACACTGACAAATTGTGGCCAAGAAACTGTTGGACCATCAAGTTGCTGAGCACACTGCCCAACACAACATTCTTCTTTTCAATGGGTGCTTCATGGCCTGTGCCATCTGGATCCTCCCTACCAACACCAGTGTTTCTGAATTATGCAAGTGGGAACTTCCCTGTAATATCACCTATGTTCCCATAACCTTCTTGGCTTCAACCTTTGTTAGACACTGTCCTTCACCCACCTATACCCTTCCCTGTTCCCACTCCAGAGCTACACATCCTTCTATTCCACAGACACACCCATCGTCTTTCTCCTTCTCTCCTTCTCCACCCTCCCCCAACCTTTGTCTAACAACATGATTGCACCTAGCTACCCTACCATCTCCCACCTCATCCCTGTATGCTCCCAGATGCAGCACTTTACTGTTCTCTTTCCCTACCCTACTATCCCTCTCTCTCCCTGTTCCAGCCTCCTCTTTACCCCCACCACCCAGATTGCTTCTCCCATCATGTGCTGTTGGTTGCAGTCCAGCCTCAGAAGCCAGAGACAGCAGTCATGAATGCGTGAGCTGTATTTGTGTGTATTTGTGCGTGTATATATTGTCTCATTCAGAAACAAGCCTTTTGGCTGAATGTGTACTTGGTTAGCAGTCTTTTTGTTGTGCCTGTCTGCAACTCAGCATCTCCACTATATGGTAAGTAATCTGTTCTTTTCATAACATTGTCAATGTTCCATATTAGATTTTCCATAGTTCAAAGTTAATTACAGAGTGGCCTTCTGAGTTTCGTAATGTATTAAGTTACTAGTGTAACCAGATGTTTATTATTGGAACATTTTGCAACTGGCTGAAACGTGCTGAAGTCAATCATGTGTGTGAGTGAGAAGACAAAGAAATACCATCAAATATCTGTCTAATTTAGCTTTGATCAAGGCTATCAAATATTTTAGGAAAGGCATTATACAAGTGCCTTTTTAGTCATCTAACAATCATTTATAGATTGTGAAAACCACAATATGGATTTCTAAAGTGTTCCAGTATTGAGAAGGCTACTTACACTTACAGCAGGAATGTACTTAATGCCATAGACAATAAATTACAGGCTACTGATGCATTCTGTGATCTGCTGAGTTCATGAAATCAGTAGTAGAATTAAGAATAATGTATTAAATAAACTGCTAGCAATCATAAAAACTTTAGCCCCTGATGAAGTTCAGTTTAAGAGGAACAAACCTAAAAGATTTATTCATGGCCAACTCTCCCAACACCATTGGCAAATTTCTTAGTAGAACCAGTTAATGTATAAAAGCGTGTTGGTTCACCTTTGAAATGGAATATGTCAGAGATTCCACATTGCAAGGATTTGAGATGTGTTTGGTAGATTTCTGGAGGTATATGACACCAGATGTCTATGCAGAGGTCACACAGTTCCTGTGTTATGGTCCGGCAGTTTGTGTGTGTCATGATGGTACCTGATATGTCCCATTATTGATTCACTGGGTTCAAATGAATCAAATTTTGTGGACAACACTATCACACTTCTCAAACCACTGTATCATGATTCCTGTCTTGTGACACAAATAGTTATCCTGCTGGAAGAAGTCATCATTATTGATTCACTGGGTTCAAATGAATCAAATTTTGTGGACAACACTATCACACTTCTCAAACCACTGTATCATGATTCCTGTCTTGTGACACAAATAGTTATCCTGCTGGAAGAAGTCATCATCTTTGGGGAAGTCACCAAGCATGTATGGATGCATATGTGGCCTTTGATTACTACAACACATCCCATGGAAACCTGGGTGGAAGTTCCTCATACCAGAATACAGCCCCCTCCAGCCTGGCATAGTACATGTTTTGAGCAGCTGTTCGCCTGGGTCATGTTGTATCCAGGACTTGGTGTAAGAAGAAATGTGATTCATCGGACCTGGAGACAGATTTCCATTGAGCCTGTGACCACTGCAGTCATAATTAACAATGTTGTTGGATCAGCATGGGAAAACATGGGATCACATACTGCAGAGGCCCCTGTTCAACAATCTGCACTGAATGGTGTGCTCTGAAACATGTGTGCCTGCACCAGCACTGCACTCTGCAGTCTGATCTACCACAGATCACTGCCTGTTCTGCTTTACAGAACTAACCCCCATGTTCTGTGGTGGGACATAGATCTCTAACAACCTGCCACTTACATGTGGATTCGCCATTCGTTCATTCTTCAGTCACTTTGGATCCTCTTATTGATTATTGAACATAGTTCATCCATTATCTGCAGAAAATTTGTGGGTTAATTTTTGCTGTGAGAACTTTGTGTGGATCAGGATTTTTTTTTTGCCCCAACTCAAACATTTGAATTAACTTTTACTATCTTACTCACTTTTCAATCTGTTCACATCACCAGCCATCACACAGTTGTGCTGACTGTTCATATGTTAGAATACTTCACCATCCTGGATGACTGAGAACACCTGAATCACTGCTTGCCAAGCTCTGCCAAAAATTCATGACACCAAGTGAAAGAGAATAGAATTCAAAGAAAATACTACACAAACATTTATTCAAGTAAATATAAAATAATACTTGTTACTTTTAAAGAGTAGGAAGTCCAGGATGGAACAAAAAATGATAGATTACTACTCACGACACTGAGGACCTACTGACTGCTAGAATGTTTAGCATTCAAAGTCCTTCTTCCAAAAGCTTAAACATTTTAGCAGTCTTTTTCACTGTACCTGTCTTTCACACAGTGTCTCCTGCACATGGTGAGTAGCAATCTATCCTTTCCATGTTTTTGTTGATTTTAAGATTTTTGTGTACTTGCTAAATTAACATAAAATTATGAAAATTAATTTTGTAAAATAAAATAGTTATTTTGTAATGCTCCTATCCTATATTTATTTACAAATTTACTAATGGTTATTTTTTCTTTTTGATTAGACGGTATTCACATATAATAGCAATATAATGAAATGGATAGTTTGGCAGCTGGAGCCAGACTCTGGCTCTTTGTGTGTGTGTGTGTGTGTGTGTGTGTGTGTGTGTGTGTGTGTCTGTGTGTGGGAGGGGGGGGGGATGGTTGTGTCTGACTATTTTTGACAAAGGCTTTATTGGCTGAAAGCTAACTTTCAGACAGTCTTTTTGTTGTGACTTTCTGCAATTCAGCATCTCCACTGTAATGTAAGTAGCAACTATCCTTTTCATCATATTGTTACATTCCATCCTGGATTTTCCATGTTTTATTTCACACATAATATATTATCTATGCACTCCCTATTTCAAAATCTGTAATAATTTATCTGAATTTTGTGACAAACTGAATGCTACAACTTAAAATGAAAAAAACTGATACCTGTTGAAGCAAACTTCCGTACGTTAAACATATCACAGGCCATGCGCTTTAATGTGTTTTGCATTTACATATTTTTTGACAGACTGTTGTCACCTCTTGAACACAAATTTGTTTAAGACTTTTTATTGATTTCACATCCATGTGGACCATTTCACTTGTGATCTGTAAAAGTAACATTATCATATTCCCCTTCTTTTGTAAATATGTATCGTGCATGGCTATGTGCCTCAGTGATAAAGTAGCAGACTACAAATCCAAACATTGAGCCCCTATCAGTCCTGGGATTTTTATCTGCCACTTTCATCTCTGACAATTTTTGTTAATCAACAATGCCAAATTGCAATGGTTCAGAGCCCACATTACCGTAAGCTGCAGGTCTGCCTATAATTGCCTGGGTAAGTTAGATCAAGAGTTGGGGAACACACTGACATACAACTTTCAGCTGAAGAATGCCTAGTAAACCACTGTATGTTCAAACCAATCTTCATGTTGATGACAACTTTACCTTTCTTTGTTATTTCATGACATATTCCATATTATTGGTGATCTCTTCACTGTGGATCCATGGAACTAAAGGCATATCTGACCTAAACCAAATATTAGAAATGTCTCCAATCACCTTGCTTCTTAGTGATTCTTCATTTTCTATTACACTTTTCCACACATTCCTTTTCTTTTATTCTACTCTAACAGTATGCTGTTCAAAAGACAAAATCTATGTTTTCATGTAATATACCATCTAGACTCACTAATAACAACTGTGAAAGCATCTCTTGGGTATTCCGTTTAGTGTCAGCCTCACCTTTTCTGAGCTACTTCAGTTTCCTATGTTACTAACAATTCTGTTTTTAATAATATGAACAAAGTTTACAACTAACATTAATTATGTTTGAATTGTTCCTTAATGTGACTGATATGCATGTCATGTTTTGAAAATATTTTGTTACTAACATAGAGTCCTTAATTTTTTTTTTTTTTTTTTTTTTTTTTTTTTTTTTTTTTTTTTTTTTTTTTTTTTTTTTTTTTTTTTTTTTTTAAATGAGAACAGGCTATATTTGAGAAAGATCCCGTTCTGCGCATGAAAGAGCAACAGTTTCGGATTAATACAGTTACTCGTCAGCGCATGTATGTGCTGAAAGAGTTCGCAAAAGATCATTTCAGGTATGGTGACCAATTTTTTTGCAATAGACTACATAACCAAGCATATGGAATAATGGAAAACCAATTGTCTTCCAGAAGTTTAATACATAAAGAAAAATTCTGTGCACATTTACTGATATGTCAGTGCATTTTATTTCCTTCATTTATATAAGTTTATTTAACTGTATATTGTCTCATGATAAATATGTAGTATATACAATGTGAGAAACAAGAACTATTTGTAGCTCCATCACTATCACAGATATAATCTAACAAAATAGAGAAAAAGCTGTATATGTGAACATAGATATTAGTCTACACAATGCCTGACGAAATGGTCAGGCATCAACATAACTTCGTACACATACACGTCATCAGAGGGAATGTAATTGATTGAAGTTGCAATTCTCTGTGACAGGTAGAATGGCCATCAGAGTGGATAAGTGTTTTTTGTGTCTAATGTCTGTACCAGGCCTGGTAGGATATGGAAGGGCATGGAGATGCCACTATTCATGAGAGACAGTATTATCAGCACCTGACAGAGATTGAAAAGGGCCTTACTGTGGATCTTCATATGCCCAGCTAGTTGAGTTGTGCAATATAAGGACTTGTGGAGCATTTGGATGTAACAGTGACTGGATATTGGACTGCATGGAAATGTGAGGGCAGGCATACTCATTCTGCACTACCCCATACGGCCATTTTTATGAGTATGGCACTGTCCTAGAAGAGTTCCCATTCTTCCAATGTTTTGGAGAGGTGCAGCAGTGTTATTCCTGGTATTCTGGTGTCAGGAGCTGTTGGGTAGTACTTACGGTCACAGTGAATAGTGATTGAGATAAGTCTGCTGGCACAACAGTATGTGACAAACATCCTGTGTTCTCATGGGACAGTATCATGTTGCCTTTTTCCAACAAGGCAATACTCATCCGTACATGAAACATACATCTATGAACTGTGTGTATTATGATGCCCAATAAGACCCATAGATCTGTTGCTGATAGAACATGAATGGGATGATGCCAGATGACAACTCCATCCCAGTGCCAGTATCTAGAAAATCAAGGGCCATTTACAACAATTGTGGGCCAGCTTGGCTGAAGAGAGAATATAATGGCTTTATAACACACACCCCAACTGAATCAGTGCATGCATCCAGGCTAGATTGTGTGTGACGTCATACTGTTAAATAGGCTCTTACTGCCAAGTTCTTTATAAATTTCGTATTATAATCACTGTGAAAACATCACATACCCTCTCAATCTGTAAAGTTTCCTTATGTTTCCTCCTCCCCTTCTGGATGCTTCACTATTTTTGTCAGGTAGTTTATATTGCAAAATTCCTGAGATATTTGTGAACACTGAGTTGTAGAAGTAGCAATTAGATGAAATATAACAAATAACTTATAAATTTACTGCCTGAAATCAACAAATAAATGTATGCATGGACACAGAAAAATACCCCCATATTGAGGGAAATTTTAGGAGGAGGAGGAGGAGGAGGAGGATTAGAAGGAAATCAATAATGTGAAATGATTAAATTTTCACTGGTTGGTTAACAACAATTTTGCACAATTCATTGCCAGTTGGCTGATTTTAGTAAGAAGTGCCCCTACTTGTATTTAGTAACAGCTGACCATGCCTCATGTAAAGTATTTCTATGGGTTTTTAGTGTGTTTGGTGCTACTAATCCATTTTAGGCTGTTTGAATCACTCCACACATTTCCAGGTACATTTTGCAGAGCACATTCAGTTTTATATGAAATATCTTCCACCAAGGATATAATGTACACCTTGCAATGCTGCCTTCAGTATGACAGTTGAATGAGGTCAGTTTTTGTGTTGCTGCATTACTGTAACTTTGGCCAAATGAGATCAAGCATGGTAGGACAACTACAGTATTGATCATACTTTTGACGAGATAGTGTAGTTCTTTTACCATGTTTAACTGGACATCCTTATGTAATGTGGAATTGACCAGTAGATGTCACAAGAGGCAGACCTGCCAGTATAGAAGTAGGTGGGGAGTATTGTGTTGTCACTAGATAAGTAATAAGTACAGAATACAAAAGCTCAGTGACTTTATTCCTTCGAAATGGCACAGCGAAGTTCCTCCCCCATCCATCCCTAATCTGAGCTTGTGCTCTGTCTCAAATGACCTCATTGTTGATGGAACGTTAAACACTAATCTCCTCCTCCTCCTTCTCCATGACTTCAAATATGGGCAAGTCATTGGTTGTCACCTGTGTAACAACTGCATCAGGGTCATTTCACAGCCCTTCTAAAGCTACCTAATTTGACTTTTGGTGATGTGATTGTGAAGTTGCAAATGCGAAGGAACTACCACAGCTGTACCAAAAAAAGGCAGACTTCATGTATGATGGATCGGTATGATTGACCATTGAGGAGGGTAACTGTAAAAAGTACCTTGAAATCAGCGCAAGGATGCTGCCGGAAGTCCAGGTAGCACAGTGACTGTATGTAGGGAGTTTAAAAGAATGTGGTACAATGGTTGAGCAGCTCATCATCAGCCACACATTCCTGTGTAGTCAGTCCTAACTGATACTTATGGTGGTGTAAAGAGCAATGCCACTGGGCAGTGGATGACTGGAAACAAATGGTTTGGAGTAATGAATTATGCTTTATACTGTGGCAATTATTCAATCTGTATATTGAGCAAGCAGTAAAGGAAACAAAAGAAAAATATGGAGTAGGAATTAAAATTCATGGAGAAGAAATAAAACCTTTGAGGTTTGCCAATGATATTCTAATTCTGTCAGAGACAGCAAAGGACCTGGAAGGGCAGTTGAACGGAATGGACAGTGTCTTGAAAGGATGATATAAGATGAACATCAACAAAAGCAAAACAAGAATAATGGAATGTAGTCGAATTAAATCAGGTGATGCTGAGGGAGTTAGATTAGGAAATGAGACACTTAAAGTAGTAGATGAGTTTTGCTATTTCGGGAGAAAAATAACTGATGATGATCGATGTAGAGAGGATATAAAATGTAGACTGGCTATGTTAAAGAAACCATTTCTGGAGAATAGAAATTTGTTAACTTCAAGTATAGATTTAAGTGTCAGGAAGTCTTTTCTGGAAGTATTTGTGTGAAATTTAGCCGTGTATGGAAGTGAAACATGGACGATAAATAGTTTAGACAAGAAGAGAATAGGAGCTTTCAAAATGTGGTGCTACAGAAGAATGCTGAAGATTAGATAGGTAGATCACATAACTAATAAGAAAGTGCTGAATAGAATTGGGGAAAAGAGGAATTTGTGGCACAACTTGACTAGAAGAAGGGATCAGTTGGTAGGATATGTTCTGAGGCATCAAGGGATCACCAATTTAGTATTGGAGGGCAGCATGGAAAGTAAAAATCATAGACACACACACACACACACACACACACACACACACACACACACACACACACACACACACACGCATATATACAGAATCCCAACCTGAACGCAATACACACACACACACACACACACACACACACACACACACACACACACACACACACACACACACAGAATCCTAACGTAAATGCAGTTATTTCAGCTTTTGAGGAGAAATGGGCTGTGATTCTTCCACAGGCATTCCGACACATTGTTAAAAGTGTCCCCAGAAGAGTTCAAGATGTCATTGTAAGAAAGGCAAAGGATGGACACACCCCATATTAATGTTCACTGACAAGCATCCAAATACTTTTAATCAAGTAGCATAGTTGCAGGATAGCCTCAACATTGTAGTAAGCTGTCATGTTTCAAGGATGAGTATTGTGGTGATTTGTGATTCTTGGTCCATGATACCAAGCCTTCTGGAGATGATGTTTTCAACAACAAACTGTAACAACTGTTGGCTAGGATGCTTCCAAATAATGATTTACTCTTATCTTATACTAGATATAAATCCAAGTCATTGTTGATTGCCATGTATCATTGTGTTTAGCTAGCCATAAATACTTGAAATGACACTGGTTGATGATACTGGATGATAGTTAAGGGGAAATATTATGAAGTGTAAACCCATATTCAGAAATTCCAGGAAATTGATCAGCTGGATAGAATGCTTGGATTCTACTTTTACCTGGATTTCTACAAATGAAGGAATACATTTTTCAGAAACTGTCAGTCAGTTTTCTCCAACATATCTCTCCAGGTACTTCTCATGTATGGTGTGAATCAGCTTTCGTCTACTGACTTCAGCACTATTTAATTGACTTGTGTGCAATATGTCAAAAAGACCAAACAGCTTCATGTAAGCCCATGAAAACATGGAGCTGCTTGTTTCACTTCCAAATCTGGTTGTAGAGTCAATGTAGACCCGTACTGTGGCATGGGCTTTCAAAACCACCTATATTCGGAGAATAACACACATTTTGCTGGTGTAAGATGGGTGGTCAACACAGTGACAAATTTTAAACTTCCCTACATTGTGCAACCTGAATGCCAAGTTTCAATCATTACTAACGGGGCAGAATCAACTGCACAATTTAAAGGAGCTGTTGTCAAGGAGAGGGTGGGTGGGTGTTGATCAAAGTGCTCCAGTTGACTCTTGGCTACTGTTTGGTAGTGGCAGTTCACCTTGTGAATGGTGCTCTGAAAGGAGAAGTGTACCTCCTTCATTATTCCCTCCCTCCCACAGTGATATTCAGCAGCCCATCACACCCTTGTAATAGCCTTGTCCATCACCATGTTGCTTCTGCTGTCGACCCTTTGCATCATATCTCTGTGGAAGAAAGACAGGCCACTTTCTATTTAAGTCATAAAATTGGTATTTACTGTTCCAAGACTGACAGATGAATGTCATGTACCAACTTTGATGCGGCTACTGAATATTATGCTGTATGGTATGACCACCAACTAATTATTTAGTCATTAGTTATCTTTGGCTCCACTTCATGACTGATTCAATGGAAAATTATGTGTGAAGGGGCACACACAACTCTTTATAGTTTGATAAAGTTATTTGATTGGATAGATAAAAAATCTACTCACCAAGCAGTGGCAGAACACACACAGAAAAGACTGTTGTGATTGGCAAGCTTTCAGAGCCAGTGGCTCCTGCTTCAGGCAGAAGAGTTGAAGGGAAAGGAAGAGAGGTGAAGGAAAAGGATTTGAGAGGTCTAGGAAAAGGGGTAGATTTTGGGAAAGTCACCCAGAACGGTGGGCCAGGGGAGGCTTACCATATGGGATGAGAAGGAAAAAGGAAATTTCATCTATATAGTTTGAGTTATACAGATACTCCAACACAATTAATGAATAGTAAAATCAGTGGAAAAATACACCAATTGGAGCACAAAAAAGGGGAATATACTCCTGTTTAAAAGACTCTGACTGAAAATTGGGGCATCAGCTGCCTCGTTTTACCATCCTGAGCACCATTAAAAGTTTTCCCCAAAATTTTGGCTTGCAAGCATATTCACGTTACATGAAACCCACCTCTCAATCCCATGAGCACCCCTAACTGTAGCTCGCTCACATCCACTGGTCCGTCGACACCTACTAGTCCATCGCTGTAACCCACTTATACTCATTCACTCCCACTCCCACTTGCACATTCTCACTCACTCATTCAGCTCACACAGTCTCCTCTGTTCTGTCCTGCTACTAGTGTCTCCTCTCACTAACACTGTCTCTTACTGCTACTATCTCATCCATTCCTTCCCACTGCTTCTACCACTCCTCACTGTCACTGTCGCTGTCACACTGTCCTCATTGTCGTTTTCATAGGCTCCGTCTCTCTGTCACTGGCTCTCACCCATTTCCTCTTTCTTCTTCTCTTTATTCCACTGCCACAGGTACTATCTCCTTCACACTTTTCCTAGCACTGTTCTGTCATTGTCAACTGTGTTCCACGGCTAATTTGTCCCTCTTTCTCTCACACCATCATTGTCTCCTTTGCTCTTTCTATATCACTAGCACTGTGTACTGTCTTCCAGTATTTATTACTTTGTTGTTTTTCTATATCACAGCCACTGTCTACTGTCTTCCAGTATTTATTACTTTACCATCTCTTTCCCAGTGCTGCTGTCTCCTCTGTCAGCATATAAGAAGTGGTAATACATTTTCATGCCAAAATTATTGGGAAAATTCTTAAAGGTGCTGAGGTAGGTAGAATGAGGCAGCTGGTACCCCACTTTTCTTTCAGTGTCTTTTAAACAGAAGAATATTCACTTTTTCTGTGCTCCAGTAGGAGCATTTTTCCACAGTTCTCTTCTTTTCCCTGCTGCAGCTGCACATGTCAGGTGTATGAAAAGAACTCTATGGGTCAGTAAAATGGTAATTTACTTTCATGGAATTGAAATAACACAAAACTAATTTTACACATCAGACCAGATTTTAAGTACACAAAAATTTTGCATGGGCTTCAGTTCTGCAACATGGACTTCTCATAACCCTTCTGATGATAATGGAGACACTATCTCTGTGCTGTGTCTATTTACAAACTATGTTTTCACCTCACACTGGATTTTATGTGTACAACTAGGGTAGCTCTGGGCCTCTGTATCTTGGGAACAGATAAAGGTATCATGAAAATGTTCAAAGTTGCTTGTGATTGGGATCTTAGGAACATATATGATAAAAATAAACATAGCTGTCTTGGAATCCGCAGCTTGGTTTTGGTACCCAAAAATCATTTTTTTGGGATGTTTTTTGATAACAGATCAAAATTTTTGAAAATGGGAAGATGGCACTTCTACGTAAATGCCTGGAGAATATGTTATTATAATTTGAGCACTTTGCTGCTGTTATTTATTTAGATATCTAGTGCTGATGGAAAAAAGTGGTGAAAAACACTTTTTTGGATTTTCTCAAAAACCACCCATAAACTAAATCATAGGCCTCTTAAGGGGCACCACAGACCACATTTCATGCAAAAAGAACCAACTGATTTCCTCTATTTGCCTAAGCTGGAGGAAATGTATCGTATTCAAACTTTGACCCTGTAAGCCTACTGTAGGATAGCTGCAGTAAGATGATCCTTCTATTGGGTATACAAATGGTTCCTAGCCCAATGGCTATTCAGTACACTCAAATCTACTTTTCTGTCACCAACAGAACCTGAGGTATGTGGCCTGGAAAACACATTTTTATGCATAGCATTTTGAAATATATTATTAGGCCAGTCTGTCATATTTGTACCAATTTTCAACCAAACTTTCTTTTATTTTGCTGGATGAAGAGAGCACTGATTCCATTTGATAGACTTGTGTCATTTTCTGTGCCTGTTACTCTCATGTGGTTGGTAGTCTTTTTCTGTGTTTTTTTTTCTGTTGTAGTTTCACTTCAGGAACAGCTATCCTTGCAGTTGGAGTTAAAATATTTATAGTTACTGCTGATGAGAGAGGCCTTATCCTTCCCTCTTATGGCAGTACATTTGTCAGATCATCTCCACCATTATTTTCTCAATTCTACTTCTGTTTCAATTTCATCTTCTAACTGTTTCTTTAAATTATGTATTTAGTGCTGAATTCTATTTCTTAGATATTGTAGTTCTTGAACACAAACTTTTATCTATATTGAAGAACCTTGTTTATCCAGATTAGGCGAAACTGGACACGATCCAGATTATCAAAAATCCACATAATCTGGAAAGAGTCTACTAAATTCAATAATTCTAATGTGTGCTGCAAATATGCAAACCTTTTGCCCTTAAACTCTATAGCTACTGTGGTGTATTCACGTTTATTTACTGAAATAGAGTGTAAGTTTCTTCTGTTTCAAGCTTCGGTAGTGTTTGAAGTAGCAGGACTGTGTAGATGTTTCAGTAGCTGGAGCTATTTCTAGCTGACATTCTAGACAAACCATTAGTTTTTCTCGGTGTGCCATTGCCACCACATCATGCATTATTTCTTCCCTTGAAACACCACTTGCATTGTCCACTTCACTGTAACTGTCGTTCTCCGTAGTACAACAAGAGGCAATAGAAATTTCATCATCGGTTATCATGCTGTATCTAGCATCACTGCCGCTGTGCAACCAGTCATCTACATCACTATAACCTACACTTGAACAATCAGGAATTCAGGGGAGTTGACAACTTCACAAACTTCAGAAGTGAAATGACAATGTGCACTCCGTACTGTTTTCCATGACTTCAGAATCGGTAGTTCCGTAACTTGATCCCAAGAATATGCAATCATAAAAATCACATCTTTGATATTTACCAATTTCAATACAGACATCACACCAACTTCTCCCTCTTGCTCAATTAATTTATCCTGCAGCTACCTGATTGATAATCTGTTCCTAGATCCCACAAATTACAATGAACTGATGACACGGGCAGTAACAAATGGTCTGTCTGATCACGACGGTCAAATGACAACCCTAAAACCTGCCAGCAGAAAAACAACACGTGGCCATTGTAACCAAGTTAAACATGTTAGATCAATAAATGCTGAATCTACTTGCTTGTTCAGAAATAGTTTATGCCGTGAACAATGGGAGGAAGTATATCAGGCTGGCACAGTGAATAAGAAGTTCAACTCATTCCTGAACTTATTCCTTAAACATTTTGAAGCTTCTTTCCCCCAAAGACAGATCAAAATAAAACAAACCTGTAGTAAAAGGAAAGAATAGCTAACTACTGGCATAAAAATATCATGTAACAAAAAGAGAGATCCGAATATACAACAGAGGACTAGTACAGACCCAGCAGTAAAGTTACATTACAAGAAATACTGTAAAATTCTAACAAGTGCAATCAAGAAGGCCAAACAGTTGCACTATGTGAAAAAAATTAGCAATTCAAACAATAAAATAAAAACCATATGGCACATCATAAAAAGTGAGACAAATAGGAACATAAAACCTGACAATAATAAACACAAAGCTGCAGCCTCAGATTTCAACAATTTTTTTCTCTCTGTAGCTGAAAAATCAGTGAACCATAATAAACAGGCTCACACAGATGCTATTGAACTACTTAACCACATGCAAATAACATCTAAAGTAGCACTTCATTTCAGAAGTACAACACCTAAAGAAATTGAAAAAACTATAAAATTACTCAAAAACTCAGATTCCTGTGGATACGATGGCATATCAAGTAGGATTCTAAAATCATGTGCAGACTTAATCAGTTATATATTGTGCTATTTGTGTAACCAATTTATGGAAACTGGTGTGTTCCCAGTTAAAACATGCAGTAGTGATGCCAATCCACAAAAGTGGAGCAAGGGATGAAATATCCAACTATCGGCGCATCTCCCTGCTGCCAGTATTCTCAAAGGTATTTGAGAGAATAGTGTATGATAGGATTTGTAGTCACACTACACAAAATGGCTTACTGCCTCCTACACAGTTCGGCTTTCGTAAGGGCTCCTCCACAGACAAAGCTATATTTAACCTAACACATGAAATTATAGGTGATCTAAATTACAAAAGGTATCCAGTAGGGATATTTTGTGACCTTGCCAAGGCATTTGATTGTGTAGATCACAACACACTCATAAAAAAGCTTCCACATTATGGCATTAAAGACAAACCTTTGTCTTGGTTAGAATCATACTTACAGAACAGGAAGCAAAGGGTTGTCTTAAGGGGGACAGGAACAGCATTAATATCAGACTGGGGAAATATAAAGTATGGAGTCCCACAGGGCTCAATTCTTGGGCCATTAATTTTCCTGATCTACATTAATGATCTACCAATCACAATTAACAACAGAGCAAAAATAGTAAGGTTTGCTGACGATACAAGTATCCTCGTAAAAGGACCCAACTCAACAATGCAGGATACAGCCATGACAGTCTCTACTCAAGTGCACAAATGGTTCACTGCAAATAGCCTAACCTTAAATACACTCCTGGAAATGGAAAAAAGAACACATTGACACCGGTGTGTCAGACCCACCATACTTGCTCCGGACACTGCGAGAGGGCTGTACAAGCAATGATCACACGCACGGCACAGCGGACACACCAGGAACCGCGTTGTTGGCCGTCGAATGGCGCTAGCTGCGCAGCATTTGTGCACCGCCGCCGTCAGTGTCAGCCAGTTTGCCGTGGCATACAGAGCTCCATCGCAGTCTTTAACACTGGTAGCATGCCGTGACAGCGTGGACGTGAACCGTATGTGCAGTTGACGGACTTTGAGCGAGGGCGTATAGTGGGCATGCGGGAGGCCGGGTGGACGTACCGCCGAATTGCTCAACACGTGGGGTGTGAGGTCTCCACAGTACATCGATGTTGTCGCCAGTGGTCGGGGGAAGGTGCACATGCCCGTTGACCTGGGACCGGACCGCAGCGATGCACGGATGCACGCCAAGACCGTAGGATCCTACGCAGTGCCGTAGGGGACCGCACCGCCACTTCCCAGCAAATTAGGGACACTGTTGCTCCTGGGGTATCGGCGAGGACCATTCGCAACCGTCTCCATGAAGCTGGGCTACGGTCCCGCACACCGTTAGGCCGTCTTCCGCTCACGCCCCAACATCGTGCAGCCCGCCTCCAGTGGTGTCGCGACAGGCGTGAATGGAGGGACAAATGGAGACGTGTCGTCTTCAGCGATGAGAGTCGCTTCTGCCTTGGTGCCAATGATGGTCGTATGCGTGTTTGGCGCCGTGCAGGTGAGCGCCACAATCAGGACTGCATACGACCGAGGCACACAGAGCCAACACCCGGCATCATGGTGTGGGGAGTGATCTCCTACACTGGCCGTACACCACTGGTGATCGTCGAGGGGACACTGAATAGTGCACGGTACATCCAAACCGTCATCGAACCCATCGTTCTACCATTCCTAGACCGGCAAGGGAACTTGCTGTTCCAACAGGACAATGCACGTCCGCATGTATCCCGTGCCACCCAACGTGCTCTAGAAGGTGTAAGTCAACTACCCTGGCCAGCAAGATCTCCGGATCTGTCCCCCATTGAGCATGTTTGGGACTGGATGAAGCGTCGTCTCACGCGGTCTGCACGTCCAGCACGAACGCTGGTCCAACTGAGGCGCCAGGTGGAAATGGCATGGCAAGCCGTTCCACAGGACTACATCCAGCATCTCTACGATCGTCTCCATGGGAGAATAGCAGCCTGCATTGCTGCGAAAGGTGGATATACACTGTACTAGTGCCGACATTGTGCATGCTCTGTTGCCTGTGTCTATGTGCCTGTGGTTCTGTCAGTGTGATCATGTGATGTATCTGACCCCAGGAATGTGTCAATAAAGTTTCCCCTTCCTGGGACAATGAATTCACGGTGTTCTTATTTCAATTTCCAGGAGTGTATTTCAAAAACCAATATGATACAGTTTCTGACAAAAAATAAAAAAAATAAAGCTTCTGAAATACATGTTAACAATCACAAAATTGATGAAACCACACATACAAAATTCCTAGGTATCCAGATAGACAGTCACCTAAGATGGAAAGACCAAATTGATCAGCTGGTCAAGAAACTTAGCTCATCGTGCTTTGCACTAAGAGCTCTCCATCAGTTAGTAGACAGAGAAATAATGTTGCTGTCATACTTTGCATATTTCCATTCTGTTCTCTCTTATGGCATAATCTTCTGGGGAAATGCTGCAGGTGTTGAAAAAGTCTTCAGAATACAAAAACGAGCAGTGAGGCTAATATGTGGGGTCCCTAATGGGACATCTTGCAGCGGTCTCTTCAAATCTCTCAGGATACTTACCATCACAGGTCAGTATATATACTCGCTGATGTTATTTGTAGCCAACAACAGGGAACTGTTACAGAAAAATTGTGACATCCACAACCATGACACAAGACAGGTGAAAAATTTTCAAGGCTCTGCATCTCTCTCTGAAGTACATAGGGGAGTTACTGAGTCAGGTATAAAGGTCTTCAATAAGCACCCCATCAATATGAAAAAGGAAATAAATAATGTACAGGTTTTCAAATGGAAACTAAAATTATTTCTCATCGAACAAACTTGCTATAAAATGAATGAGTTATGATGTACAAGAGTGGGGGAAACTGCCTAAGAAAAACACTCCCTTAAAGATAAAGTGTGATGCTGTTACTTGTAGTTTAACTGAAAATGTGGTGATAAAATGTAAATTTATCTGTTTCATTATGAGAAAATGTGAACTCCCATGTATCCCACTCTCTTAAGCATTCACTTAAACCTCTTCGTAAGGAATGCAGTTAAAACTTGTATTCATTCATGAAGAAAATTTACTGCCTTATATATGTCAGTAGCATAAAAATATGCACTGTCACTTAGTCTACTATTTTAAACAATCACTTAAACTGTTTTTGGCATAATGCAGGCTTTAATACTGCATGCAGATAATTGTTCTTGTAAAATAAACCAATATCTGTGCAATGTGATGTATAAATGTTAATGTACTACTGTAATTGCATCAATTGACTTGTCCTATATTACTTGTACACTGGCTGTATAATATGTAATCAACAGGACCAAATAAATAAATAAATAAAAAATAAATAAAATCTTGTGTGTACATGTTTGATGTTCTTCAGTACGCCTTGGTCCATTGATTGTAGAAGGGAACAAAAAAATAAATCCAGATAACTGGAAAGTTGGATTAATGTGGGCCAAATAAACAATGTTCCTTTGTAAATATATGTTTGGTGGAAAATGATGATGACCTTGTAAGCTGGAAACCTGTTAACTAATTAATTACATTTTTATTTATTTCATTGACTTCTGTAAGTGAAGCAATTATTGAATATGTATTAAAATGTAGTTCAATAGACCCTGGTGACTGAGTAATAATGGTATTATGATTATTAGTATATGATTGCTTTTTTAAGTAGCCTCCTTTCTTATCTGTGGGTTTGTTATTTGGGTTCTGAAAGAAAATCGACTTATCAACACCATCACAACTGACTTAGTTACAATAAGCATAATACTGTAATACAGAGTATCTTTCCACAGGGAAAGTCAAAGTGTGGCACCACCAAAAGGTCAAACACTTAAGGAAGCTCGCAGAGTTGGTATTGAGGAGTTGTGGCGCCACACCAGAGAGCCTATCAAGCTAGCATTGCTGAAGAAGGTGGCTGACAACAGTGACCTGTCCAATACTGCATGCATAGCTTTCACAAATATTCTCAAATACATGGGTGATCAACCAAGCAAAAGACCCCACAATGGAAGTGAATTCACAGACAAAATATTTAGCTGTGCACTGAAATATGTAAGTATATTACATCAAATGATAGTTAAATTTCATTTTTTATGTAACTTTAAATACTCCACATTCTGGTCATTTAGCTAGTCACTCAGTGTATTACCACTGGGTTTCCAGATGTAAAATTCCATCAATGTGGTATACTGCACAATAAAACTCTTTAAAAAATCAGTTTTGAGAATGATACACACTGATTCCGGAAGATAAATTGCCCCTGAATCCAGATCTTATTTCATAATTTCTGAACCAGCCTCAATTTTCATGTAATAATGGTTTTTACAAATGCTTGCAGCAGCCTATGTATCTGGCGAAATAACATTCTCCCACAAAAACACTTTCAAATGCAAATAGCAAAAAATCTGTAGGTACACTAAAGAATGTAATAAATGAATAATTAAATGAGTAATATAAGAGTTAAAAAAAGTGAAGAAGAATCGTATCTAGAAACATTTATTTCATGGTTTTCTTTGATAATTGCTTCAGGAACATCACTTCATAAGGGCCAGCAGTAGTGAGACAACCTTGAGGTACTTCATTTGCCTTTGTAACACTTTCCCATTTGAGAAATGACCTGGTGGAACTGTTATCCATGTTCGTCACTAACACTACTAAGATTTTCCAAGAAAACTGCAGATGATTATTCAATAAATGTAGTTTAAGTGATATGCTGCATTCCGTATGTTAGTATTATCCCAGTAGCTCTTGTACAATCTTGTGATAGCTCTCTGTTTTACAGTTGCCTAAAATGTTTGCACAGATGCTTGTGAAAGATAGCCACACCACTCTTTCAACATCACTCAGCAAATTAAGCAAATATTCATGAGGCATTAATTCTATAATTTTCTGTCTTGCAAAAATGTCCTCCTTTCCTTTCACTTCAGTAATTGTTGGAAACATCTCTCACAAGTACATGAATTCATGTGAAGTTTTGTCCATGGCTTTCACAAGGTTTTTAACTAGGCCCAATTTATTGTTCTGTGTTGGTAGATACACAATTATGGGGTCAACAAGAGGAGTGCCATGCCAACTTTTTTGTAGAAATATTCAGAATCGGGCAGTTAGGTTAGAAAATTTAAAAAGGGAAATGGATAGGTTAAAGTTAGTTATAGTGGGAATGAGTGAAGTTCGGTGGCAGGAGGAACAAGACTTCTGGTCAGGTGAATACAGGGTTATAAATACAAAATCAAATAGGGGTAATGCAGGAGTCGGTTTAATAATGAATAAAACAATAGGAGTGCAGGTAAGCTACTACAAACAGCATAGTGAACACATTATTGTGGCCAAGATAGACACGAAGCCCATGCCTACTACAGTAGTACAAGTTTATATGCCAACTAGCTCTGCAGATGACGAAGAAATTGAAGAAATGTATGATGAAATAAAAGAAATTATTCAGATAGTGAAGGGAGATGAAAATTCAATAGTCATGGGTGACTGGAATTCAGTAGTAGGAAAATGGAGAGAAGGAAATGTAGTAGGTGAATATGGATTGGGGCTAAGAAATGAAAGAGGAAGCCGCCTGATAGAATTTTGCACAGAGCACAACTTAATCATAGCTAACACTTGGTTCAAGAATCATGAAAGAAGGTTGTATACATGGAAGAACCCTGGAGATACTAAAAGGTTTCAGATAGATTATATAATGATAAGACAGAGATTTAGGAACCAGATTTTAAATTGTAAGACATTTCCAGTGGCAGATGTGGACTCTGATCACAATCTATTGGTTATGAACTGCAGATTAAAACTGAAGAAACTGCAAAAAGGTGGGAATATAAAGAGATGGGACGTGGATAAACTGAAAGAACCAGAGGTTGTACAGAGTTTCAGGGAGAGCGTAAGGGAACAATTGACAGGAATGGGGGAAAGAAATACAGTAGAAGAAGAATGGGTAGCTTTGAGGGATGAAGTAGTGAAGGCAGCAGAGGATCAAGTAGGTAAGAAGACGAGGGCTAGTAGAAATCCTTGGGTAACAGAAGAAATATTGAATTTAATTGATGAAAGCAGAAAATATAAAAATGCAGTAAATGAAGCAGGCAAAAAGGAATACAAACATCTCAAAAATGAGATCGACAGGAAGTGCAAAATGGCTAAGCAGGGATGGCTACAGGATAAATGTAAGGATGTAGAGGCTTATCTCACTAGGGGTAAGATAGATACTGCCTACAGGAAAATTAAAGAGACCTTTGGAGAAAAGAGATCCACTTGTATGAATATCAAGAGCTCAGATGGAAACCCAGTTCTAAGCAAAGAAGGGAAAGCAGAAAGGTGGAGGGAGTATATAGAGGGCCTATACAAGGGCAATGTGCTTGAGGACAATATTATGGAAATGGAAGAGGATGTGGATGAAGATGAAATGGGAGATACGATACTGCATGAAGAGTTTGACAGAGCACTGAAAGACCTGAGTCGAAACAAGGCCCCGGGAGTAGACAACATTCCATTGGAACTACTGACGGCCTTGGGACCGACAGTCTTGACAAAACTCTACCATCTGGTGAGCACAATGTATGAGACAGTTGAAATACCCTCAGACTTCAAGAAGAATATAATAATTCCAATCCCAAAGAAGGCAGGTGCTGACAGATGTGAAAATTACCGAACAATCAGTTTAATAAGTCACGGATGCAAAATACTAACGCGTATTCTTTACAGGTGAATGGAAAAACTGGTAGAAGCTGACCTCGGGGAAGATTAGTTTGGATTCCGTAGAAATATTGGAACACGTGAGGCAATACTGACCCTACGACTTATTTCAGAAGCTAGATTAAGGAAAGGCAAACCTACGTTTCTGGCATTTGTAGACTTGGAGAAAGCTTTTGACAATGTTGACTGGAATACTCTCTTTCAAATTCTAAAGGTGGCAGGGGTAAAATACAGGGAGCAAAAGGCTATTTACAATTTGTACAGAAACCAGATGGCAGTTATAAGAGTCGAGGGGCACGAAAGGGAAGCAGTGGTTGGGAAGGGAGTGTGACAGGGTTGTAGCCTATCCCCGATGTTATTCAATCTCTATACTGAGCAAGCAGTGAAGGAAACAAAAGAAAAATTTGGAGTAGGTATTAAAATCCATGGAGAAGAAATAAAAACTTTGAGGTTCGCAGATGACATTGTAATTCTGTCAGAGACAGCAAAGGACTTAGAAGAGCATTTGAACAGAATGGACAGTGTCATGAAAGGAGAGTATAAGATGAACATCAACAAATGCAAAACAAGGATAATGGAATGTAGTCGAATTAAGTCGGGTGATGCTGAGGGAGTTAGATTAGGAAATGAGGCACTTAAAGTAGTAAAGGAGTTTTGCTATTTTGGGAGCAAAATAACTGATGATTGTCGAAGTAGAGAGGATATCAAATGTAGACTGGCAATGGCAAGGAAAGTGCTTCTGAAGAAGAGAAATTTGTTAACATCGAGTATTGATTTAAGTGTCAGGAAGTCGTTTCTGAAAGTATTTGTATGGAGCATAGCCATGTATGGAAGTGAAACATGGACGATAACTAATTTGGACAAGAAGCGAATAGAAGCTTTCAAAATGTGGTGCTACAGAAGAATGCTGAAGATTATATGGGTAGATCATATAACTAATGAGGAGGTATTGAATAGGATTGGGAAGAAGCGAAGTTTGTGGCACAACTTGACTAGAAGAAGGGATCAGTTGGTAGGACATATTCTGAGGCATCAACGGATCACCAATTTAGTGTTGGAGGGCAGCATGTAGGGTAAAAATTGTAGAGGGATACCAAGAGATGAATACACTAAACAGATTCAGACGGATGTAGGTTGCAGTAGGTACTGGGAGCTGAAGAATCTTGCACAGGATAGAGTAGCATGGAGAGCTGCATCAAACCAGTCTCAGGACTGAAGACCACTACAACAACATTCAGAAAAAAACAACTTTGTGGTCATGATAACCACTCATTTTTGTATTGCAAAGAAGAAGATTCCATCCTTTTAATCATTAAGCTACAAGCTGAGCCTTTTGCTTCAACAAATTTAAATCACAAATAGTGTTGTTGAAATTCCTCTGAGACAAAAAGTATGACTTATATGATTCACAGTGGCCTTGAAATTTTCGACAGGCCTGCACATCTTCTTTGTTATTTTCTGTGTGTTTGTCATTGTATTGATCTTCACTTGCTGTCAAATTCTCTGGAGAAACTGGTGTCAGCAATTCTTCACTGTGACATACAACCTTTATAGCAGATGATAAATTAAAATATTGCACAGTTTTCCGTGTTTTCATTGTGATTCTGTGTGTTTTTTTCTGACAAAAATAGCAGTTGTTTGTGTTGTTCATTGGTTCCCTCCAAATCATGGGAACATCAAAAGTCACATGTGATCTGATCCTTTTACCTTGGTTCCCAACCTTACATCCAAGATAAAGTTTGCAGCATTTCTTTACAAGATGATTAAGTTTCTGTTTTTACAACTTCAAAGGTAACTCTTCACAGATATAAATAAAAAATTGCACTATTTACATAAGTACAGCATTTCTTTTTCCAAACCAATACAAAACACAAACCACACATCTTCATTAACTTAGAACAACAAGTGGCTACTTCCAACAGTTGTCAGAACTCTCAGTGCTGACATGCGAGTGACAGCAAACACAATGTGATTTCAAGTATGACTCAACCATTCACCTGCATTATGTTTATGTGTGGCTCATAGATATGATTTTACAGTATAGCTACTTTATGAGCTTTTGAGATTCCTCTCTTTTACACATGCTCCCATTCATCCACCAACAAAGCCCACCCACCAATCACTGTGATGATGCTGTCTGTATATGAGTCATTGTTTGGCCTGACCAACTACTGAAATAGTCATTGTCACTGTGGATGGGTATATTTAGGTGTCTGCATTATTGTTCATGCATGAGTGTGTACTTGAAAGAGAAAGAATGATAGAATGACAGCCAATGAAGTCTCTATATTGTGATGTGTGCCAATGAGCTAACATGTCCTTACATTTTTAAGCTGTCATGTTAAAAGACATGGGAGTTATCCTTAAAACACATTCTCTGCTCTCGTAATTATCCCAGTCTCAAACTACGGTAACATACTGTCCTCACACCCTCCACGCCACAGTTTCCACCCACTCTGTCCTATCACCTCCTTCCCATTCTCATCTCCAACCCTCTTTGTTTACTACCCACTGCCAAAGCACCAGTCAATCTTTCTCGACTCCTCTCCTTTTTTGCTCCATTTTCCCCACCTCTCTGCCCCATGGCCTCCTGACCCCGTACCTGTTGGCATTCTAGTCCCCGCACACATTCTCAGACTGCTCTCCTCTCTCCCCCCCACCCATACACACTGCTATCCCTTTCCTGCTCCCTCCAGATTGGTGCTTCTATCTCACTTGATAGTTGCATTCTGGCCCGAGTTGCCAGAGTTGGCATTCATGGGTGTGTGAGATGTGCTTTTCTTTTTAATTTGTCCCTTGGGTTGCATTCCGAGTAAGTACTGGGCTGGAGCATAAATTCATAGCATTTTTCCATAAGTTTAATATACATAACAGATATACATAATGGAGACTTTAGTGACCAATAATATAGTCTTCTTTACTATTTACAACACTCTACAATCACTCGGGTAACTTTTCAATTCCACAACAGTAGAAATGATGTGGTTCCAAGGTGAAGAACTCATTGAGTTATGTTTGGAACACATTTTCATCCAGAAGGGGAGATCCGAAGATCCTTGAAGGTTCTTTGGTGGAGAGCGGGGAAGGTGAAAATCTAAGAGCGCTAGATTAGATGAATAAGGTGGGTCCGGAATGACTTCCAAACCCAACTCCTGTATAGTGTTTGTTGTCAGTCTAGCAGACTGCGGGAAGGGGGGTTGGGAGGGGGGGGGGCATTATCGTGAAGAAGTATCACTTCATGCAGTCTTCCTGGTCATTGTTCTTTGATTGTGTCTGCAAGATGTCCCAGTTTGTTGACAATAAATGTCAGCAGAGGTCTTTGTGTGGGGAGTTGCTGCTTTGTTTGGACCCATCAATTTCTTTCTTTTCCTTTGTTAGGATGCAGGTATCATTTATTGTCACCAGTAATGATACAGGATAGGAATGGCCGGTGTTTCTCATGAGCCAATTGATGACAAGCAAGGAGAGATTCACATAAGGCCACCCACAGAATTTTTGATTTTTGGCTTAGAGCTTGCAGTACCCATACACTCCACCCAATTTTTGAATCTTCCCCATTGCATGTAAATGTCGCATGATGGTGGACTGATCACAGTTCATCCTATTTGCCAGTCCTTGCATATGCTGACATGGATCATTGTGGATTAATGTGTTTACAAGATTTCATCAAACCCCTAAGGTCTTTCTAAATGTAGAGTTTTATGTCCACCACAGGACACACACACTCGACTGAATTGATGAATTGTTTATTCACAAATTTCTGTTGATTTGAACAAACAACCTAAATGTACTTGGAGAGTCTTCCAGATTAAACAGCAAATAAACACTTCTTCTGTAGTTCTTAGAGGGCATAAAAGTCTGTTCTTGCCACTGCCAAGAATGAAGTCACTTGTTACCCTATATAGCGGAAACAATAAAAGTTAAGTTCTGAAATGCTACTTGTCCAGTCATCGTGAATGCTCTGTTCTTTTATGAGTACAAGAGATTTCAAGTTAAATTTTCTCATTACAATCCCCAAAATGATGTCCTAGTCAAGACCCGCCTAGCTGGTAGTTTCTAGTTCTCGCTAGTGCGATGTCTTGGCCAGAAGAGTGGAGGTGAATGGTGGACTGGACAATGACGGCTGTGGTGGCGGTGACTCTGGTGATGATTATCAGTTTTTGGCAGTGATATCACTGCTGTCTGCTGCTTCAGTGGGAGCTTAAATTCTCGCTTCACAGAAGCTTCGCTGCAGAGCTGGGCTGCAGTAGCAGAACATAGTGCCAATCTGAGCATACCGATTCTAGATGCATGTAATGATTGTGGTGTCAGTGCAACCTCTGGAATTGCCCTCTGTTGGCCTCCCTGCTGGCTTCCTCACCTTACTGTGCAGAGCCATGGGTGTTTGAATATTGTGGCCAGACATTCAGCCACTACTGTTCCATGGTAGGTGTGCCACAGGACAGAGAATTCCTAATGTCAAAACAGTCCTCAAATCAAGAAAACCATTTCTTTGTCTTTCTGTCCAGTGGAATTATTCTCATACATGGTGCAAATGTTTCTGGCTGCCTCTGCTACTGTCATCCTTCTACTGAAGTCAAACAGAAGAATATGTCAGAAATATTCCAATTTCTTCCCTTGGCACTCCATTTTCTAGTGTCCACAGGTCCACTCACTATTTCCAAATGACAAAATGGCAATGTGTGGACTGAAATAGCAACAGTGAACTATAAATTAAAAAAAAATGACAATTGTAGAATAAACCCATAGCAACTGGAATGTCAACATCCAAAAAAAAAACACTATGAACTTATGCACCAACCTAATAGTTCTCAATTGGACTACATTGAAGTCTTCTGTAGCTTCGTTATCAGCTGAACTTCCAAATGCGAATACACTGTCTCTCTGCTTGTTCATTGTTATGTTCCATTTTATACAAGTAATCAAAATAGTTACAAAAGCATTAACAAAAATGAGGATGGGGAATCATCACCTGTAGCTGATTGATGCTGCATAATCCAGCTGTGGAAAGTTATTACTAATTTGCAATGTTCCACTCTTTCTTTGGTTTAATTAGACACTCTTACAAACACCAAATGCATCCACCTGTGTGTGTGTGTGTGTGTGTGTGTGTGTGTGTGAGAGAGAGAGAGAGAGAGAGAGAGAGACAGAGAGAGAGAGGTGTAGCAAGCAACACCTTTGTGCTGCTGTTGTGTCTCAATGTGATGGACCAATAAGCTATGTGTGACTTGTTGCCTTTGATTTCATTCAGGAACATCTGTTGTAGCAATACTCTCTAGAGACTTTTGCTGGATGTGGCATCAATAAGGGCTATATATGAGCAGGAAAAATTATCATATAGAATGTTCTGATAATTTCAGAATGTGATTACATTATTTTACATTGTGAATAATTGAAATCCACATATCTTTGAGAGTGAAAAATGAATATATTTACCAATAATAAAGTGTTGTTTTACACTGAAGTGCCAAAGAAAATGGTATAGGTATGCATATTCACGCACAGAGATATTTAAACAGGCAGAATACAGTGCTGCAGTTGGCAACACCCATATAAGGCAACAAGTTTCTGGCGCAGTTGTTAGATTGGTTACTGCTACTATAATGGCAGGTTATCAAGATTTAAGTGAGTTTGAATGTGGTATTATAGTTGCAAATTGAGCAATGGGACACAGCACCTCCGAGGTAGTGATGAAGTGGGGATTTTCCCATACGACCATTTCACAAGTGTACTGTGAATATCAGGAATTTGATATAACATCAAATCTCTGACATCGCTGTGGCCGGAAAAAGATCCTGCAAGAATGGGACCAATGATGGCTGAAGAGTCATTCAACGTGATAGAAGTGCAACCCTCCCACAAATTGCTGCTGATTTCAATGCTGGGCCATCAACAAGTGTCAGCGTGTGAACCATTCAACAAAACATCATCAATATGGGCTTTCAGAGCAGAAGACCCACCCGCGTACCCTTGATGACTGCACAATACGAAGCTTTACGTCTTGCCTGGGCCCATCAGCACCAACATTGGACTGTTCATGACTGGAAACATGTTGCCTGGTCAGACAAGTCCCATTTCAAATTGCATTGAGCAGATGGACATGTATGGGTATGGAGACAACCTCATGAATCCATTGACTGTGCATGTCAGAGAGAGAGAGAGAGAGAGAGAGAGAGAGAGAGAGAGAGAGAGAGAGTGTGTGTGTGTGTGTGTGTGTGTGTCTAGTGTTGAGAAGGCCTTAATGACTGAAAGCTTTAGTTGTGAGAGTCTTTTTTGTTGTGGCTTTCTGCGACTCAGCATCTCAGCTATATGATGAGGAGCAACTTTCCTTCTCATAACTGTTACATTCCATCCTGGATTTTCCATTGTTTGTTCATTACATTATAATTATTCTTTGGGTTTATAGCGATTTATGTTTTGAAATATTCAAAAAATTCGAATTTGCATGTTGTATAAGTAAGAGGCTAAAAATATTTTTTAATAAAGGTTTACATAGTTGTAGTGGAAGGGGAATTGAAGTCAAATGCAGTTACATAGCACATGGAGAAACTAATACATGCAGAATTCCTTTTCTTATCGCCAGCTTATGAGGCCCGCTTTTGTTCTTTGTGGTTGTGTGCTGTTATAAATATGGTCATGTGCATGAATACTGTGCTACCTACTTGCAAGCACATGTCATGCTGAGGTGAAATAGTGCTCACAATAGCAGTGCTGTGTCCATGGATGCACACGCAGTGCTGTCGATGAGCCTGGCACACAAGAGGTGGCACCTGCTGAAGATTCTGGGGGACAACCTACCATCCTGTTTGGTTGCTGTCTGGAATATTTACATACATGTGCAGTGAGAACAGATTGGTGTCTGCCTGGAGGCCCTATTGCTGGTAAAGGCAGATGATGACCAAAGCTGAACCATCCAGGGACATGGGTGTACAATTCATTGATGAGTAGCTGAGACATAGCACAAACCATTGATGTATGGGTTTCTGTCTGTCATTTTGAATTTTGTTCTTCTCCAAAAGTAATTATACTTTGTTCTGTTGTTGTGCTCAAGTATGTCACTGCACTTTATAACTTCAGTTTGTTTATTAAAAAAAATATAAGTAATTTAAATATGTATAGAGAATATATTGTTAAGCATTTGTGCTGCACAAACACCTCATGACATGTTCTGTATGGCCTATCTCATGTATAAGTCTTATTACTCATTTCCATGATAGCAACAATCTTTTTAAGTGGTGGTGGTGGTGGTTAGTGTTTAACGTCCCGTCGACAACGAGGTCATTAGAGACGGAGCGCAAGCTCGGGTTAGGGAAGGATTGGGAAGGAAATCGGCCGTGCCCTTTCAAAGGAACCATCTCGGCATTCGCCTGAAACGATTTAGGGAAATCACGGAAAACCTAAATCGGGATGGCCGGAGACGAGATTGAACCGTCGTCCTCCCGAATGCGAGTCCAGTGTGCTAACCACTGCGCCACCTCGCTCGGTAATCTTTTTAAGTGGATATTAGCTGTATAGCCATGCAATTCAGTTAAGAAAGGGGTAAATCATTGCATAGTAAAATATTTTTAAAGTCTGACTGGGAACTATCTTTACAAGGTGTCTAATGAGATATAAACCACCACTGACTTTTCCACATGCAAAGCTAATGTAGTTTGTCCACCACAGACTTCATCAATGTACACACCTAGAAATTTGCAGCTGCCAGTTTCTGTTGCTGAGATGTTATTTGATCTTAAGTGTGCCAAAGTGCAGTGCCACACCTCTTCACACAGCATTCTTCTATCGCACATCACCGTATTTCAGTCTGTTGAATTGAAACATGTATATTTTATACTGGATGCCATCAAACTATATTCTCCTGCTTCCAGTCGGCCGGTTTGACATCCTGCCCCCCCCCCCCCCCCCCCCCTTTTTTTTAAAGTCTTCAGAAAATTTGCACTCTTTATTCCCCATTAGCTAACAACTTGCTGCTTTGTGTGACATAAAATTAAGTATAGGATACATAAAACCAGTAAAGAGAAGAGACAAGCAAGACAGTACACATTTCTTGAATCCTTAGCTCCTAGAATTTTTTTCTCTCTAATCTTGCTACAGTTTTACACGGCATACTTTCCTTTCTGCGAAAGGATCTGTTACCTCATCAAAGTTCATCAAACATTTTGCTACATGGAAAATCGAAATGTCATCGTCTAATACTGAAAAAAGCTGTAATTACAAACAGGCCCAAGACTGGTGTGGTTTCTCGACCTGATTATCTGTATTTTGTCACTGTCTGTGAGATAAAACAAAATAGGCCTTTGTAATACTGCAACAATTGTAACACATGCCAAATAAACGAGCAGAAATGGTCTTTTTTATAACACGGCAGAATATAATTCACAAAGTACCAATATCAAATGCCTATTAGGCCAACTACAAGCAAAAAGCTTTGCGTTAGGAAATAGTTTTACACTTCATGCATACGCTCCAGTTTCTCAAGCATGAGATCGAAAAGTAGTAGTGCGAAATTTTTATATAAATTTGGAATCGTAATATTCTTCCATAATTTAAGTGATGTCACCGTTTCTTCTCCTTCCTCGTTCTAACAAACAATGATGTCATCACTAATTCTGTACCTATTCCTGCCAATGTCAAAGCTTATTCATCGGTTAACTTCACTAACTCTGCCAAAATCACCACTTTAGTTATCCCGTGATTAATCTCTGGTTAGGCGTTGTTACGTGTTCGTACAATGTGTTTTCCGCACTACTTCCAGAATAGACCTTAAAGCGGCTGCTAGCCGGAGACCATACAACTGGCCTTGCTAGTATAGCGATCTGGCCAAAAATTCTCTGTCAAAATTTCATTTTCATGGATACACCGAGAAGATAATACGTAATCTTTCTTACCTGTTATTCCTGTTAGTTGTTTATTCGCACTCTTGTCGTCTGAACCTATGGATTTCACTGGTAATCATAACAATGCTCATCATTCGAAAACCCAGTCAACCACATAATCAGACAGTGGTTGGCTTTCTTTCATTCGGCTGTATTCTGCTCAGCTCGGAGCCCCTTTTGTCTGCAGGATGGACAAGGATTCCACCGACAGAGACATCACGTACACTACGTACACTATGCATGCATTCACGAATCAACTTATGATTCATTCATAAATCAACTTAGAACATGTTCAATAATGTTCAAAAACCGACAGGGACATGTTTCAAAGTCATACGAATAATCGATAGACCAACGTACGCTGCGCTTTGTGAAACAAGGTTTTTTCCTCAATAATATGAACTTGCCCCCCCCCCTCCACCCCCCCCCCCCCTCTCCCCCTCTCGCACAGTCTCCTAGATCCAGGGCTGCTGTACAATCTGGCAGCTTGGGGGCGCCAATACAGCCAACAACCACGTCATGTTTCTGTAGCCAGAAGCGGAAGAGATCCCACTCGTAACTGGTAAAACAAATCTAATGTTAACAGTTGTGACATCATGCTCATTGGAGGCAATTTGTTGTTATGAAGCATTGCATAGTCTTCCTAAAGCCTTTGACATGTTTTGCTGCTGGTAAATGCTTGTATGAGCACTGTGTTTTGTTGCTGTATACGGTGCATTTCCTTCGCAATTTAAGTTTTATTTTAGTTTTTTCTCTCGTTCATGTTTTATTACTGCAGTATTATTCTGCAGTAGCAGGATACAGTAATATCCTTTGTTAGAGTATTGGTTCTTACCAGTCAAAATTACAAAAATTTAACTGGGAACAAAAACAATGAAAAATTCCCAGAATTCAAAAAAATTCCCAGGTTTTTCCCGGTATTCTCCCAGATGAAAAAATTCCCAAGTTTTTCCCAGATTTCCCAGTTGTCCTGGGTCATAGACACCCTGTGAAAAGATGGTCAAGTGAAGTGGGATTTCTGAAGCAGGTTGACAGATTCAAAGAAAGTTTCTTCAACAAAAGGTATACTGGAAACAAATATTGAGAAAAATGTTTTGCAAGTCTACATGAGGCACACAAATCTGTGAAAGGGAAGTATGGATTTTGGGATAAATGGAAAAGATTGAACTGGAAGCAATTAAAATGTCATGTTACAGAAGGATATTAAGTGTAAATTGGACACATAGGTTTAACATGGAGAGATAATGTTTGAAAACACACATGCACTGTCCTAGATTTTGGAACTAATAATATTTCCTTCTTTAGAGTGGAGAGAGTGGTAGACTGGGGAAGATTAAAAAGGAAGGATAAGTCACTCAGATCACAGGATGAGAGGGACCCACTTTTTGTGAGGATAAGGGGAATGAAGTATTAGACAGAGGATAGTATCATGCAGAATAGAGGATGAAATGCATAAAATATCATACTACATGTGATGCAGATTTCAGCTGTTTAATTATAATCATAATTTCTGCATTTTATTTTTAAGTTTGTGATGCATCTAATTTTCTTTTTAGGATATTCTGAAGGATGAAATTTACTGTCAGATAATGCGACAGCTGACTGACAATAAAAACCACTTGAGTGAAGAACGTGGTTGGGAACTCATGTGGTTGGCAACAGGTTTGTTCTGTTGCAGCAAGATATTGCTTAAGGTAAGTTCATATGGTGTAGATATTTTTCCAGTATACGAGCTATGATGCATTTTTGTCTTCCTTCTCATCATCTCCATCTTGTTGTGTGATTTGAGCATAGTGACTCAGCAGAATTATTCTGTATTGTATGGACAGAAATCAGGCAGAAACTCACAATTAAAAAGGTAGTAGTTTGTGGTACGATTCATATATCAGCATCAGAGTTCATAAGGCTTTTGTATAATATTTGATGAATGTTACACATTCAAAATTAATTTTAAAATATGTATAGTTAAGATCCCATAGTGTGTCACTGTGTTGCATGTTAACTGTCTGATAACAATTACTTCTGGAAATACTTAAATTGTGGCCTCTGCTATCTTTGGGTCATGGGGATAATAACTTAGGGAAGTATACACTATCATTAGAAATAACTTTTATAGAGACAGACTATAAAAAACTTGTGTTTATCAATAGTCACATTGCATCTCCAATGCCTTTGCAGCCAAATATCAGAGGGGGCGGAAATATCTGCATGAAATCGTTTGTTTCTAAGCCCAGGAACTCACTTTATTAGTGAATACAATAGTATGTTGTAGTTTGAATACTTCATTATTATACTTGCCCGTGTTGGCTGACTAAAAACTCACAGAGAAATGGCTTAGAAAATTATAGCTAGACAGTCCTACAACTGCTTAATGGCAAACAATATCTTCCAGAATGAGATTTTCACTCTGCAGCAGAGTGTGCACTGATATGAAACTTCCTGGCAGATGAAAACTGTGTGCTGGACTGAGGATCAAACTCAGGACCTTTGCCTTTCACAGGCAAGTGCTCTACCAATGGAGCTACCTAAGCAAGACTCACGACCCGTCCTCACAGCTTCAATTCTGCCAGAAGAGCTTCTGTGAGGTTTGGAATGTAGGAGATCAGGTACTTGCAGAATTGAAGCTGTGAGGACGGGTCGTGAGTCATGCTTGGGTAGCTCCATTGGTAGAACACTTGCCCGCAAAAGGCAAAGGTCCCGAGTTCGAGTCTCAGTCTGGCACATAGTTTTAATCTGCCAGGAAGTTTCAATTAATATCTTAATCTCACAGGGACTCATACAATTTCAGACAAGCGAAAAGGATCTCCTGGTTCTATAAATTGACACTGATAGCCACACATTAAATGAGTATAGCTGGACAATAAGCTAAAATAGAGCCAACACATAGGAAAACAATAATGGTGCTCATAGTATATTTTGCTTGAAGAATGCCTCGCCGTGGTGTCTTTATGATCAGGGTGCTGGCTCAATTTGCATACATTTTCCACCTTTTGTTTCATGGAATTATCAGTGAAGTTAAAGTCAATAGTGTATATAAACACATATCTTGTAGAAGCTTGTTCAGATAAAATGAAATTCATACCCCACTTTGTACTAAAATTACATTTTAATTGTGTATGTTATTGAGATGAAAATCAGTTCCATGTGAACTGTGATTTATATAACTATAACATCAGAAATAAAAATAATTTTCTTACAGACTTTGCCTCCTTGTGTTAGGTTCTGAGAAGGTTTCTGTGCTTTAATGCAAAGGTTTTCAACAACCTTCCACTGATTATAAAACAAGAAAATGGAAATCATTGAACTTCAAATGCAAATAACGTACCTGCTCAGCTACTCCAAGAAATTATCCAATTATCTACTTGTAGATACGGAAAGTGAAAATTCCCCTCAGCTATACAGCAAGTAGCAATATTCCTTGTAAACAGTTCTCTATTGTTATGGCAAAGCCAAATTTAATATTATGACAGACTTCAGGACCACAGAATAACTGCTAATATATAACATTGCCAGTAGCACTCTAAAATCAATATCAACTTCATAAATTTGTTTGCATGTGGTTGGAGGCCTCTATAAATATGGTGAATAGAATGATATGGTGGGAAGATGTTAACTAGTTTATTGACTGGTAGAAATTATGACACCAATACACAAGATTAAACTGAAAATGTACTTAGAAATTTGATGAGAGTCAGAAATGTTCTTATGCTGACTGGACACTAAGTGAACCTAACATATGTGCAGTGAGTGACAGCATGTTGCAGCAGCTTACATGATTTATTGAGCACCTAGAGGGGCTTCTCAGTTTTTGGCGAGATCACTCCATTTTATTTCTTAAGACATATGTGTATATACAGTACAGACACGCATTAAATTAAATTTAGCAATATCTCCACATCCTTTAATCCAAATACATAACATATCATGACTTTATTTTCAACTACACCTAGAATGTATACACAACAGTTGCTCAACAGCAAGAGATGCACTAGGAGAGGTAGAATAGGGCCACACAGCCCCAACCTCTTGGTAGTGACTATGTCTCAGGGTTGAATGTTTTCCAATGAAGTAATTACAGACACATTATCCTTGTAAACATGAACAACAGCAATACTAACCCAGACCATGGAATAACTGTTTACATGTAACAACAGAGGTAGCAAAGATAAAATATCAGTATCAGTGTTATAAATCTGTTTGTATATGGTAGGATGCCACCTATAAACATGATGAATAGAACAATGTGATGATGACTAACTAATGACTGACAGAAATTATGACTGTGTGATTACTCAGATAACATAAACAAGATCAAACTGATAATGGACTTAGAAATTTTAAGCAAGTCAGAAATGCTCTTGTTCTGGATAAGTGTACTAAGCAAACCTAGTGCGCACATGGTGAGTGACAGTGTATTTCAACAACTTATTAATCTTGTGTGCATCCAAGAGGCAGGGCCCTGTGTTAAGAACCCAGATTTGCACCAAAAGAAAAAAAAATTGCTTCTTGGCTTTTGGCAAGGTGAATGGGTTTTATTTCTTAAAACGATGTAAACAAAGCACAGACAGCCATTAACCTAAATTTAGCAATATATCCATGTTCTTTAATCCAAATACATAACGTAATAGTGTCTGAGACTGTGTGGCAATGATGTCTTGTATCAGAGAGTCAGCACAGTACTGTTGACACTGAACACAAGTAAATCTGCACTTATGACTTAAACCCCGGAGATCAGCTATCCATGCCTGATAGGACTCGCTTAATTGCAGTTGCTACTGATGAAAGTCCACATGGGAAGCAAAAAGGTGGGTTTGCTTATGATAATAAGCACGGAGAAAATCACACATCTGAGAAAATGACAATGCCCCAGGGTCTGTTAATGGAACGAATTTCTGAAGAGAGAAAAAAACAGTTTTGGGCGCAATCCAAGACAAGAAAAATGATTATTGCACAGCCGAGTCTGCTACATGAAAGGCGGCATAATGCTGCTGTAAATACTGCATGTATGAATCCCACTTTTCTTCCTCCTCTTGGAATGGTGGAAAAGCTGGGGGCATGATTATCTGTGCCGAGGGCGACTGCAGACACTCACTGAAGTAACCAACTTAGAAAGCAAGTCTAGCTGCTGTTGTTGCTGTTCAAGTAGCAGCTGCAACTGCTACTACAACAACTGAATCAATGCTGAATCCATTGTTCTCATGGAACACACATAGAAAATGACCAACCTCATTGCCAAAAAGAGTGGTATCTATAGTTTTATTGCAAATAACAAGTATACAGTAAATACAATTGCAGTGACTAAGCACCAGAATTTATGCACAGATGTCAGGCACGATGGTAAAAACAGTCAGGTCAAGTCCAATAACCAGCAAGTTCACCATAATAAATTACAGAACAGTCATACTTGGCAGACAGAACCTCAATGGGGCGGGAACAATATAGGAGAGAGTGGGATGTGCTGCTGGTGTGCCACCATGTCCACTCAGCCAGTGGTGGCACTGGCATCAAATGAAAGAGGCACTCTCATATCAATTTCTCCCCAGTGGCATCAAATGCAATTTATGCGATTGTGATGATCACAGCATATATTAACAAGGCTCCACATCTCTACCCCCCCTTTGGGGAGCTGGTGCCACCAACATCAGTGGGAAAATGCAGGAGGTTGAGAAGACAGGAGTGGCACCATAGACAGAATGGTGTAGCAGAGGAGGCTGTGGTGTAGCAATGGTGGCAGCAGTGGCACTGGGGGCAGCACCAGCAGCAATGGTGGAACAGCAGCTGTATGTTGATGATGTTCAGCTTGATGACAACTGATGAGGCATTGCTGTTGTGCCACTGGGCAGCTGTCTCTGACTCAGTGAGGCACATGGCCAGAGGCGGCTTGATAATAGGGTGCCATGCATGGGAACAATGACATCACATGTGCTAGTGGTGTGGAAATCATGCCGTCAGTGGCGTGGAGCGAGTGCAGTGACAGCTGGGGGAGGGCTGATGAGTGCTCGTCTAGGAGACCAGCATCCACGTGGCTGCTATCTGACATTAGTGGAAGACACGGCACAGCTGGCAGCCACATCTTGATAGTGACAGTGCCCAACAGTTCCTGAAGCTAAGGCACCCCCATCATGTCCAGCCCCAGGAAAGAGCAGTGCTTGCAGGTGGACCATCTGCCAGTGTTGGCTGTGGGTGGGTGTCGTGGCAGATTGGCACTCTACTGAGGGTGCAACTGGCTCTGATAACAGGAGAGTGACATTACCGGTGTCCATGGTGAATTTTCACTGACTGTGCATCACTCGCACTGTTGTAAGTGGCCATGCAGGAGATCAACTATGTGCCAAGATAGGGGTTTCTGTGGCATATCTTCAAGGGTGGGAATTTAAGGAGATGGGACCTGGATAAACTGAAAGAACCAGAGGTTGTACAGAGTTTCAGGGAGAGCATAAGGGAACAATTGACAGGAATGGGGGAAAGAAATACAGTAGAAGAAGAATGGGTAGCTCTGAGGGATGAAGTAGTGAAGGCAGCAGACGATCAAGTAGGTAAAAAGACGAGGGCTAATAGAAATCCTTGGGTAACAGAAGAAATATTGAATTTAACTGATGAAAGGAGAAAATATAAAAATGCAGTAAATGAAGCAGGCAAAAAGGAATACAAACGTCTCAAAAATGAGATCGACAGGAAGTGCAAAATGGCTCAGCAGGGATGGCTAGAGGACAAATGTAAAGATGTAGAGGCTTGTCTCACTAGGGGTAAGATAGTTACTGCCTACAGGAAAATTAAAGAGACCTTTGGAGAGAAGAGAACCACTTGTATGAATATAAAGAGCTCAGATGGCAACCCAGTTCTAAGCAAAGAAGGGAAAGCAGAAAGGTGGAAGGAGTATATAGAGGGTCTATACAAGGGCGATGTAGTTGAGGACAATATTATGGAAATCGAAGAGGATGTAGATGAAGACGAAATAGGAGATAAGATACTGCATGAAGAGTTTGACAGAGCATTGAAAGACATTCCATTAGAACTACTGATGGCCTTGGGAGAGCCAGTCATGACAAAACTCTACCATCTGGTGAGCAAGATGTATCAGACAGGCAAAATACCCTCAGACTTCAAGAAGAATATAATAATTCCAATCCCAAAGAAAGCAGGTTTTGACAGATGTGAAAATTACCGAACTATCAGTTTAATAAATCACAGCTGCAAAATACTAACGCGAATTCTTTACAGACGAATGGAAAAACTGGTAGAAGCGGACCACGGGGAAGATCAGTTTGGATTCCGTTGGAACACGTGAGGCGATACTAACCTTACGACTTATCTTAGAAGAAAGATTAAGAAAAGGCAAACCTACGTTTCTAGCATTTGTAGACTTTGAGAAAGCTTTTGACAATGTTAACTGGAATACTCTCTTTCAAATTCTGAAGGTGGCAGGGGTAAAATACAGGGAGCGAAAGGCTATTTACAATTTGTACAGAAACCAGATGGCAGTTATAAGAGTCGAGGGGCATGAAAGGGAAGCAGTGGTTGGGAAAGGAGTGAGACAGGGTTGTAGCCTCTCCCCGATGTTATTCAATCTGTATATTGAGCAAGCAGTAAAGGGAACAAAAGAAAAATTCGGAGTAGGTATTAAAATTCATGGAGAAGAAGTAAAAACTTTTAGGTTCGCCGATGACATTGTAATTCTGTCAGAGACAACAAAGGACTTGGAAGAGCAGTTGAACGGAATGAACAGTGTCTTGAAAGGAGGATATAAGATGAACATCAACAAAAGCAAAACAAGGATAATGGAATGTAGTCAAATTAAATCGGGTGATGCTGAGGGAATTAGATTAGGAAATGAGACACTTAAAGTAGTAAAAGAGTTTTGCTATTTAGGGAGTAAAATAACTGATGATGGTCGAAGTAGAGAGGATATAAAATGTAGACTGGCAATGGCAAGGAAATCGTTTCTGAAGAAGAGAAATTTGTTAACATCGAGTATAGATTTAAGTGTCAGGAAGTCGTTTCTGAAAGTATTTGTATGGAGTGTGGCCATGTATGGAAGTGAAACATGGACAATAACTAGTTTGGACAAGAAGAGAATAGAAGCTTTCGAAATGTGGTGCTACAGAAGAATGCTGAAGATAAGGTGGGTAGATCATGTAACTAATGAGGAGGTATTGAATAGGATCAGGGAGAAGAGGAGTTTGTGGCACAACTTGACTAGAAGAGGGGATCGGATGGTAGGACATGTTTTGAGGCATCAAGGGATCACAGATTTAGCATTGGAGGGCAGCGTGGAGGGCAAACATCATAGAGGGAGACCAAGAGATGAATACACTAAGCAGATTCAGAAGGATGCAGGTTGCAGTAGGTACTGGGAGATGAAGAAGCTTGCACAGGATAGAGTAGCATGGAGAGCTGCAACAAATCAGTCTCAGGACTGAAGACCACAACAACAACAACATCTTCAAGGGTGTAAGCACATCTCAGACGTTAGTGTAGGTCAGAGCAGGAGCAGCAGAGTCCAGGGCTGTTGACCATGGAGTATCTCCACCGGGCTTCTGCCAGGCAGGAGTTTGGTAGTTTGGTCCATAGGTATTGAGAAACAGAGGCAACACTGAGTCTGCTACTGTCCACCAAGCACATTTTTAACTATGTTTTAAAAAATGCACACCACACACTCCACCTACCCATTAAATTGCAGGTGGAATGGTCGTGTGACTCGGGCCTCCCGGTGGGTAGACTGTTTGCCGGATGCAAGTTTTTCGATTTGACGCCACTTTGGTGACTTGTGCATCAATGGGGATGAAATGATGATGATTAGGACAACACAACACCCAGTTCCTGAGTGGAGAAAAATTTCCAACCCAGCCGGGAATCGAACCCGGGCCCTGAGGATTGACATTCTGTCATGCTGACCACTCAGCTACTGGCAGTGTACAGGTGAAATGGTGTGGATGTCGTATGGGCAGTTCTCCAGTGGCTAGGATGTAAGACAGTCGGGGTTCAAGTCCACAGGACTAGAGTGATCACGCCCTCGGAGTCATCCAGGGTGGTGCTAAGGAGGAGAGTTCTGTCACCTACTGTCAGCTGATGACAGAGCAGAAAATAGATGCAGAGCAGATGAGACTCCTTGGCAGGCAGGTGCTCATGCGAACCACTATATACAATATTGGACCGGTCAGAGTATGGGAGCTTGCCAGGTGGCCTGTACTATGTGATGGGCCATCACCGGAAGACTGTCCACCATGTGCTGCAAGTGAGTATCGATCTGGAAATAGACATCTTTGACTTTTTCAGAGGCTGTGTTGGGTTCCAAGCATAGATGCAACAACCCCTCTGCATTAGCATGCTTTGCTTTTGACCTATATTGAATCTCACACTTCTGTTCACTCAAAAACAAAATCTAGAGCAGGAGCCATTGTGTGGTCCTGTCCTGATGTTGGAACAGTGGGCTGAACAGTGCCAGAAGCAGCTTATGGTCCATGATGAGATGGAATTTGTTGCTATGAGGAAAACACAGAACTTCAGGACAGTGTGCACAATAGCTAAAGCCTCCTCGATCTGAGAATAATTGCATTGAGTGGCTGTTAACATTTTGGAGGCATGCGCTAGAGGCTGCTCAGAGCCATCAGTATGTCTGTGAGCTAACACTGCTGTAATACAGAAATGGAAAGCATCCATTGCTAGGATGAGCTGATTGTGCAGTGTAAAGATACTGAGGCATGCTGGTGTCTTTTGCAATGTTGGTGAATGATCTGTTGCAGTCTGCTGACCAAACAAAAGGAACACCTTTCCTTTGCAACTCATTCAATGGTGAGTTATATCTGCCATGTTAGGGAAAATTTTGAATAATAGATGACTTTACCCAGAGCCAATTGGAGTTACTTCAGCTTCCACAGTTTATGGAGGTTATCAATTGTTGATACTTGGTGTTTCATCTGTTTGGTGCTGTCCTTCAAAACAACATGTCCAAAATATTCAATGTTGGTCAGAAAAATCACTGATTTCCACTGATTACAGTTAAGGTGTGAGTGGACACATTGGTACATGAGTGACCTAGATATTAGTGTCAGTGGCATTGACAAACAGATGAAATTTTTAAAATTGACCAAAGCTTCAGAGTCCGGTGGAATGCCTATTAGATTTTATACAGGATCTGCAGCCGAATTTCCTCTTATTTTACACACAATGTACCACAGAGCCCTTGAACAAAAGACTCTGTATTCCAGTGGTTTGAAAAAAAGCCCAGGAAATACCCATCAACAAGAAGAGTAGCATAAGTGGTCAGCAAAAGTGCTGTCCAGTCTTATTGAAATATATCTCTTGTAGAATACTAGAACACATTCTGAGCTCAAACATTTTAATAAAGCATCTGGAATAAAATTAACTCCACCTTGCCAACAAGTATGGGTTCTGAAAAATTGACCTGTAAAACCCAACTTGCATTTTTTTTCTTGCATGTCATTGAGAAATCCATGGATCAAGGTTATCATACAGATGCAATATTTCTTGACTTCTGAGGAACATTTGACTTGGTACCATACCAACATTTATGAGGCCTGTCTAGAAAGTATCTGACCTTTGGCCAGAATAAATATTTCTAATACCTGATGGGGTTGGGACCTTAATCCCCCTCAAAGTTGGCCCCTTGTGCTTGCACACACTTAGCCCACCGATCCTTGCACTGCCAGAAACACCTCTGGAAGTCTTCTTTCGGAATGGTGTTCAGTTCTGTCATCGTGTTCTGCATTATCTTTTTTCTACTATCAAAATGGGATGCTTTCAGTGGGCTCTTCAATTTTGGAAACAACCAGAAGTCACAAGGAGCCATGTCTAGAGACGAGAGAGGTTGGCAAATGGCTGTAATTCCATGTTTGGTCAAGAAATTTTGGATCAAGTGGGATGAATGTGCGGGGTCGTTGTCGTCATGCAGTTGCCAGTTTTTTGCTGTCCACATGTCTGGTCCTTTGTGCCAAACTGCGTCACAAAGTTGCCAGAGAAGATCTCTTTTTTTTTGTTTCTGGGTCATACCTGTACATCCCTGACTCATCTCCAGTTATCACAGTGTTCAGAAACCCAGGATCAGTGTTGGTGGTGTCCATAAGGTCCTGTGCAATGTCAAAACGGAGGTCTTTTTGTTCTGGTGACAACTTGGGCACGAATTTTGCAGCCACTCAGTGCATGTTCAAATCATCACACAAAATTGCATGTGCAGAATCTTTACTCACTTCAACCTCTTGAACAATCTCCCACAGGGTGAAACGATAACCTGCCATCACCAAATTTTGCACCCTCTCAACAACAGCTGCACTCCGAGCAGTTTGGAGCCTGCCAGAACACTGGTCACTCTTCACTGATGTGCGGCCATTTTTGAATTAGTTGAACCACTCCTTAATTTGTGTTACACCCATTGCATCTTCTCCAAACACCTGCTGAACCTTATGAATTGTTTCGCTTTGAGAATCATCAAGCTTTTGACAAAATTTGATGCAGTATCATTGCCCAACATGTTCAGTCATCTTGAGAGAATTGGTAATCTGACGAACATGTTGTGTAACACCTCACTCAGCAACTGACAGGCAGTGACTGACATGCTGGAAGGCTGGGACAAAATTCGTGCACGTGAATAAAGGTCTCTTCCTTTTCTGTGTACAGTGGTGCCTTGCTATCATCTCGATTTTGCACTGGACAGTCAAAGGTCAGATACTTTTTAGACAGACCTCATATTAACAAAAAATTAAATTAGATTACATCTACATCTACATCTACATCTACATCTACATCTACATGTACATCCATACTCCGCAAGCCACCTGATGGTGTGTGGTGGAGGGTACCTTGAGTACCTCTATCGATTTAGTTCCATAGACCCAAAAAAATGAGATGATTCTTGTCTGTGTGAAACATGTCAGAAAGTATAACGTAAAAAACATAAAACATTTGAATATAATACTTACTACTCTGATCATTTCTACGGAGATTGTCAAAATAGGTGAATACAATGCAGTAAACTGTAACAGCTAATGCGCTGTCAGAATGAAACATTGTTATGCACTATTAATAAATTTATCATACAGATAATACCTAATCTTAACTGTTGTGACAAAGTGCTGACGAAACTGAAATCTAACAGATATTTTTACTTAAACTGACCTAACAGTCTGTTAAAATATTCATCTATAGAATAGATGGGGCCCCTTAGGGAAATGGCAGCAAGAGAGGGGAAGAAAACCAATGTGCACTCCGTGTGCATACCGGGGGGAGTCATTCCAGATGTGGAAAGGGTCCTTCCGGATGCCATGAAGGGTACAGGGTGCACCCATCTGCAGGTGGTCGCTCATGTCGGCACCAATGATGTGTGTCGCTATGGATCGGAGGAAATCCTCTCTGGCTTCCGGCGGCTATCTGATTTGGTGAAGACTGCCAGTCTCGCTAGCGGGATGAAAGCAGAGCTCACCATCTGCAGCATCGTCGACAGGACTGACTGCGGACCTTTGGTACAGAGCCGAGTGGAGGGTCTGAATCAGAGGCTGAGACGGTTCTGCGACCGTGTGGGCTGCAGATTCCTCGATTTGCGCCATAGGGTGGTGGGGTTTCGGGTTCCGCTGGATAGGTCAGGAGTCCACTACACGCAACAAGCGGCTACACGGGTAGCAGGGGTTGTGTGGCGTGGGCTGGGCGGTTTTTTAGGTTAGATGGCCTTGGGCAAGTACAGAAAGGGCAACAGCCTCAACGGGTGCGGGGCAAAGTCAGGACATGCGGGGACCAAGCAGCAATCGGTATTGTAATTGTCAACTGTCGAAGCTGCGTTGGTAAAGTACTGGAACTTCAAGCGCTGATAGAAAGCACCGAAGCTGAAATCGTTATAGGTACAGAAAGCTGGCTTAAGCCAGAGATAAATTCTGCCGAAATTTTTACAAAGGTACAGACGGTGTTTAGAAAGGATAGATTGCATGCAACCGGTGGTGGAGTGTTCATCGCTGTTAGTAGTAGTTTATCCTGTAGTGAAGTAGAAGTGGATAGTTCCTGTGAATTATTATGGGTGGAGGTTACACTAAACAACCGAACTAGGTTAATAATTGGCTCCTTTTACCGACCTCCCGACTCAGCAGCATTAGTGGCAGAACAACTGAGAGAAAATTTGGAATACATTTCACATAAATTTTCTCAGCATGTTATAGTCTTAGGTGGAGATTTCAATTTACCAGATATAGACTGGGACACTCAGATGTTTAGGACGGGTGGTAGGGACAGAGCATCGAGTGACATTATACTGAGTGCACTATCCGAAAATTACCTCGAGCAATTAAACAGAGAACCAACTCGTGGAGATAACATATTGGACCTACTGATAACAAACAGACCCGAACTTTTCGAATCTGTGTGTACAGAACAGGGAATCAGTGATCACAAGGCCGTTGCAGCATCCCTGAATATGGAAGTTAATAGGAATATAAAAAAAGGGAGGAAGGTTTATCTGTTTAGCAAGAGTAATAGAAGGCAGATTTCAGACTACCTAACAGATCAAAACGAAAATTTCTGTTCCGACACTGACAATGTTGAGTGTTTATGGAAAAAGTTTAAGGCAATCGTAAAATGCGTTTTAGACAGGTACGTGCCGAGTAAAACTGTGAGGGACGGGAAAAACCCACCGTGGTACAACAACAAAGTTAGGAAACTACTGCGAAAGCAAAGAGAGCTCCACTCCAAGTTTAAACGCAGCCAAAACCTCTCAGACAAACAGAAGCTAAACGATGTCAAAGTTAGCGTAAGGAGGGCTATGCGTGAAGCGTTCATTGAATTCGAAAGTAAAATTCTATGTACCGACTTGACAGAAAATCCTAGGAAGTTCTGGTCTTACGTTAAATCAGTAAGTGGCTCGAAACAGCATATCCAGACACTACGGGATGATGATGGCATTGAAACAGAGGATGACACGCTTAAAGCTGAAATACTAAACACCTTTTTCCAAAGCTGTTTCACAGAGGAAGACCGCACTGCAGTTCCTTCTCTAAATCCTCGCACAAACGAAAAAATGGCTGACATCGAAATAAGTGTCCAAGGAATAGAAAAGCAACTGGAAACACTCGATAGAGGAAAGTCCACTGGACCTGACGGGATACCAATTCGATTCTACACAGAGTACGCGAAAGAACTTGCCCCCCTTCTAACAGCCGTGTACCGCAAGTCTCTAGAGGAACGGAGGGTTCCAAATGATTGGAAAAGAGCACAGATAGTCCCAGTCTTCAAGAAGAGTCGTCGAGCAGATGCGCAAAACTATAGACCTATATCTCTGACGTCGATCTGTTGTAGAATTTTAGAACATGTTTTTTGCTCGCGTATCATGTCATTTCTGGAAACCCAGAATCTACTATGTAGGAATCAACATGGATTCCGGAAACAGCGATCGTGTGAGACCCAACTCGCCTTATTTGTTCATGAGACCCAGAAAATATTAGATACAGGCTCCCAGGTAGATGCTATTTTTCTTGCCTTCCGGAAGGCGTTCGATACAGTTCCGCACTGTCGCCTGATAAACAAAGTAAGAGCCTACGGAATATCAGACCAGCTGTGTGGCTGGATTGAAGAGTTTTTAGCAAACAGAACACAGCATGTTGTTATCAATGGAGAGACGTCTACAGACGTTAAAGTAACCTCTGGCGTGCCACAGGGGAGTGTTATGGGACCATTGCTTTTCACAATATATATAAATGACTTAGTAGATAGTGTCGGAAGTTCCATGCGGCTTTTCGCGGATGATGCTGTAGTATACAGAGAAGTTGCTGCATTAGAAAATTGTAGCGAAATACAGGAAGATCTGCAGCGGATAGGCACTTGGTGCAGGGAGTGGCAATTGACCCTTAACATAGACAAATGTAATGTATTGCGAATACATAGAAAGAAGGATCCTTTATTGTATGATTATATGATAGCGGAACAAACACTGGTAGCAGTTACTTCTGTAAAATATCTGGGAGTATGCGTACGGAACGATTTGAAGTGGAATGATCATATAAAATTAATTGTTGGTAAGGCGGGTACCAGGTTGAGATTCATTGGGAGAGTGCTTAGAAAATGTAGTCCATCAACAAAGGAGGTGGCTTACAAAACACTCATTCGACCTATACTTGAGTATTGCTCATCAGTGTGGGATCCGTACCAGGTCGGGTTGACGGAGGAGATAGAGAAGATCCAAAGAAGAGCGGCGCGTTTCGTCACTGGGTTATTTGGTAACCGTGATAGCGTTACGGAGATGTTTAATAAACTCAAGTGGCAGACTCTGCAAGAGAGGCGCTCTGCATCGCGGTGTAGCTTGCTTGCCAGGTTTCGAGAGGGTGCGTTTCTGGATGAGGTATCGAATATATTGCTTCCCCCTACTTATACTTCCCGAGGAGATCACGAATGTAAAATTAGAGAGATTAGAGCGCGCACGGAGGCTTTCAGACAGTCGTTCTTCCCGCGAACCATACGCGACTGGAACAGGAAAGGGAGGTAATGACAGTGGCACGTAAAGTGCCCTCCGCCACACACCGTTGGGTGGCTTGCGGAGTATCAATGTAGATGTAGATGTAGATGTAGAAGGAGTTGGCTATCAAAAAGTCTTTCAAACTCTGTTTGAATCATGCTTTATCTGAAACCAAGTTTTTAATGGCTGCTGGCATTTTTTTTATTGAAAATGTGTGTTCCTGATTATTGGGGTCCTTTATTGACCAAGTTAAGTGAGTTTAAGTCCTTATGTAGATTGTTCTTATTCCTAGTATTGGTACTATGTATTGAGCGATTGGTTGGAAATAGAGATATATTACTTGCAACAAATTTCATTAAGGACTAAATATACTAAAAAGCAGTGGTTAGAATACAAACTTCCTTGAACACTTGAACAAGGTTCTACATGGTGTTCTTGAATTTACACCACAAATGATTCTTATTACACATTAAAAACTTTTGTTTGGTTTGATGAGTTACCCCAAAATATGATCCCGTATGACATAATAGAATGAAAGTAAGTATGCAATTTTTTATACATTTTTATCTCCTACATCTGACATCATTCTCACTGCAAATACAGACTTGTTTAGGCACTTAAGCAATTCTGTGGTATGCCCTTCCAAACTGAATTTCTTATCAAGCTGTAATCCCAGAAATTTAACACTGCATGTCTTCATATGTTATACACATGCTGGAAGGAAATCTCTTACGAATTCTAAACTGCATATAGTGGGTCTTTTCAAAGTTTAATGACAGTGGATTAGCTTTAAACCATTTTATTAATGTCAGTGAAAATTTGATTAGCAGTTATTTCTTAATCTATACTTGACTTGCTACTTATTGCAATGTTTGTATCATCTGCAAACAAAACAAATTTAGCATCTGGCAATGTAACAGATGAGAGGTCATTAATATACATAAGAAAAAGCAATGGACCCAAGATGGAACCTTGAGGAACACCATATGTAATTAATTTCCAATCAGGTGAAGACTGACTGCTTACTGCACAGGTATTTTGCAATGACATCCTTTGTTTCCTGGTAGTTAGATAATCCTCAATCCATTTTGCAGTACTGCCGGTGACACCATAATATTCTAATTTACCTAAGATAATGGCTTGATTCACTCAGTCAAAGGCTTTTGACAGATCACAGAAAATGCCAATAGCCTCTAATTTATTATTTATTGAATTAAGAACATTCTCGCTGTAAGTGTAAATAGCTTTCTCTATATCAGAACCCTTAAGAAATCCAAACCATGTGACATGGACAATATATTATCTGCAGTCAGATGCTTTAGGAGATGCTTGAACACAACCTTTTCAACTATTTTTGGGAAAGCCAGCAAAAGTGAACTTGGTCATTAGTTTAATGGCTCTCTTTATCCCCCTTCTTGTAAAGAGGCTTAACTTCAGCGAATTTTAGCCAGTCTGGAAATGTTCTGCTGATAAGAGATTGATTACACAACTAACTTAGGATAGAACTCAACTTGTATGAGCACTCTTTGATTAACTTTGTTGATATGTTATCATAACCACTAGAATACTTAGATTTTAAGAATTTTATGTTGGATGCTACTTCTTTGGGAGATGTGAGTGTCATTTCCATTTCACTGAAGTTACTTTTAACGACTGGTCTCAGATATTCCAGGTTTGCAACACTACATGCACTTGTTGCCAAAGTCTCATTTATTTTTAGAGCTATCTGTTCCTCTTCCTTTTTGGCCCCACCTGTCTCTGTCTTCACTATATCCCACACAGTTTTTATTTCATTGCCCAATGTAATCATCTGCTGCTTCAATTTTTGGGGTACTTGCTTCAATATTTTGCAGTATTCTTTGTAATTCATTACAATTCTAACATCAGAGCTGTTCCTAGATAGTAGATACAGTCTTCTTTTTGTCCCAAATGATACTGTTATTCCTTGTGTAACCCATGGTTTATTTTTTGACATATGTGTGATTTGAGTTACCTTTAGGGGAAAACAATTTCCAAAAGTCGAGGTAACTTTGTTAATGATTGCTTTGTATTTTCCAGGTGAGTCAGAAGTATTGTAAACATCTATCCAGTTCATGTCTTTGAGCAATTTCCTGAATTTTTCAGTTTTTGATGTATTTATTACCCTCCTGTAATCATCTTTAATAGATTTTTTATCCTGAAAAGTTTCAACATTTAATGCAAGATGCTGCATGTTGTGATCAGATAGCCCATTTACCAATGGTTTTGTGTTATGACTTTTTTCCCTTGATTTGTTTACGAAGATATTATCAATAGCAGTCTCAGAGCATTTACATATCCTAGTTGCAAAGTTCACAGTAGGAACTAAATTGAATGACAGTGTTACTGCAATAATTGTTCACTGTCAGAGCTTTTCAATAAATCCACATTAAAATCACCAACAACCACTATTTCCTTGTTTTTTTTTCTGTGAGATGGCACAACAGAGCTTCCAGATGTTTTATAAAGAGATTAAAATTTCCTGAAGTTGATCTGTATATACCTATTTTTATAAAGAACTTATCATGAAATACTACTTCTGTTGCACAACCTTCTAAGTGCTGCTCTGAGCAAAAGTTATTAATGTCAATATTCTTGAAATCAAAGCAGTTTCTGACAATTATGGCAACTCCTCCTTTTTTCCATATTTTCTCTACAGAAGTAAGAATCTAACTTGAATCCTGCAACATTTAACATGTCTATACCAGTGGTCACATGATGTTCAGAGAGGCAGTTTATATCAGCTAGTTTGCTCAACTCTAATTCTTCAACACAAATAAGCAGGTCATTAAGCTTACCCATTAGTCCTCAAACATTCTGATGCAATAAGAATAACTGATTTTGTGCACTGGCTGAATTACAACTGGATGAACCTAATTTTCCTGCAATTTTTGAGCATCTCTAGTTTCAGTCAGAGGCTGTCTGCATGAATTGCGTACATTAAAATTTGCTTTCTGGCTGCCTGTTTTATCAATGTGAATGTCATTTTCAGCCTGTATCTGAACATCTTTTGTTTCTGCCCTCCCTACCCTGAAAAAACTGCTGTTCTGTCACTTGCAACTACTGGTATTTTACCACTTGTGACAGTGTCCCCCATAGGTTATTTGATATTAGCTCAGACAGTTTTCCCTTCCCTTTCCTGTTGAGGAGAAGGCCATGCCCAGTATTGTCCCACCTGCTGACAGAGTCAACAGGAACCACTCCGACATGAGACCCCATATCTGATCCAAGCAGCTGTTCCACCTCTAAATTAACTCTACTGACAGAAGAGTTTTATTGAGGCTGGCCATGGTGCCTCAGAACAGACACAAGTCCAACACTAACATGTCTTGTTGCTGAAGCTATCTTTACTAGGTCACTCTCAACTGAATAATTAGGGTTCCTATCTATGCTATTGCCCACCCCACCTACTATTACCACAGTGTCTTCCTCTGTGAAGTCTTTGCAAAGTGAACACACACCCTCTATTACCTGACCCAGACTTGCACTAGGCTTAAAAAAACTTGTGACTTGGTAACCTGACCCTTGCTCATGCTGTAGTTGGCCAACGCCTCTACCATGTGAACTAGCTAACAACAAAACTTTCTTCTTTTTCACAACTTTTCCCGACTTCTTAATTTTTGAAGACTTTTTGAAATTTTGTTGTGTCCTGTCTACCCCTAAATCTACTTGTGGCTGATCAGTTTCCAACTGTGACAACAGATCCACATTGACAGCAAAACTGTCTGAGAAAGTCCTATTCCTACTTCTTCTATGACCTGTTGTCACTTTCCACCACCATTTCCCTTCTGCTCTCTCAAACTTTCCAGATCTTGTTTTGCTTTATCTAGTTCCACCTGAAGGGCAGGAATATTCTCCTCCTGTTCCACTATCTTCATAAAGTATCAAATAAAATTTATGAATTGGTTGAAGATTTCTTACAGAGAGGACACAGCATGTTATTGTGGATGGAGATCATTGACAGCAGTAGAACTAACTCCAGGTGTGACCCAGGCAACTGTGTTGGGCCATTGCTACTTATGTTATCTGTTTGTTCTGCAGATGATCCAGTTATTTGTACTGAAGTACTCTATGGGAAGGGAAAAAACAGCTCAGATATCCATCCAGATGTTGACAAGATTTCAAAGTGGTGTAAATATTGGCAACTATGTAAAATCATACATCTCACAAAATATAGAAAAGTAGCAGCCTATGACTACAATATCAATGAGCCACAGCCAAAATTATTCAACTTATACAAACACCTGGGTGTTTCAATTTGTATCAGTATGAAATAGAACAGTTAAATAGACTCAGTCATGAGTAAAGCTCTTAGAATGTAGTCCAATTGTGTGTTGTGGAGGTACAGGTACCCACTCTTACTTACATCAATGATTGTGAACGCCCATTTTTTGAATTTCAGAGAACTTTCATTGAGTTTTGGAGTAGATCAACTGCAAATTTCATTGCTCTGTCTGTACTGATCTGTTATTTCTGCAACCCATTCCACTATCATATTCATGGCTACGTATCTTTTTTATTATACCATTCACTCATTAGCAACTGAACTACAAACACCTATCTAATAACAGGTATTATCCGTTTTCACTATCATGATTATGGTGGCATATCATATTGTGAACTCTATGAAACATTGAAACTCTTAGGGAGCCTTTCTGATCCATGATCACCCAACCACTGCCCAGAATTCAAGAAGACTGGTTTGAACTAGATCCAAGTTGCATACATCTAGTTCAATGGTATACCAAATGTGCTGATGGGAATAGGATAAAAAGCTCTAGGAGGCCACACAAGTAACCTCATGTACATGGATTTTCCTCAAACCATTATGATGCAGTCTGGGAGCTAGGGAGTATTTTGCTAAGGTATAGGTTGCCTGCTTGGTGCTGTAGGCTAACAAATGGATACACATGATTGGACATTAAGAACATGTATTGTTCACTGGTGAGAGATAAAGACAGACATTTCAGGCACTCCATTTCAAATGAGAATACCTGCACCACATGCCTCAATGGTGCCCTGTTGGCAGGCTTGTCTCATGTGGTTTTAGATGTACTCAGTCTTCTGTCAGTGAATACCAATGTGTGTGAGACTGCACAGTCCAGTTGACCTTTCTGTGTACTTTGATAATCCAATGGCAGTGTTCCTTCACCCATGTTAGTTTCTGCTCTGTTTGATGTACTATGAGCAGAGTTACGCGTGTGGGGCAACTACTTCTAGACGTCATAGCCACATAGCCAAGGGGTGATTCTGGACAGTGCAGCTTTTCACCAGTTAGTTGTTGTCTAATACTGAATCATCAGCTCATATTGCGCTATACTCCATCTGCCCACTATTACCATTTACCATAGTTATTGGGCCACTGTTATCAACATGTTGCTGAATATGGCAGTTGACAATGGCAGCTACAGGTTTATTAAAAAAGTATTTATGATTCATCGATGACTTGGTGGCAAGTCAAAAGCCTTCTGTCTGCATGATCTCAAAGATGAAGTGTCCCAGGCATGTAGCAGTCATTTTCTGGCCATGGCTAAATATGCTTATACCACAAATTAGGTCTTGAAGGTTGTCTATTATTTCAACAATGACTAAATCATTTTACATGACAAATTATTATATTTGTTATGGTGACAAGACATTCTCTCTCCAGCACAGCAGCTATCTTTTATTAAACTGATTGTTAGTGTAAGTTAGCCCATCTTTCTGTTCTGCACACAAGTGGAGTATCATAGAAGAGACTGCTTGCTCAATGGTGATAAGTGTAAAGGTTCAATGTTTCCCTATGAAAAAAATATTGATACTAGTGACAAAATGAAAACCTATCTAAAATGTAAGGATGAAATTAGGAAACTGATGGAATGACTATTGACTTTGCAATTAACAATCAGTGTGCAGCAAATGGAAATAAACAAGCTTCTAGCACAAAATCATGAGCCATGCTACAGCAAAACACATCAAAATCTGTGCAAGAAAACAGGAATCCTGCAGATATGTGGGCTACTGTGACAAATAAAAACAACATTCAGAAAGTGGTAAATTGTGTAAACAGTGTAAATTTTGTGCATGAAAATCCATTTGAATTGCTTTCAGTTGTGTAAATGTTCAGTACAGTGAACAGTTATTGCCCAAAATGCAGAAAGGAAAAGTACTGTGTTAACAAAGCTGGACAAAAAAATCTTCTCCAGAAAACAACAATAAATCAAAATCAGCTGCAAACATTTTACTATTGATGCACTGGGAGCTGCAGCAGAAAAACAGTGGCAATAAATAATATATAGCAAAACTCCTCCCACAGAGAAAATTGCCAAAAAGCTGAAAATTTCCAGCAATAAGTGTAGGTAAAAACAATTTATATAGTGACAGCTGAAACTTAGCCACAATACTTCATGGTGGTAGTAACCATAAAATAATGAATATAGTCAAACCAGCTGCAAAATTCAATTGTTTGATTCCAAACAGAAAAAAAATTCTGCTGTTGAAGAGCAATGATTTTTCTGTCTTTCTTTCAATAACAAATGATTTTGCAAGAAAGAAAACTAAAGACATGCTCCTCTCTTAAGAAAAGGCTTCTTGAAATGAGAAATACAAAATTGATATTTTTCCATTTCATGCTGCTATGACTTATTTGAATGGTCTGTTGTAAACACCAATATGGAAAGTGCAAATAAGAAAGGACAAAGAATATGCATTGGAAATGATACATTTTTGATAAAAGTTCTCTAGAAGAAAGATTCCACACTGATCAAGGTCTTAAGCTGAGTATGTTGAGGACAGACTATGTAATTAAAAAAGGTCTTGAATATCATTAATTCAGAACTAAACAAACAAGGAGAAGTTATATGTGCGGTACTTCACAAGAACCAGGACCACTAGGCATGCAAATAAATGTCTCAGATGTCACCTCTCTCATGAATTATTATGCTTCTTTATAACAATTAAATACACCCGCAGCTCCCAATAATGCAGTTTCAGTATATGTAAACCAGATGTACATCAGAAAGACCAAAGCTCTCAATAGTCAAGTACAACTAATCAGGTCAGAGGTAGACCTACTGTGACTAGGTTTTGGGAAAATCAGAACACTCCCTCACTCTATATATCTTGTACACCCTGTTCACTGAACTCCATATTGTTTTAGTGCCAGCGAATTATCTGTGAAAAGACTTGTCTCCCTCTAACCTGCTACCCTCTCCTTGCCTTCTGAATCCTTCCCTACCCCCTGCTCACTTCCATCAGCCCATACAACTACTATCAATACTCAATAATGAACCTTGTTGTGCCCATGGGCGTGTCTATTTGGTTGTTTGTGTGAATGTGTGTACTTTTACTAGAAAAAGAGTGAGAGCTCATAAGATAATGTGAATCCTGTTTTCTGTTACGTGTATCGATGTTCCACACATCAGTCCACTATAGGTGAGTGATTGCCCTTTTCTTATGTAATTGTCTACAAACTAGTTTTGAGTGGTGTTCCATTGACTATGCTTCTGATTATAGTTGCAGGATACCTAAGATTTTAAAATCAATAATTAAAATAAGTTTATCACATACCATATATGTCATTTGCAAATGTTGCCTACTGATCAGATGATTAAAAACATCAAGTCAGTTGAATCATCATATGTATGTATTCTGGTTGCTACAGGTTAATTTATTGATTGTCATTTTTTATTTGTAGTTCACTGTTGCTATCTGAGTTTGCATAATGTCATTTTGTCTTTTGGAGATAATGAGTGGAGCTGTGGATGTTAGAAAATGGAATCCCAAGTGGAGAAATTGGAACATTTCATACATATTCTTCTGTTTGAGTTCAGTGGAGGGGTGACAGTAGTGGAGGCAGCCAGAAACATTTGCACCCTGTATGGGGATAATGCCAGTGGACAGAGCAAGGCAAGAAAATGGTTTTTTTGTTTTAAATAGGTTTGTTGTGATGCTAGTGACTCTCCACATTCAGAAAGATCTTTGTGGTTTGATGATGATTGTTTAAATGCATTAATCCACAGTGATCCAAGTCAGTGTACTTGAGAGCTGGCAAATTTGATGAACTGTGATCATCGTTGACATTTTCATGCAATGGGGAAGATACAAAAATTGCCCAGTGTATGGAAACTGCATTCTCTAAGCCAAAATCACAAAAATTAGTGGGTGGCCATATGTGCATCTCTGCTTGCTTGTTATCAATTGGCTCATGAACAACACCAACAATTTCTATCCTGTGTCATTACTGGTGTTGAGAAATGTGTCTTTATGCTAACATAAGGGGAAAAAAGGAATGGTTGAGCCCAAACAAAGCTCCAACTCCCCATTTAAAGACTTGTATGCATCCACAAAAGATAATGTTATGCATCGGGTGGAAAACGACTGTGTGGTGTACAACAAATTGCTTCCCCGGAGTGTACCCATCACTGCTGACATTTATGCCTGCCCACATTCTACTAGACCAACAAAAAAACGCTATACAGGAGCTGGGTTGGGAGGTCATTCCAGAGCCACCTTATTCGCCTGATCTTGCATCCTCAGATTTTCACCTTTACCACTCTCTATCAAACATTCTTTAAGGAACTTCCTTTCTGGATGAAAATGTGGTCCAAACATGGATCGACGAGTTCTTCACCTCAAAACCATGTGATTTCTACAGTTGTAGAAGTTCCCCCAGCATTGGCAGACTGTTGTAAATAGCGAAGGGGAATATATTATTGATGACTTAAGCCTCTGTTATGTGTATCTGTTGTGTTTATTACACTTAAGGAAACCACTAAAAACTTATGCATCAGCCCAATATTATAGGAGATCTATATAATATATTTAAATCTTAATGTTTCAGGATCTGATGCAATTTTTAATGACACGCAGTCATCCAATTGCCAAAACTTGCATAAATCGCTTACAGAGGACAATGAGATATGGCCAGAGGAAGCATCCTCCTCATCAGGTTGAGGTTGAGGCAATACAGCACAAGACCACAAGAATATTTCATAAAGTATATTTCCCTGATGACAGTGATGAGGTAAGCTGACTTCTATGTTTGAATGAAAACTTATACCATGCAACATGTTCATTTATTGGAACCTCATATGTAAACATAAAGAATGTTATTAAAAGTGTAATGCTACAGATCTTATCTTATGTAACTTATAATGATATCAAAAATAAAATTCAAACAATGGAAAATCCAGGATCAAATGTAACAATATTATGAAAATCATGGTTGCTACTCACTATATAGCAGAGATGCTGAGTCGCAGATAGCCACAACAAAATGACTGTCACAAAATGAGCTTTCAGCCAACAAGGCCCTTGTCAAAAATAGATGACACACACACACACACTCGTGCAAATGCAACTCACTCACACATGACCACAGTCTCCTGCAGCTGAAGCCAGGCTGTGAGCAGCAGCAGCAGTGCATGTTGGGAGAAGCAACTGGGTGGAGGTAAGGAGGAGGCTGGGGAAGGGAGTGGGAGGGGTAGCATAGTAGGGATGGGGGATAGTGAAGTGCTGCTGGGGAGCATGCAGGGATGAGGTGGAGAGAGGGTAGGGCAGCTAGGTGCTGTTGGGGGGTTAGATGGAGACAGGGGAGAGGGATTGGGGGGGTGGAGGGGGGGGGGGGGGGTGGAGGGACGTTGTGGAAAAGGAGAGAAGTAAAAAGACTGAGTGTGTTGGTGGAATAGAGAGCTGTGTAGTACTGGACCAGGAAAAGGGAAGGGGCTATATGGGTGAGGACAATGACTGACGAAGGTTGAGGCCAGGAGGGTTTCAGGAACGTAGCAAAATATCCTACATTCTCATAACCCCCCTGGCTTCAACCTTAATTCATTATTGTCCTCATCTGTGTAGCCCTTTCCATTTTCCCATTCCAGTACTACACAGCCCTCTACTCCATTGACACAAACAGTCTATTTACTTCTCTCCTTTTCCACTACCTTCTCCGCCCCCCCCCCTCCCCCTCTCTTTCCACTGCCCTCTGTCTAGCCTCCCGACTGCACCTAGCTGCCCTACCCTCTCTCCACCTCATCCCAGCACACTCCCCAGGAGTACTTCCCTGTCACCCACCCCTCCACCTGCCCACTCCAGCCTCCTCTTTATCCCCACCCAGTTGCCTCTCCCATCACACACAGCTGCTGTTGCTGCAGCTGCTCATTATCCAGCTTCAGCTGCCAGAGGCTGCGGTCATGTGTGGTAGTGTGTGCGTGTGTGTGTGTGTGAGAGGGAGAGAGAGAGAGAGAGAGAGAGAGAGAGAGAGAGAGATCGAGATCTATTTTTGACATAGGCCTTGTTGGCTGAAAGCTTATTTTGTGACAGTCTTTTTGTTGTGCCTATCTGCGACTCAGCATATCCGCTACAGACCAAAAAGAAAATCCAGTTGCTAATGATGTATGAGGTGCAACTGGTGGCCATAACTTGTCTACAGTAGGCAAAATTTTTAGCATTACCAATAAATTTGTATAAAAGTACACAAAATCATCGTAGCTTCTAGAACAGTTAGTTCCCTTTGTGCATACATTAAGTAGGACCCTCCCACCCTGGAGCATGAGTGACCTTTACTTCATTTTTAACTTCCCCAAACCAGTCCCTGTTTCCTCTCTGAGGAAGCAACTAGTTTCAAAATCTAGGATAATTTTGTGTACTTTTATATATGTCTGCTGGCAGTGCTAAACATTTTTCCTTCTGAATGTAAGTACTGGTCATTAATTCTGTCCCATAATTTTATAACAACATGTAATGAGTTACATTTTTAGAAAATATCTATCTTTTTAACATAATGTGGTCACCTTTTTTAATCTGATTAACCTTTATGGAAACATAATAATGCATTTGTCTGAATTCTGTGCTTTCCAAAGTGAAATCTGCCGTAAAAATGCAAAATAGTGCTTAACATGAGAGAAAACATCAAAATGAGCTGTAATTAGCTGTACATTCTGATCATAAAACTATTTTCCTGTTGTCATGTTTGCCAACATTGCTAAACGTCTCCCCAGGAGGATGAGATAATACACAGAGGTGACAAAAGTCATCAGATAGTAATGTGCACATATATGCATGTGGCAGTAATATCGTGTACACAGGTTATAAAAGGACAGTGAATTGGTGGAGCTGTTGTTTGTACTCAGATGATTTATGTGAAGAGATTACTGACATGATTATCACCGCACAACGGGAATTAAGAGACTTTGAATGCAGAATGGTAGTTGAGATGCATTCATAGGATGTTCCATTTCGGAACTCATTAGGGAATTCAATATTCTTAGATCCACAGTGTCAAGAGTGTGCTGAGAGTACCAGATTTCAGGCATTACCTCTCGCTGTGATCAGCCTTCACTTAACGATGGAGAGCAGTGGCATTTGCATAGAGTTGTCAGTGCTAATAGACAAGCAACACTGTGTAAAATAACTGCCAAATCAATATGGGACAGACAACCAAATCTCTGTTAGGACAATGTGGCAAAATTTGACATTAATGGGTTATGGCAGCAGACAACATCGCTAACAGTGCGACATCGCCTGCAGCACCCCTCCTGAGCTCATGGCCATATTGTTTGCACCCTAGATGATTGGAAAACCATGGCTTAATCAGATGAATTTCAATTTCAGCTGATAAGAACTGATGGCAGGGTTCAAATGTGATGCAAACCCCATGAAGCCAATGACCCAAGTTGTCAACAAGGCACTTTGCTAGCAGTGGTGGCTCCATAATGCTGTGGGCTGTGTTTACATGGAATAGACTGGGGCCTCTTGTCCAAGTAAACCTGTTGGAGACCATTTGCAGCAATTCATTGACTTCAAGTTCCCAACAACAATGGAATTTTTGTGGATGACAATGTGCAATATCAGTGGGCCATAATTGTTTGTGATTGGTTTGAAGAATATTCTGGACAATTTGAGCAAATAATTTGGCCACCAAGACTGCCTGTCATGAATCCCATGGAAAACTTATCAGACATAATTGAGAGTCAATTCTTGCACAAAATCCTTTGCCAGCACCACATTTGCAATTATGGACAGCTGTAGAGGTAGCAGCACAGCTCAGTATATCTGCAGCGACTTCCAACACCTTGATAGTCCATGTCATATCGAGTTGCTGCAGTACACCATGCAAAAGGAGGTCTGACATGATATTAGGAGATATCCTATGACCTTTGTCACCTCATGTAGACTGCAGTGTATTGATCACTTCTCACTGATGAAGATTACATAAACCAGAAGTAGAGTAGCAGTCACCATCCATGCTATTTGGTAGCTCTGTGGGATCTCATCAGTGAGTGGCCCCTGCTGGTAATGGCATAACTGAAGCAGATTGTGAACTCTCTTCCTTAATGGACTGTGGCCACTATCAAGGTTTCTGGAGGTGACTAATTTTTAGTTTTGCTTGCTTATCTAAGGTGTTGTCTTTAAGTGATGAAAGCTGTCTTTTCTAGGCTTTCCAAGTAGATTCAACAACTCGCGCTGAAGACTTCAGTAGAAATGTGGCAGAACGCTTGAAACTCCAATCCTGGGAAGGCTTCAGTCTTTTTGTGAAAGTCTGGGATAAAGTTTTCTCAGTGCCTGAGACTGATTTCTTTTTTGACTTTGTACATGAGCTAACTCAATGGATGAGGAAGGCACGGCCATCGAGAAATGGTATGGCTTATATTATAATTTACTATGTAACTTAAAGTATAATTTCATCTTACTATTCAAAATAAAAACCTATAAGTTCATCTTTTGATAAATAATTAGTAACAAGTGCATCTTCAAACTGCAAAATTATTGACAAAAGTCTGTTTTTTGGCATGAAATGTAGCATGGCCTCCATAGTCATGCACAAGAAAAGATGAACCATCACCTTTTGGAACAAAGGCTCATCCTTGCAGAACAGAGAAGAGAGGCATGGAAATACTTTTTAAGAAGACTAAATGACTAAATGACATACACTGCTGGACTTAAAAACACCTGAGATGACCAGACAAAACAGACAATATGTATTCTAAATGCTGAGTGAATTTCCTCTGTAGTCTTCTGTAACAAGCATTTTATCTGATAGTAGTACTCAAATGATATCTCACATGAGATTGTTTGTATGATGATGATGATACAGATTTCTGTGGGTGATTGAGAAGGGAAAATGTATCAGTTTGAGGTAGGAAACCTTGGTCAGGGAATGACTGAGTTGCAAGTTATGAAGAAAATTAAGATATACTATTAATTAACTAACAATCAAAAAAACATATTTTGACAATAATTTTATTTGTGTGTAAAACTTGCACTAAATTTTTAATTCACATTACTTGTCCAAAGAAGCATCCCCCAGCTTCTACTCAGGCATGAGATCTTTGCAAAAAAGTCTGTCGTATCCATTCAACCACTATGGTTCTTGAAACAATATCATAGGCAGTAAGAATTTTTCTTTTTTCTGTCTGAATGGTCATCTTAAAAAAAAAAAACTTTTCACTTGACTACACCAGAATGAATGTAGTTACATTAGATCAGGTGAACAGACTGGCCAGGCATGAATCAGGACCATCTCATTCTCGTGACACATTCTTCATGGGCAAGAGGTGAAAGTGAGCAGGTGCTCCATCATGTTGCAGCTAAATACATATGTGAAGATCTTCCAATCTATAGTGCAGTAGTGGAGCTTCCTATCACCAGCTTTCATGACTTGCAGCTTAAAATTGGTCAGGCTTGCCTACTGTCTAATGTTAGCATCTATAAACATAATGAATCAGTTTCAGGGGTTCTTGGATACCACTTCCACAGATATTCTACAACACATTGACTTCATAACATTTGACCCTTATGTTTCCAAGCATTTGTGTCTCCCACAGTTGGTGGTATGGCAATGAACATGCTGAACCTGCCAGAGTAGCTGCATGCGGTTGACTTGTACCAACACCAATTTGCACTATGCCCAGTGAAAACACTTTATGCCGAAGCCATATGGAGATAGGCAGTATCTCTTGCTATTTAATCACAGTACTAGCCACCACCAAGCAGCTACACTGCAGTCTACTGACCCTATTGCTTTGCTGAGTTCATTTCATGCTGTATTGATCTCACTATTATATCTAGGTTTCTCTCTTGGTTGTTGTTCTGGATTGTTCTCACTAGCTCACAATGCATTGGCTATTCTCACAATGTTTTCGTGTACAAAAGACATACTTTGGTTTTCTCATGCTTTCCATAAAAGTATGAAATTGTGAACTTCATGACAGTTTTGCTGCATCATATGTTCAGAGTTGTGTGCTTACCCGTTGAAATCATGCAAATCATGGTTCCTAATCTCAAACTCTGACACATATGCCCTTATCCATCTGCCCCTGATATTCTGTATAATATTCACTAAAACAAATTATACTTAGTCCTGAGGAACAACTAAAGTATGAGTAATGTGAGTATAATAGCTTTAACAACCACTATTTAATAAGATTTTTAAAGGTGGACATTTTATATGACTCTGATAACTTAAAAAAAAAAGAAAAAGGAAAAAAATAGGTTGTGGTGGACATAAGTGGCTGAATCATTATGACAGTTATGGTTTGGAAAATAAATCATGTTAAAAAGCAAAAATACCAAATGTTTTAAGCAATTGAAAACAATGAAGTCCATTTGACACATTTGATAAAACTGGTCCAGAACTTCACTCCAGCAGTTTTTTGTGGTGTTTGAACTCTTTTCAAATAGTTATGGTTTTATTGGCTACAGAGCCCATTTTAAAACATTTTGCTGCTGAATTTTGCATTTCAGGCTTTCCTGGAGGTTTTGCCAAAACAGATCAGTCTTAATCTCTTGTGCAAACAGTTCTGCACACATTTTGCACAACTATGCATCATATAACATTCAACAAAGAACACACATTGATTTATTATGAACACAATTCTGTGTTGCATTCCACTGGTCACTAAACACATCTGTTCCTCTCACTCACTCACAGTGAAGTGCTCAGGACTGAGCATGATGGAGATGCACATATGCAGACATCTGACAGTAACTGATTGATGCATTGAAATCACAGCTTCCAGCATTTTCTGTGATGGGCATTTCTCCTGTTCATTAACAAAAGCCAACTCCACACCAGTCTTATAAATATTTTCTGGGCCAGTTTTATTTTGCCCACCGTGTGTGGCCAAAGAATGTTATTTTTCCACACAAACTGTCATGCACTTGTTCCAATATTCAAAGGACATACCCTGATTTGAAAATTATTTGCCAAAGTAGCATATTGACTTGTTGATCTAATTTTAGTTGCTGGTCAATGTATATCCAAAAAAGAGTTGTATTGGTTACACAGTCTGTGGGATCACCATTAATTTTTAATTTACTTCTGTATAGAGCCTCATTTATGCAGAAGTTCATGCTATTTACTTTCTTTACATGGAAGGATACTTTGTTATTTATTGATTGTTCAATTATCACTGTAAATGCTTCATCACCCTTCTCTCTTTATATGGCTAATAACTCAGCAGTGATTATTTTAATGTCATTAGCAAACTGTGCTGCTTTCCATTGTGTGACATGATTTGGAATTCATCAGTGTAAGTTTGTTTTGGAATTCATCAGTGTAAGTTAAGAACAATACTGGATTACATTAATTTCCCTCAAGGACATCTGCTGTACATACACTGTCCAGTCGTATTAATGTGACCACCTGCAAAAGTCTGAATAATCATCTTTTGCAGTGCAGACCACTGCGAGAGATACAGCAAGAGAGTCAGTGAGCCTGTGGAAGGTACGAACAGGGATTTGGAACCATGTCAACTCCAGTGCCATGACCAGTTCTATTAGGTTCCTTGATTGAGGATCCATGGCATGAACAGTTCAATCAAAGTGCTATTCTTTATTGGATTTAAATATGAGGAATTTGGTGGAGAGGGGTCCTCTTCGAATCACACACATACACTGCAAGCTGTGTGACACTTTGCATTGCCCTCCTGGTAGATGCCATCATGATGAGAATAAACAAGATATGGTGACCAAGGATAAATGTGTACTAATGTTGATTCATTGTGTCTTCCAGAAAGACAAGATTACTCAGGGAATGCCCTCTGTCCTGGCCACTTCTGATGATTGTTGCAGGGTGTTTGCTTTCAGATTTTTCATGCTGCTCACACCAATGTCCATCTGTCCAGTGGAGAATAAAACACCATTCCTCTGAAAAGGCAACCTGTCACCACTCTGTGGATGTCCAGTTGTGATATTGGCATGCAATTTCCATCCTTTGTTGCTGATGAACAGCATACAGCATGCATGCACTAACCAGGCACATGCTGCAGAGGCCTATATGCACCAGTGTTTACTGAACAGTGAACAGCAATGAGGAGACACTGTTGGTAGCTCCTTGGTTCATTTGGGTGGTCAGTTGCTCAACAGTTGCATGTCTGTTTGCCCGGACACACCTCAGCAGCCATCATTCACCCCTGTCATCTATGGCGTATGGTGAGTTGCCTTGGTGCCAGTTTCAGATAGCATCATTCTGCCATGCATGGTATAATTTAACCATGACAGTATGCAAACAGTTTACAAACTTGTCCATTTTGGGAATGCTTCCACCCATGGCTTGAAAGCCAATGATCATGCCCTGCTGGACATCAGATAAATCATTCTTGTTTTCACATTATGTCGAGTGCACTATTCCTCCTTCCACCCTACATGCTTTATATACCCTCCATTGCTAGTGCTGTCACCTCTTGTTTGTGAGTTGGCTTACTGACATCAAACATAGGAGATGGGCACAGTGATGTGATTGGACCATGTATTTTGATCCAAAAATATGTTTGTGTATACATTTAGATCCATTTGAAGTATCTCTACCCATTGCACTCTGTCACTGTTTTCTAGTTAAGATTGAAGTCATTTATTGAATACTCCCTTTGTTTCCAGTGCATAAAGTTTTTTTTAAATTTTATATTCTATTATTGTTATTATTTTTAAAACACTACTAAGTAATCTATTTGTCAATCAGTTTGCTCAGGTTGTGGAGATGGGTGCTGTACATTTTGCTGCAGCTGGTTCTTTTAAAATTAGTAACCCATCACCTGAGTTTTATTTTTGATAAGGATTACAGAGAAACAGGTCTGTGATTTTCAACGTTTTTTGCATCACTTATTTCACTTTGACATGTTTCAGTTGCTCTCAACAGCAATAAAGTGTTAATGGATCATTTCTCATGTTACATGAGAATGCTTTAAGACTACTTATATAGGTGGATTAGTAATGCTTATGGAGTCCTTCAGCAAATACCCTGGAAGCTCATATAGCTGTCTTTATTAGTATGTCATGCCACTCACTCACTTCTTGAAGAAGGGTACCAGCAGCATTATGTTAGGTACATAGTTTTTCAGTGTCACGCTATGTGTTTCTATGAGTTGTTTTGCAGTTTAATAGTTACTGCTAAAATATTCATTCACATAGTTTACCATATGATACTGCGTTAGGAGTTTGACAGAGCACTGAAAGACCTGAGTCGAAACAAGGCCCCGGGAGTAGACAGCATTCCATTAGAACTACTGACGGCCTTGGGAGAGCCAGTCCTGACAAACCTCTACCATCTGGTGAGCAAGCTGTATGAGACAGGCGAAATACCCTCAGACTTCAAGAAGAATATAATAATTCCGATCCCAAAGAAAGCAGGTGCTGACAGATGTGAAAATTACCGAACAATCAGTTTAATAAGTCACGGATGCAAAATACTAACGCGTATTCTTTACAGGCGAATGGAAAAAGTAGTAGAAGCCGACCTTGGGGAAGATCAGTTTGGATTCCGTAGAAATATTGGAACATGTGAGGCAATACTGACCCTTCCACTTATCTTAGAAGCTAGATTAAGGAAAGGCAAACCTACGTTTCTAGCATTTGTAGACTTAGAGAAAGCTTTCGACAATGTTGACTGGAATACTCTCTTTCAAATTATGAAGGTGGCAGGGGTAAAATATAGGGAGCAAAAAGCTATTTACAATTTGTATAGAAACCAAATGGCAGTTATAAGAGTTGAGGGGCATGAACGGGAAGCAGTTGTTGGGAAGGGAGTAAGACAGGGTTGTAGCCTCTTCCTGATGTTATTCAATCTGTATATTGAGCAAGCAGTGAAGGAAACAAAAGAAAAATTTGGAGTAGGTATTAAAATCCATGGAGAAGAAATAAAAACTTTTAGGTTCGCCGATGACATTGTAATTCTGTCAGAGACAGCAAAGGACTTGGAAGAGCAGTTGAACGGAATAGATAGTGTCTTGAAAGGAGGATATAAGATGAACATCAACAAAAGCAAACCGAGGATAATGGAACGTAGTCGAATTAAGTCCAGTGATGCTGAGGGTATTAGATTAGGAAACGAGACACTTAAAGTAGTACAGGAGTTTTGCTATTTGGGGAGCAAAATAACTGATGATGGTCGAAGTAGAGAGGATATAAAATGTAGACTGGCAATGGCAAGGGAAGCATTTCTGAAGAAGAGAAATTTGTTAACATCGAGTATAGATTTAAGCGTCAGGAAGTCATTTCTGAAAGTATTTGTATGGAGTGTGGCCATGTATGGAAGTGAAACATGGATGATAAATAGTTTAGACAAGAAGAGAATAGCTTTTGAAATGTGGTGCTACAGAAGAATGCTGAAGATTAGATGGGTAGATCACATAACTAATGAGGAGGTGTTGAATAGGATTGGGGAGAAGAGAAGTTTGTGGCACAACTTGACTAGGAGAAGGGATCGGTTGGTAGGACATGTTCTGAGGCATCAAGGGATCACCAATTTAGTATTGGAGGGCAGCGTGGAGGGTAAAAATCATAGAGGGAGACCAAGAGATGAATCCACCAAGCAGATTCAGAAGGATGTAGGTTGCAGTAGGTACTGGGAGATGAAGAAGCTTACACAGGATAGAGTAGCATGGAGAGCTGGATCAAACCAGTCTCAGGACTGAAGACCACAACAAAAACAACAACAACCATATTCTTTGAATTATGGATTAAAACATTTTTATTCATGAAACTTCCTGGCAGCTTAAAACTGTGTGACGGATCAAGGCTCAAACTTGGGACCTTTGCATTTTGCAGGCAAGTGCTCTACTGACCGAGCTACCCAAGGATGACTCAAAACCCCTCCTCATAGATTGAATTCTGTCAGTACCTCATCTCCTACTTTCATATCAGTGCACACTCTGCTGCAGAGTGAAAAACTTATTCTGGAAATGTCCCCTATGCTTTAGTTGAGCAATGTCTCTGCAATATCCTTTCTTCCAGGAATACTAGTTCTGCAAGGTCTGCAGGAGAGCTTCTGTGAAGTTTGGAAGGTAGGAGATGAGGTACTGACAGAAATGAAGCTGTGAGGATGGGTCGTGATTCATGCTTGGCTAGTTCAGTTGGTAGAGCACTTGCCCGCGAAAGGCAAAGGTCCTGAGTTCAAGTCTCAGTCTGGCACACAGTTTTTATCTGTTAGGGAGTTTCAGATCAGCACACACTCCACTGCAGAATGAAAATTTGATTCTGGAAACATTTTTATTCATGTTTTCACTTTTAAGTCTTGTAGTTTCTTGTGGCCTGTCATTTGCATAATGATATTCCCAATTTATCATACGGTGTCGACTTTGATGGCTGGTATTTACATTATGGGTATTTTAGTTTTACGGGCATTAGACTGTGGTGTGAGGCATGGTTTCTGTGCCTGATTTTTGTATCCTTATGATGATAGACTAGCCTCCAAAGGCTATAAAGATTTCATTATTTGCTTTTCAAACTCAAACAAACTCAGCAGCAATTGCTTAGACTATGGCCTAATGCCAGTTCAACTAAAATTGCACCTTTTTTCATTTTGCTTGCGGCCTTTACATTTGTGACAGTTGTGCCTCCACATTATTAGGAACATCATCAGATGATATTTGTCCCAGACTGCTGGGTGGATCATAACTTGCTATAAGCATAACAAAACTCTAGTATGCTACAGCTTGATTAGCTGATTCATTTCAAAATAAAATAACACCATACATACAAAAATGACTTCTTTTAAGGAAATTTTGAATTTCATTAAGTCAAGGCATTCTTGACTTAATTGTATTGAATTAGATACCAAATCAGCCTATAACAGTAGACATGAATATATTTAATATTTGATGTATCAGTAGAACATAATATTTTCTATGTTGAGTAAGCTTTTGTGTGAACTAGTCTGTAAAGTTACTATCAAGATATCACACAGTAACTGATCAAGATCTGTTCCTCATGACTTTGAGAGTGAGTATTATAACATTATACAGTTTGGTTATCATTACACTTCTGATTTTGTTGCAGAGAGTGCTGTTCAATTTCAGTATCAGATATTTTTCATGAGGAAGCTCTGGATTAATGTTGTCCCTGGAAAAGACAAATATGCTGACACAATATTTCATTATCCTCAGGAGATACCAAAATATCTTAGAGGTACAGTATATGTTTTTAGTTGAGTTATTTAACATTTTAAAAAATATTTGTGTTTCATATACAATTACATCATTTAAGAAATTTTGCTGTTACTTTTTACAATGGAAACTGTAAATAGTAAATTTATTGAATTTGCTTCATTGTGAAAGAAGAATTACTGGAAAATCATCAGAAGTTATCCTGCTTAAAAAAGAACCAGTTGTAAAGGTGGAGACGTTTCCCTTTTCAAAAATCATAGCCTGCATTTTATGTCATTGGGTTTTCACCATGAACTCGTGGGAGTCGCCAGAGGAATATTTGTGAATGCACAGTGAAGTGAAGTATTATTCTGTGGCAACAAGTGCATGGAAAATCTTCTTTACTCTTTGATTTTTATTATTATTCTTTGTATTGACAGAGATTTTTCAGTTCACGTTGTTTGAGCTTAAAAATAAAAAGTTGTTGCCTAACTACTTCATTGAATCTCTTTAGTGGACAGAGATAAGCTGTAGTTGGCCAAAGTGGTGGCCCTGTATATTGAATTCTGTTGTAGATGAACAAATGTAGCACCATTCAGTATTGTCTACTGTGGAGTCACCACATCCGCGCATCACACAGATTACTATGGATCGGCACGACACTTTGTTGAAGCACATCAAAGATTTATGACACAATGCTGAAAACCAGGAAAATGTTGTGCTGAACTTTTCTACTGCATCAAGGAACAGCCATTTGGTGGATAACAGTAGCAAGATGAAAATACGCCCAGCACAGTTCATTCCTGATAAACCTGAATTATGGCTTACAGTGCTTAATCTGACATTCCAGCATCATGGCACTGTAAACAAAGATACTAAATTTATGATTGCTGTTAGTGTGCTTGACAATAAAACACCAACGATCAGTGCAGATATAATACTCCACCTGCATGCCAGGTAGAAGTATATGCATTTTAAACAGTTAATCCTTGAGAGGCTACATCGGCCAATGGAACAACATATCCAACAAGCACTGCATGGTGGGAAGAGAGGAGATAAGTCACCTTTGGAATTTTGGTAGCACCTGCGAACCTTAGTCAATGACACTGAGTTGACAGATATGACACTGCAACATGTTTGGTACGCACAGTTGCCAGAGGCAGTTAGAGTGGCTGCTGCTCTTCCCAAGGCATGTGATGTTTCACCATTGCTCTCAGTCGCTAACAAGGCCAATGCCTCATTAGATTCACGTTATTGTCATCTGTGACATTCAGATGTGGCAGTACAGACCTTCAGGAATCTGCAGTGATACTACAACATCAATAACTGGATGAGATAGGAAATCACATTGACAGCTTTCAGCGACAGATACTGACAATGCTCAGAGGCAAGGCAGGCACATATAACAAGAGCAAGGAGATGGCAACATGTCTATCTGCTGGAACCACTGTCACTTTGGAAACAAGATGACACGGTGCACACCGCCCTACTCTCACCCAAATGGTGACAACAACCAGTGATAGGTGCCCCTAGTCATGAGTTTGAGCACCAGCACTTACCACTGTGAGGTGAGAGTGATGATGGGCAACTAATGGTGGATGGCCAACTAATGGTGAGCTTTCCTTTTTTCCTTTACCCTCACTGTCCCATTGACTTTTTGTCATGGATGTTAAATCTGGCTGCACTTATCTAATCAACTTAGGTTCAGACATCAGTGCATTGCCTGTTAGAAGTTGCAATGTGAAACTTCCTCCATCTCAAAACTCACAGCAGTGAACCAGACTTCGATAATGACTTATGGAAAATGTCAGATAGCTGTAAACCTTGCTTTCCTAGAACATTTACCATGGACTTTCATGATTGCTGATGTGTCAGACACAATATTGGGTGCGGATTTCATGTTTCATTATGCAGTTGGAGTAGCTATTGGTTTGTCGAGCATCCACTGGGCTATGCAGTGCATCAAAGGCACCTTTGGATGAAGTTCTGTGCTTACATTTGATGACAGACAGAAGGTGATGCCACATGTAGCAAACTGCAAATCCGTGCCGTGTACACAGGCAGTTAAGCACAATACAGTCCATTACATCAAGACCACACATGATCAACCAGTGTCTTAGCAGACATGGTAGTTAGCTCCTGATAATTATGCCACAGCAAAGGCAGAATTTGAAGAACAATTGTGCTCAGGAGTCATCCATAGATCCGACAGTCCGTGGTCGTTGCCACTTCATCTAGTAAAAAAGAAAGACAAGACATGGAGACCATGTGGAGACTGCTGGGCACTCGGTACTGGTATCATTCCCAATCATTATCCAATACAATGTATTAGGGATTTTATGCATGTACTGGCATTAATTGCTGGAGAGCATATCACCAAATACCAATCACATCTGCTGATATACCGAAGACAGCTATCATGACACCATTTGGCTTATTCGAATACCTCTGTATGCTGTTTAGTTTGAAAACTGTGGCACAAACTGGGTGGCAGTTTGTTGATGAAGTACTAAGAGCTTTACCGTACTGATTCACATACCTGGACGATGTCCTGGTCTTTTCAGCAGCCGAGAAATTGCATGAACTGCATCTAAAGACTGTTTACCAATACATTGATGCATATGGCATTTTGGTCAATGAATCAAACTGTTTGCTTCGATGATGTCAGGTGCCATTCTTGGGCTACTCAGTGACAGCAGCTGGTATCAGCCCACTGCAAGATAATCTTGCCCTTATCAAAGAGATGGCTCACCACATTGATTATCACTAGCTACACCAGTTATTGGAGCAGTTAATTTCTACAGGCGACATCTGCCTAATGCAACTGCCGACCAGGGACCTTTGACTTCAGCACTAGCTGGCAAGGACACAGTGGGCAAACAATGTCAGCAGTGGACACCAGAAATGCTGATGGCACTTGATAAGATCAAGGCGTGTCCATGTCAGGCAATGATGTTGGCACACCAGGTTCCTAGGTGTAACTGACAATTTTTGTGGGTGCTAGCCAGCAAGCGATTGGCGCAGCTCTACACCAGCATGTCAAAGGCCACTGGCAGCCCCTGGGCTTCTTCTCCTGTGTGTTTATGTTATCACAAGTTAAATGGAGTGCTTATGATAGGGAATTGCTGGCAATTTACAAAACTGTGAGGCACTTAAGGCCACAAGTGGAAGCCAGAACATTCACGGTTTTCACAGATCACAAGCCGGTTACTTTCATCTTCAGTAGGGACAAGGGTGGTTGCTCACTGCAACAACTTAGAGAACTTGAATCCATTGCCCAATTCGTGACAGACCTCCAGCAAATAAAAGGAGCAGAGAACTTTGTGGCTGATTTCCTGTCTCAGTTGGAATCAATCTCTCAGACTATTGACTACAAGGAGTTAGCTGCTGCACAAGAGACAGACCAAAAACTTGCTGAATTTAATTGCAATAGTACATCTGGGTTATGTCTGCGGCAAATACAATCTGCTGGTGAATTATTTCTGAGTTTGATGTGACATATCACAGGGAAAACCTGAGAAACTGCTATGACAATTATTTGACACCATCCATGGGCTTGCTCACCTGGGAATAAATGCCAGCGTTAAACTGATAGTGGACAGATTTGTGTGGTCCAATATAAATATGGACTGTCGTAGTTGGGCAAAAACATGCTTAAAGTGTCAGAGGGCCAAGGTTGGATGACATGTACACAAAGCGGTAGGAACTTCCCACTTACAAAACAACATTTCACACATGTGCACCTGGACATCATTTGACCTCTGTTGCCAATGGAAGGATACCATTACCTCCTCACTGAAGTGGACTGCTTCACCAGATGGGCATAGGTGGTTTCATTGTTGGACATTTCCCCAGAAACAGTGGCGCAAGTATTTCTTTCATAGTGGAATGCACATTTCAACTGCCATTTGCATGTCACCACAGACCAGCGGCTTCAGTTCAAATCAATGTTGTTCTCACAATTGGCCAACATCTGCAGTTTCCACCATCATCATACCATGGCGTATCACCCAACAAGCAATGGAATGGTGGAACACTGGCATAGTATGTTAAAAGCAATGTTAATGTGCCATGCACAATCTTGGTTGTCAGGTTTGCCACTGATTTTGATGGGCCTTCATACTGTTTTAACATCCACCGAGCGAGGTGGCGCAGTGGTTAGACACTGGACTCACATTCGGGAGTACGACAGTTCAATCCCATGTGCGGCCATCCTGATTTAGGTTTCCCGTGATTCCCCGAAATCACTCCAGGCAAACACCGGGATGGTTCCTCTGAAAAGGGCACGGCCGACTTCCTTCCCCATCCTTCCCTAATCCAATGAGACTGATGACCTCGCTGTCTGGTCTCCTTCCCAAAACAACCCCAACCCTAGGAACATCCACTGCAGAATTGGTTTATGGTGAACTATTATGACTACCTGCAGAATTCTTCACTGATCAAACTGGGGCATGACACACTGAATTGCTGTATGTGCTGCAAACGGTGCGCGAGCATATGGCCAGACTTTGCCCATCCGATGTCTCAAGACATGGGGCAGTAATTAAATTCATACACAATGTCATGTACCCATGTGATGCTATGGATAGATGCTGTCAAGTGACTGCTGCAGCCCCCATATTCTGGGCCATACAGAGTGAGCTCATGGGACGAACATATCATGCATATAGATCGAAATGGGAAGAGCCAAGTGATATCATTGGAATGGATCAAACATGCACATATGTCACCAACTAAAGGGAATGTACATGCTGAACACAAAGTTTCATCTTCCATGTTACTGGACATGGATGACACCATCTTGGTACCACAAGGGGATGTGGTACCATCACTGCCAATACCGGAAGCTGAGGAAGTTCAAGCAATGCCTTCAGCACAGATGAGAGCTGGGTGTCATGTGAAATATAAATGCCCCTACATTCCTGGAGCTACACTCTACAGCAGGAGGGGGAGGCTGTGTGATAGTCACCAGAAGAACATCTATGAATGCACAGTGAAATGAAGCAATATTCTGTGATGATGATCACATGGGAAGACTCCTTTACACTTTAATTATTATTACTATTCTTTGCACTGACTTAGATATTTGAGTGCAAAGTGTTTGAGCTTAAAAATAAAAAGTTATTGACTAACTATTTTGTAGTATCTCTTTAGCGAATAGAAAAAAGACAAGCTGTAGTTGGCTAAAAACTATATGGTAGGTTACATGACAATCCATTGTCCAAACAACTGGTGAGTTTCAAATAGCACGTTGTGATTTTGAGTAAGAAAGCTCTGAAGTCATGAATGTTAAACACAATAAAATACATAAATGTGGACTTGGATCACTGCATACCCACAAAAAGTTTCATCTCATCCCTAAAAATACCAGTAACACTTCTGAACAGATCACATTAACAAACTGAAGCTAAGAATTGCATAGTTTTTAATAACACTAGCAAATGCTTAATGATGCTACCAAGGAACTTACACAAAAAAGCAAAAGAAACAAGGAATATGTTAGATGGAATGATATCTATAAAAAAATGATATCTATAACATAGTTCTCAAGAAAAGACCCTACTAAGAAGAGATTAAACTACATTTAGTATAGAACTTCCAAAATCTGATGAGCTCAAACAGATAAATTAATTAGAACTCAAAATCATTTCTATGAAATGAATTTTTGGAATCAATAAGGGGAAAAAAGAATGAAGCAAGAAAGTTTTATAGGTGATTCAAAAAGAAACTCAGGGGCTACAACCCTGGTTATGGTGCAGCCAGTGAAAAGATGATATACAGTAAATGTCAAATGAAGAAAATTATAAGCTTCATATTGATTAATTTAAGAATTTTCTAATTGCCCAAGACTGAAAAATCCACACTGAGGAGTTGCGATCCAATTGACCTTACAAAGATGAATTTGCCACATTATTCAGTTGAAAATAAGGCACCCTTGTTACATTCAGAAGTCACAGAAATTAGGAAGAAGCCCTGTAAAACTAATTAGAGATAAAAAAAAAGCTAACAGAAGAATTTTAGAGCAAGGAAACTATGTGAATTCTGGAAAACTGTCTTTAGCCATTGATTGCGCAATAAAGACCATGAAAAATGTTACCAATTACAGCAGGCTCTACTTCCTACAATTCGCACACAGAATTCTCTTGCTTGGAGAACAAAATAAAGCACCAAATAGACAAATACCAATATGGCATTAGGAAAAGATGCTCAACAGTACAAAAGTTCCAATCGCTTAATATTACCTTCATACACATGTCTTTATAATACATGTCTGTCACTTATAATACATGTCTGTCACTTTAAGGTTACAGCAGTTGTCAGACCATATGACAACTTTTCTCCTGTGCTTTTTAAATGTTTCTTCACAAGATCTGGAGGCAGCAGTTAATGCACAAAATGTGACTTGAGACCAAAGAGAGCAAAGCAGATTGCCTAGCCTTTGATGATGATGTCATTATGTTGTCAATTTTAATAGAAACAATTGTGACCTAAATCAATCTCCTAAAAGACTCACTGTATATTTGAGCTTACATATATCCTTTGAGAACACCGTCTATAATTAAAATTGCACTATTGCAGCATCTGACAAACATGTACATCATCATTGGAAACACAAAGATTTGTGAAGCAGTTGTAAAACCAGCTCTAAAATCCAATTACCAGAAAATCCAACAAAAATGTTTTGAAAAAGAAATTACTATAAAAGAGAGAATATAATTGAAACCGCACAAAGGACAGGTAAACTTATATACCCACTTCAAATGAATGAGCAACAGAATGTTAAAAGTCTCTGTGATTTTTGCTACAAAGTTCAAAATCATGATACATAGGTTTGTAAGCAGCAAAGGAGACCTCTAAGAACTAGGCATCAAACTTGAAGATAAGCTTGACAGGGATCTCCTCTGAAAAAAGGTTGTGACCGCATGAAGTAGTTCCTGGACTGGTGAACATGCTTAAGAAATAAAGAAATTCAGGTTGCAAAATAAAGCAAATTTTTAAGCTCATTGTGATAAGACTTGAAGTGATCCAAGTTGGTCAAAATTACACAATATTAATAAAAATACCTACCTGGATAGCTGAGTAAGTTAAAGCACCTGCTACCAGGACATAAGGAAGCACTCTGGCCTCAGATTGAACTTGCCCCAAACATTAACAGTAGTGTCAGGTTTTGCTGGCAAGCCTGAATGTGGTTTTTAGGCATTTTTTCACATCCATCTAGGTAAATACTGGGCTGTTTCTCACATGAGATACACAATGTGCAGACAACTTGGAAAACAATGTCACTTGACCATGCAGTCACACTAGATGCAGACAGAAGGGATATATAGATTCCTCTCTAGAGGGGAAGGGAGGGGAGGCTGGCTGGCAGTAACTTTAAAATGCCTTTC